>NC_133145.1:65739642-66054658 GCF_048418815.1 Hemitrygon akajei | reverse complement strand
TCAGACTGGAAGACATTGACTAATGGAATGCCTCAGGGGTTGGTGCTGGGTCTGTACTGTTCATCTGTTGGATACGTAGATGGATAAGAAAGATTTAGAAGGACTAAATTTGTTGTTGTCTATTCTGTTGGGTGCAGTCTTTCATTGATTCTATTGTGCTTCTTGAATTTATTGTGATTTTCAATAAGAAAATAAATCTCAGAATTGTACATGGTGACATATATGTACTTTAATAATGAATTTACTTTGCACTTTGAACTGAAACGGGCAACTTGGTCAACATGGACAAGTTCAGCAGAAGGGCGTTTTGTGCTGGATAACGCAATGAGAATGACTCAAAGACAGACCCCAAATCAATCTGGAAATGGAAATGGGGGAGTTCTTAAATGAACTCTTTGCATCTGTATGCACTCAGGAGACAGTCACAAAGTCAATAGAAGTGAGGCAAAACACCAGTAAGGGCATGGACCATATATGGATTACAAAGAAGGTATTTGCTGTCTTTGGGTGGGTAAATTCCCAGGGCCTGACAAGGTGTTCTCATGGACCCTGTGGGAAGCAAATGCAGAAATTGCAGGGGCCCTAACGGAGATATTTAGATCATCCTTAGCAACAGGCGCAGTACTGTAGGATTGGAGGATAGCTAATATTATTCTGTTGAATAAAAGAGGCTCTAAGAATAAACCAGGAAATTAAAGGCAGGTGAGCCTGACGTCAGTAGTGGATAAATTACTAGAATGTATTCTAAGGAACCGTATATATAAGTATTTGGATAGACAGGGATAGTTATCATGGCTTTTGTATGTGGTAGGTCATGTCTGTCTAACCAACCTTATAGTTTTTCAAGGAAGTTACCTGGAAAGTTGATGAAGGAAAGGCAGTCAATGCTGTCTACATGGACTTTAGCATTTGACAACGTCCTGTACAGCAGGTTAGTCAAGAAGGTTCATTTGCTCAACATTCAAGAAGAGGTAGTAAATTGGATAGACACTGGCTTTGTGGGAGAAGCCAAAGAGTGATAGTAGATGGTTGCCTCTCTAACTGGAGGCTTGTGACTCGTGGAGTGCCACAGGGATCAGTGCTGGTTCCTTTGTTGTTTGCCATCTACATCAATGATATGGATGATAATGTGGTTTACGAGATTGGTAAATTTGCGAGTGACACCAAGATTAAGTTGTAGTCGACAACGAGGAAGACTATCAAAGTTTGCAGCAGAATCTGAACCAGTTAGAAAAATAGCAGATGGAATTTAACGTGGACAAGTGTGACAAGTTTGTTGCACTTTGGAAGGACAGCAGGATAGGTCTTACACAGTGAACACTGAGGAATGCAGAAGAACAGACGTATCTGGAATACAGATCCATAGTTCCTTGAAAGTGGCATCACAGGTAGATAGGGTAAAAAAGACAGCTTTTGGCCCAGTGGTTTTTATAAATCAATGTACTGAGTACAGGAGATGGGAAGTTATGTTGAAGTTGTATAAGAAGTTACCGAAGCTTAATTTGGAGTACTGTGTGCAGTTTTGGTCACTTACCTACAGGAACAATATCAATAAGACTATAAGATATAGGAGCAGAACTAGCCATTTGACTCATTGAGTCTGCTCCACCATTTCATGGCTGATCCAATTTTCTTCTCAGCCCCAACTTGATGCCTTCTCCCATTACACTTCATTCCCTGACTAATCAAGAATCTATCAACCTCTGCCTTAAATATACATAGACTTGGTCTCCACAGCTGTTTGTGGCAAAGAATTCCACAGATTCACAGAAACATTGAAAACCTTCGACCCACAAAGTTGTGCCGAACATGTCCCTATCTTAGAATTTACAAGGCTTGCCCATAGCCCTCTATTTTTCTAAGCTCCATGTACTTATCCAAAAGTCTCTTAAAAGACCCTATCATATCCGCCTCCACCACCATTGCCGGCAGCGCATTCCACGCACTCACCACTCTCTGCGTAAAAAACTTAGCCCTGACATCTCCTCTGTATCTACTCCCCAGCACCTTAAACCTGTGTCCTCTTGTGGCAACCACTTCAGCCCTTGGAAAAAGCCTCTGACTATCCACATGATCAATGCCTCTCATCATCTTATGCACCTCTATCAGGTCATCTCTCATCCTCTGTCGCTCCAAGGAGAAAAGGCTGAGTTCATGCAACCTGTTTTTGTAAGGCATGTTCCCCAATCCAGGCAACATCCTAGTAAATCTCCTCTGCACCCTTTCCATGGCTTCCACATCTTTCCAGTAGTGAGGCAACCAGAAATGAACACAGTACTTCAAGTGGGGTCTGACCAGGGTCCTATATAACTGCAACATTACCTCTCGGCTCCTAAATTCAATTCCACGATTAATGAAGGCCAAAACACCGCATGCCTTCTTAACCACAAAGTTAACCTGTGCAGCTGCTTTGAGCGTCCTATAGAGTTGGACCCCAAGATCCCTCTGATACTCCACACTGCCAAGAGTCTTACCATTAATACTATAGTCTGCCATCATATTTGACCTACCAAAATGAACCACTTCACACTTATCTGGGTTGAACTCCATCTGCCACTTCTAGTTTTGTATCTTATCAATGTCACGCTGTAACCTCTGACAGCCCTCCACACTATCCACAACACCACCAACCTTTGTGTCATCAGCAAACTTACTAACCCATCCCTCCAGCATGGCTTTGTCAAGAGCAGTTCGTGCCTTATGAGCCTGATTGAATTTTTTGAGGATGTGACTAAACACATTGATGAAGGTAGAGCAACAGATTTTGTGTATATGGATTTCAGCAAGGCATTTGACAAGGTACCCCACGCAAGGTTTATTGTGAAAGTAAGGAGGCATGGGATCCAATAGGACCTTGCTTTGTGGATCCAGAATTGGCAAGCCCACAGAAGGCAAAGAGTGGTTGTAGACGGGTCATATTCTGCATGGAGATCAGTGGCCAGTGGTGTGGCTCAGGGATCTGTTCTGGGACCCCTTTTCGTTGTGATTTTTATAAGTAACCCGGGTGAGGAAGTGGAGGGATGGGTTAGTAAATTTGCTGATGACACAAAGGTTGGGGGTGTTGTGGATAGTGTGGAGGGCTTTCTGAGGTTACAACGGGACATTGATAGGATGCAAAACTGGGCTGAGAGGTGACAGATGGAGTTCAACCCAAAGTGAGGCGGTTCATTTTGGTTGGTCAAATATGACGGCAGAATATAGTATTAATCGTTCGACTCTTGGCAGTGTAGAGGATCAGTGGGATCTTGGGGTCCAAGTCCACAGGACACTCAAAGCTGCTGCGCAGGTTGACTCTGTGGTTAAGAAGGCATATGGTGCAGAAGCCTTCATCAACCATGGGATTAAGTTCAAGAGCTGAGAGGTAATGTTATAGCTATATAGGACCCTGGTCAGACCCCACTTGGAGTAATGTGCTCAGTTCTGGTCCCCTCACTTCAGAACGGATGTGGAAACTATAAAAAGGGTGCAGAGGAGATTTACAAGGATGTTGTCTGGATTGGGATGCATGCCTTATGAGAATAGGTTGAGTGAACTCGGCCTTTTCTCCTAGGAGCAGCTGAAGACTAGAGGTGTGTAAGATGATGAGAGGCATTGATCGTGTGGGTAGTCAGAGGCTTTTTCCCCAGGGCTGAAATGGCTAACACAAGAGGGCACAGTTTTAAGGTACTTGGAAGTAGGTAAAGAGGAGATGTCAGGGGTAAGTTTGCTTGTTTGTTTGATTTTTTTTTACACAGAGTGTGTTGAGTGTGTGGAATGGGCTGCCAGTGACGGTGGTGGAGGCAGATGTGATAGGGTCTTTTAAGAGACCCCAGGATAGGTACATGGAGCTTGGAAAAATGGAGGGCTATGGGTCTATGGGTAACCCTAGGTAATTTCTAAGGTAAGTACATGTTCGGCACAGCCAAAGGGCCTGCACTGTTGGCTTTCTATGTTTCTACCACAGACTCAGCCTGCAAATTAACCTTCAGGGAATGCTGTACAAAGACTCCCATGTCTATTTGTGCCTTCATTTTTTGTGTTTTCTCTCCATTTAGAAAATATAACCATATAACAATTACAGCACAGAAACAGGCCATCTCGGCCCTTCTAGTCCATGCTGAACGCTTACGCTCACCTATTCCCACCGACTTGCACTAAGCCCATAATCCTCCATTCCTTTCCTGTCCATATACCTATCCAATTTTACTTTAAATGACAATATCGAACCTGCCTCCACCACTTATACTGGAAGCTCATTCCACACAGCTACCACTCTCTGAGTACAGAAGTCCCCCCTTCGTGTTACCCCTAAACCTTTGCCCCTTAACCCTCAATTCTAAAAATAGTCAACTCTTTCATTTCTTCTACCAAAGTGCATGACCATACCCTTCCTGACACTGCATTCCATCTGCCATTTCTTTGCCCATTCTCTAAGTCCTTCTATAGCCCCTCTACTTCCTCAAAACTACCTGCCCCTCCACCTTATCTTCATATCATCAGCAAACTTTGCAACAAGGCCATCAATTTCATTATCCAAATCACTGACATATAATGTAAAAAGAATCTGTCCAAACACAGAAACCACTAGTTACTGGCTGCCAACTAGAAAATGCTCCATTTATTCCCACCCTTTGCTTCTTGCCAATCAGCCAATGCTTTATCCATACTAGAATCTTTCCTGTAAAACTATGACTCTCAACTGGTTAAGCTGCCTCATGTGTGGCACCTTCTGAAATTCAAGTACACAACATCAACTGATTATGGGATTATGGTATGGGAACTGTACTTCCCTCAATCGCAGGGCTCTGCAGAGAGTGGTGTGGACAGCCTAGCGCATTTGTGGATTTGAACTTCCCACTATTCAGGACATTTATAGTGACAGGTGCGTAAAAAGTGCCCAAAGGATCATTGGGGTCGTGAGTCACTACAACCACAAACTGCTTCAGCTGCTATCATCCGGAAAACGGTACTGCGGCATTAAAGCCAGGACCAACAGGCTTTGGGACAACTTCTTCCACCAGGTCATCAGACTGATTAATTCACGTTGACACAATTGTAGCTCTAAGCTATACTGACTGTTCTGTTGTACATCTGTCTGTACATACAATTTATTACAAATTACTATAATTTGCACATTCAGAAAGAGACGTAATGCAAAAAATTTTTTCACCTCATGTTTGTGAAGGACATAAGAAATAAAATCAATTCAATTCAATTCATTCTCCTTTGTCTATTCTGCTTGTTATTTCTTCAAAGAATTCCAACAGAATTTGTCAGACAAGATTTTCCTTGAGGAAACCATACTGACTACGGGCTATTTTACCATGAGTCTCCAAGTACCCTGAGACCTCATCCTTATTAATTGATTCCAACATCTTCATAGCCACTGAGGTCAAACTAACTGGCCTATAAACTCTCCTTGGGCTTCATGCCAAGTACAGGTATCGATTATAACTATGAAAAACTGTGCCATCATCTTCAGGGCTGATGCCTAGGCATGTCTAGTCTGGTGCTATTTATACCTCTGTATTCAATCCCTCCTGATTGGTTAGTCCTCATCCAATTACATTCTCACTCTCACACCTTATTTACAATCGAATTCCTGTCCTTACTTCGAGGGTAAACTTGGTCTTTATTTAAATTCTTTTCTTCTAGTTTTACTGTATTTCAAAAGTTTTCTTTACCAGGTAGTCCCAAAAGCTAGTGCCACAGCACTGCAGTTTTTTGCAGTCCACGTCAATTCTATGCTATTACTCATCATATATGCAGGGAAAGCACGAGACCCTTTTTTAACTGGCCTATAGTTTCCTTTCTTCTGCCTTTCTCCCTTCTTGAAGAGTGGAGAGATATTTGCAACGTTCCAGTCATCCAGAACCATTCCAGAATCCAGTGATTCGCAAAAGATCATTACTAATGCCTCCATGATCTCTTCAGTCACCTCTTTCAGAACTCTGGGGTGTACAGCATCTGGTCCAAATGACTTATCCACCTTCAGACCTTTCATTTCCCAAGAACCTTCTCTCCAGATGGTAACTTCACACAGTTCATGCCCCCTGACACCTGGAGCTTCCATCATACTGCTAGTGTCTTCCACAGTGAAGATCGATGCAAAATACTTATTCGGTTCATCCACCATTTTGTTGTCCCCCATTGCTACCTCTCCAGCACTGTTTTCCAGTGATCCAATATCCACTCTTACCTCTTGTTTACACTTCATGTATCTGAAGAGACTTTTGGTATCCTCATAATATTGGGTAGCTCACTTTCATATTCCATCTTTATCTTCTTAATGACTTATAGTTACCTTCTGTTGTTTTTTTTTAAGAATCCTCTAATTTCCCACTAATTTTTGCTATTATATGCACTCTCTTTGGCTTTTATTTTGGCTTTGACTTCTCTGGTTAGCCACGGTTGTGTCACCTTGCATTTAAAATAAGTTTTTTCTCTTTGGGATGTATATATCCTGTGCCTTCTGAATTGCTTCCAGAAATTCCAGCCACTGCTGCTTTGCCATCATTCCTGTCAGTGTTCTTTTCCATCAATTCTGGCCAACTCCTCTCTCATACTTCTGCAATTCCCTTTACTCCACTGTAATACTGATACATCTGACTTCAGCTTCTCCTTCTTAAAGATGCCTTATTTGTAGGTAAATTACCACAATCCTTTTATGAAGCATCTATTTCTTTAATTCCTAAAAAAGATAAAAGACCCCACTGAATGTGCATCATATAGACCTATATACTTGTTGAATGTGGACTCCAAAATCTTTTCCAAAACACTGGCAATTAGATTGGAAAATGTATTGCCACAAACTGTTTCTGATGACCAGACAGGATTTATTAAAAATCATTATTCGTACTTTAATGTTAGGAGGTTAATGAATATTGTATATACTCCTTCATCTAAAACTCCAGAATGTGTTATTTTGTTTGACGCCGAGAAGGCATTTGATAGGAGTTGAATGGGAATATTTATTTAATATGCTTGAGAAATTTAATTTTAGCCCAAAGTCTATATCTTGGATTAAATTGATATATCACACACCTTTGGCTTCTGCACTTACTAATAATCAGAGAACCCCCTTTTTCAGCCTTTTCCGAGGTACTAGACAGGGCTGTCCTTTAAGTCCCTTACTAAGCCCTTGGCAATCGCTCTTCGTGATTCACCCAATATATTTGGCATTATTCATGGGAGTGGGATACATAAGGTATCACTATATGCAGATGACCTGTCTCTAACCCAGAGAAATACATCCTTGCAATAATATCATTACTTGCTCAGTTTAGTGCTTTTTCTGGTTATAAATTGAATCTTAATAAGAGTGAGCTTTCCCCATTAAATATGCAAGCTCCAATCTATAGACAATCACCATTCAGACTGGTTACTGATTCCTTATTTGGGTATTAAAATTACTAAGAAGCATACGGATCTATTTAAAGTTAACTTTTTATCCTTAATTGATCATGTTAAACAACTGCTTACTAGATGGTCCCCACTGTCCTTTTCGTTGGATTGGTAGAATTAATACTATTAAGATGATTATTTTACCTAAATTTCTGTATCTCAGGCGGTACCAATTTCCATTTCTAAATTCTTTTTTAATATTATTGATTCTAAAATTTCTTCATATATATGGCAGGATAAAAATCCTAGGTTAAGTAAGAGATGATTACAGAAATCAAAAAAGGAGGGCGGTTTGGTAATGCCGAATTTAAGATTCTATTTTTGGGCAATTAATATTCGATATTTAACGTTTTGGACACAAGATCTGGATGAAATTCATTGTCCACTATGGGTGAACCTCAAGCACAAGTTAATGACAAATAACAATTTTAACCAATGAAACAAGGCAGCTCAGTTTTTGTTTTGTTTTTTTGTGAGTTTAGAGGGATTTTTTTTCTCTTGTAACAATCTTTTTTCTTTGAATCTTTCTCATGTTTAGTTACTAAGAGATTGGGAGGCTTAGATTACACATGTTACTCGGAGTCTGTTTATGTCCAGGTGGCCCCCGTTTTTTGAACATTCGCTTTATGACAGCTTGCTGTTATGAAAGACCTACATTCGTACCTGTTTTCGCTAACCAGAGGATTTTCGCTTTTACGAGAAAAAGACACCCGCATTATACGTGTGTTACCCCGAGAAAGACTACCATGACCATGAAGCCTTGTGTGGGCAGTTGTGTACGCATGCGTGTACGTGCCGATTTTTATTCTCCACATCAATTTTGGCTCGTTGTCTCCCGATTTTGATAAGTGAAACTACACCATACTTACAATATTTCTATTTTATATAGGCTGTATATTTATCATATCATTCCTGCTCTTACTATATGTTCGTGTTATTTTAGGTTTTATGTGTTATTTGGTTTGATTTGGTAGTTTATTTTTTGGGTCTGGGAACGCTCAAAAATTTTTCCCAAATAAATTAATGGTAATTGCTTCTTCGCTTTACGACATTTCGGCTTACAAATGGTTTCATAGGAACGCTCTACCTTCGGATCATGGGGGAAACCTGCATACGTTAACCATTATTAATGTAATCCCGATCTCTTTGTATCACTATCAATGTTATGTTTATTTATTTGAAACTCAATAAAAAGGATTGATAAAGAAAGGAATTAGAAATATTGGTTCAGAGTTCTGGGCAGAAGATGAACAGCGGGTGTGGAAAGTCTTTACAGGAAGAAGCTATGGGCATACTGATGATGCCAGTGGATGAGGGTTTAACAGACAAGGACCCACATGGTGAAGGAGAAAGCTGGGCACTGGGATGAAGCAGAGTAGATTTTTGTGACCACTGGCCTGGTGTACTGTATAACTTCACTATTTTGGTTGCTTTGACCACGTGTGCACCAACCCCACATAAAGCAGGATCCATTTATTTAAACAGCAAAGCTGGGAACGTCAATACCTCATTAATGGCTGACTCCTCTATCAAACTCGGGGCATCAGCAGAGAGGAGGCCATGAGTGGCCATGACATAGATCTTGTAGGCTCCCCTCTCCTTCAGAATCTCAGCAGCTGCCACAAAGCTATCGACATCATCGATAATGTCATCCTGTGGATATAAACAACAGGTGACAGCTGAGACCAGTGGTTCCACCCTTCATGTACTTTCCTTTCACTCTACCAGTTCCAATGTCTTTTTAAAGGTTATAAAACAAATTGATTGAGGAGTTCAGCATCTGTTAACATGGGGGGAAGAATAGGAATTATTGATGCTTCAGGTTATGACCCTGCATTAAAATCAATAAGACCGAAAAGCAGAATTTTGCCATTTAGCCCATTGAGTCTGCTCCACCATTCCATCATGGCTGATCTATTATCTGCCTCAACTCCATTCTCCTGCCTTCTGCCTTTGATGCCCATATTCATCAAGAACCTATCAGCTTCCACTTTAAATATACCCAATGACTTGTCCTGTACAGCTGTCTGTGACAAAGGATTACACTGACTCACCACCCTCTGGCTAACAAAATTCCTCCTCATCTCCATTCTAAATGGACGTCCCTCAATTCTGAGCCTGTTTCCTCCTAACTTAGATTCCCCTACTACAGGAAACATCTTCACTGCAGCCACTCAATCTAGGTCTATTAATATTCAATAGATTTCAATGAGATCCCCCTCATTCTTCTAAACTCCAGCAAGTACAGGCCCAGAGCCAACGAACGCTCATTTGTTAACCCTTTCAATCCTGGGATCATTCTTGTGAATCTCCTCTGGAGTCTCTCCAATGCAGGCATATCTTTTATTCAATAAGAGATCCAAGACTGCTCACAATACCCCGAGAGGTGTGACTAACGCCATATAAAACTTCAACATTACATCCTTGTTTTTATATACTCATAATCATTATTTGCCATGTTGTATGATGTGGGCAATCAAGGTCTTTGACCATGATTGTTTTTCACAATTTTTTCCTACGGAAGTTGTTTGCCATTTTGTTCTTCTGGGCAGTGTCTTTATATTCTAGTCTTCTCAAATAAATGCTAACATTGCCTGAAGGTGGAGTCTCATGTAGATAGGGTGGTGAAGAAGGCTTTTGGAATGCTGGCCTTTATAAATCAGAGCATTGAGTACAGAAGTTGGGATGTAATGTTAAAATTGTACAAGGCATTGGTAAGGCCAAATTTGGAATATTGTGTACAGTTCTGGTCACCGAATTATAGGAAAGATATCAATAAATTAGAGAGAGTGCAGAGACGATTTACTAGGATGTTACCTGGGTTTCAGCACTTAAGTTACAGAGAAAGGTTGAACAAGTTAGGTCTCTATTCATTGGAGCGTAGAAGGTTGAGGGGGGATTTGATCGAGGTACTTAACATTTTGAGAGGGATAGATAGAGTTGACGTGAATAGGCTGTTTCCACTGAGAGTAGGGGAGATTCAAACGAGAGGACATGATTTGAGAGTTAGGGGGCAAAAGTTTAAGGGAAACACGAGGGGGTATTTCTTTACTCAGAGAGTGATAGCTGTGTGGAATGAGCTTCCTGTAGTAGTAGAGGCCAGTTCAGTTGTGTCATTTAAGGTAAAATTGGATAGGTATATGGACAGGAAAGGAGTGGAAGGTTATGGGCTGAGTGCGGGTAGGTGGGACTAGGTGAGATTAAGAGTTCGGCACGGACTAGGAGGGCCGAGATGGCCTGTTTCCGTGCTGTGATTGTTATATGGTTATATGGTTATTGCACGTGCCTTCCTCACCATCGACTCAACCTGCAAATTAACATTTAGGGAATCCTGTACAAGGACTCCCAAATCCCTTTCCACCTCTAATTTATGAATTCATTCCCCATTTACAAAACAGTCCATGCATTTATTCCTTCTGTCAAAGTACCTGGCCATGCATTTTCTGCATTATATTCCATCTGCCATTTCTTTGCCCATTTTCCTAATCTGTCTAAGTCCTTCTGCAAATACCGTGCTTCCTCAACACTACTTGCCTTTCCACTGACCTTTATATCGTTTGCAAACTTGTCCACAAAGCTATCAATTCCTTCATCCAAATCAACACTCACTCCTGCGGCACACCACTAGTCACCAGCAGCCAACCAGAAAAGGCCCCCTTTATTACTACTCTTTGGCTCCTGCTAGTCAGCCAATCTTCTATCATTGCTAGTATCTTTCCTGTCATACCATGAACTCTTAACTTGTTAAGCATTCTCATGTGTGGCACCTTGTCAAAGGCCTTTAGAAAATTCAAGTAAACACCATCCACTGATTCTCCTTTTATATCCTGCCTGTTATTTCCTCAAAGAATCCTGTATACTCTCTATCACAGAAGCTGCTGAACCTGGGTAATCTCGAACTTGATGGCACAAGCATCAACTTCTCTAAGTTCCAGTAATTTCTCTCCCTTCCTACTCTTCATTTTTCAATTCCTCATTATGGTTACCCTCTTACGCCTTTCTCCTCACCTGCCCATCAACTCCTTCTGGTTCCCTTACTTCCCTTTCTTCCATGGTCCACACTCCTCTCCTACAAGATCCTTTATCTTCAGCCCTTTACCTCTTCCACCTATCACCCTCCAGTTTCTCACTTCATCCCCTCCCACCCATCCACTTCCCCTCACCTAATCTCACCTACCTCTTGCCAGCTTGTACTCCTTCCTCCTCACAACCTTATTATTCTTGTTTCTTCCCCTTTCCTTCCCAGTCCCGATGAAGGTTCTTGGCCTGAAACTTGTTTATTCTCTCTCGTTGATGCTGCAGCATTTTGTGTTTGGTGTTTCAGATTTTCAGCATCTGTAGAATCTCCTGTGCTTGTGGGTTTGTTTATTGCTGTATATTCCAAGGTCTGTGTTCTCCTGTGTCTGTCTTTATTAAAATATTTATTTCTAAATCAATATCACCCAACAGTTGAACTATGCACCATCAACCTTCTCATCACAACCACTGATTATACAAACAATACATTTGCTGCTAAGTACATTGGGATCTCCAAGATAGTGAGTGGTGAGACAGAAAAGCAGACCATGACTCAGCAACTATTGAAAAAAGGCTTTAAGACCAAGATGGATTGGTTTCAAATTAAAAGACACCACAGGTTATACACAAAACCTCCCAGCAAATTAATTTTGAGAGGACGACTGGAGAAATTTAGTTAAATAACTCGGCATTAAGTAGCAAGCGTGTCTCAAACTGTAGAAGGGAAATGTGCATGATCTCCTCCTTACCACAATGATGGCTATTCTTCCACCAACATCTCCAACCACAGTGATGGGTGGCTTTTCCTTTGGCATCATCACTGTGCAACGGAAAGAGATCAGTTACTTAAAATCAGGTATTTTGCTCATTTTGAGATATAAGAACACTAGTAACTGTTTGTGTCTCAAGTGAAACGAAAGGCACGTTGCACACAGGCACTTCATATGGACATCACTTAAGAAGCATGCCAGATGAGTTTCAGTGTTTGGTGAGGAATAGGGAAGGTGTGAATTCCCTCTCAAGGAAGAGGCTGGCTGCTTTCTGAGACAGTGCAAAATTCTGCACACATGGCAGCGGCCCAGAATAAGTGTCTGATCCCTTCCACTCTGTTCAGCTGTTAACGATCACAATGGTAAAATTGCCAACTTGAAGGTTGACCACAATTCATGGATGCAGTGCCAGCTTTTCAGATGGACCATGCTGTTCCTCCATGGGAACACTAACACAAACTTACCCTGGAACCTACTCTTGTCAATTAATTGAAAACTGGACAATACAATCTGGGCCTCAGTGCCATCACGCTCTCTTTAATTCCTACCTCAGTCCCTGAATGAGCTCAGTTACTGTCTTTATAGCTCTCCTGGGTAGACAGCTCCAGAGAATCAGCCCAATTCTTGATCCTCTCTGTTTAATAAAGGAGGGAAGAACAGGAATTTGAGCTGCTCAACTGGAGAAGCCCAACATCCAGTTGACTGATCACTCAGGGTGAAAGCTGGCAGACTGAACTCAACAGTACAGCACAGGAACAGGCCTCTTGGTCCATCTAGTCTGTGCAGTCCATGCTGTCAGTCCACCTAATCCCATCCACTTACAAATGATCTCCCTCTTCTCCCCACACCCGCCATTCCCTACCTGTTTTTGTGTCTATCTGTCTCTTCAATGCTGCTATTGTCTCTGATTCGACAATCTTCCCAGGAGTGTGTTCCCAGTGTCTACCATTATGTCAGGAGTTCAAGGGCTCCCAGTCTTTTTTATGCCATGGATCCCTACCATTAACCAAGGGGTCCATGAACCCCAGGTTGGGAACTGTTGCACTATGTAAAACGTGCCTCACACATCTCCTTTTAATTTTCCCTATCTCACCTTAAAACTACACCCCCTACCTCGTACTTAACATTTTCATTATAGAAAATACTGGCTACCTCCCTATCTAAGCCTCTCAAAATTTTACACTCTTCTATCATGATGCTCTTCAGTCTCAGATACTCCAGAGAAAACAATCTAACTTCCTCCAACCACTTCTTATAGCTCATGGGTTTGGCCTGAAACGTCGACTGTACTCTCTTCCCTAGATGCTGCTTGGCCTGCTGAGTTCGTCCAGCATTGTGTGTGTGTTGCTCCTCAGGGTCCTGCTGTTTACTGTAAACTTTCCTATTGCATTTCATCTCCCTAAGTGCAACACCTCACTTATCTGGATTAAACTCCATCTGCTATTTATCTGCTGAAATTTCCAACTGATCTATATTTGACTGCATCCTTTGACAACATTCCTCACCACCCACACCACCAATTTTCCTGTCATATAATTAGACAATCCACATATTCATCCAAATAGTTTACATACATCACAGACAAAAGCTTCAGTAAAATCCGTGTAGATAACATTCACTCTCCTATCCTCAGTCATCTGTCACTTCCTCAAAAACTCATATCAAATTTATGAGACAGGACTTCCCACAGACCAAATTGATGCTTTTCCAAATGTGAATAAATCCTATTCAAGATCTACTCCAATGAATTCCCTAACCTGAAGCAAGGGTCACTGGCTGATAATTTCTGGAAATATCCCTGTTACATTTATCAAATGAAGGAACAATACTGGCATCTCTGCAGTCCTCTGGAACTTTGGCTGTGGCTAAACAGAATACAAAGATCTCTGTCAAAGCCTCAGCAATCTCATCCCTTGTCTCCTGTAGTATATTGTGATAGATTCTATCAGGCTCTGAAAACTTGCTTCTCTTGTTTTTCAAGATAGCCAACATCACCTCTTCCTTAATATCAACATAGCCCTCCCTTATCTCACCATCATCCAGGTCCTTCTTGGTGAACACAGATGAAATACTCATTTAGTACTTGCCCACTTCCTGACTCCAAGCATATAATTCATTTGACCCTTGAGTGGACTACCCCCTTTCTCCTATGTCTTCGGATTCTTCTTAATCCTACTTACCAGGGATATTTCACGGCCCTTTTATGCCTTCCAATTCCTTAAGCTGTTCTATATTTCCTTTATACCCAATAGCCTGTAAGTCAAGGAGGGGGAGGGATATAAACATGTAGTGTCCCAGAGAAGTGCCTGTTGTAGGACATGCATTTCTTTCACCGCCAGAGTGCTACACACAGCATGCATTATCCGAGATCCAACCAAAGACTCTACATCCAACACCACCCAATGCACTGATGAGGAATAAACACTGGAGGCCACCTTCTACTCTGGCAACAAGAGGCCAAGTTGCTCCTGGTTACTCTCCTGCCAACGCATTCATTACTTACGTGGCACAAATTCAAGAAACTAGTTTCAATTCCCCTAAAGCTCTCACCACCTCAAAACCACCAAGCATTCGACACCCAGCAATCACTCTGGGGACTGCTCCAGTGTTTGCTGTGTGGAGCACACATGGTCAAGCTTCATTACTGCAAAACCCAGCAAGACCGGGAGATGGAAACCTGCTTGTGGTAACATCTCTCTGGAACAGGCTGGCTTTGTAACAATGAGTTCAGAAACTGTGCAGCACTGGAATGCAAATCCCTCTGCTGTTTCTCCACCGCCTTCCAAAGCTGAAACCCCATGTCCACAACTTTAAGACACTTGGATTAATTTTCATTTGCTTCAGATACTAGCGGTGAAATTACAGCCAACAGCCGTGGAAGTGAAGTACTCTAGTCCTGCACAGTGTTTGAAACATGCAATAGATGACCAATCACAGCACCAGGAAAGCAGAGCAAAATGTGTGCAAAAGACCACAGGTCAGAGAAAACTCTTGACTCTACTGTAGAGTTCTCAGGTATCCCTACCCAGGCTGGCCCTTCAAACTGCAGACAGAGCTGGGTACCTACCCTACCACTGCTAGACAGTGTTCATCACCCGAAACATTACAGAATTAGTTAGGGCTTAGAGTCATACATTAATGGTGGTACAGCACAGAAATAAACCCTTTAGCCCATCACTTCATGCTGACCTTTATGCCAATTTAATTCTACTCATTCTGATTTATGTCAATCTCCTCCTAAGCTTTGACTAATCAAGTGCCCATCTAAAATTCTCTTAAATGTAGTGACTTTACCTAACTGCACTACCTGCTTTGGCAGCAAGTTCCAAATATTAATAACTCTAAAAAACTTGACCATTAAACCTTGTTCCTCACTGAAATTCATAGCCCCACATCTTTGATACCTCTACCATGGGTAAAAGATTCTGACCAGCTGTCCTCTCTATGCTTGATATACAGCAACCCATTCTGTATGGGTGGGGGGGGGGGGGGGACTCTGCCCTCTCTGTGGGTGGGGGGGGATTCCACCCTCTCTGTGGGTGGGGGGGGGGATTCTGCCCTTTCTATGGTAGGGGAAGGTAATCTGCCCTCTCTAAGTGGAATTCTGCCCTCTCTATAGGTGTGGGGGGGGGGGAAATTCTGCCCTCTCTATGGGTGGACGGGGGTTTCTGCCCTCTCTATGGATGGAGGGGGGATTCTGCCCTCTCTATGGGTGAACGGGGGATTCTGCCCTCTCTATGGGTGGACGGGGGATTCTGCCCTCTCTATGGGTGGACGGGGGATTCTGCCCTCTCTATGGGTGGATGGGGGATTCTGCCCTCTCTGTGTTGGGGGAAGATTCTGGCCTCTCTATGGTGGGGGGTGGAGGATTCTGTCTTCTCTATGGTGGGGGGAAATTCTGCCCTCTCAATGGGTGGTGGGGGTGGAAATTCTGTTCCCACAAGTGCTCCCTATCTTGATTTTCCACAATGCAAAGCTACTCCATCTACACATATGTCAAGAAATGTGGGTTGAGAAATAATTCTATCTAATTACTCCTCTGCACCTTCCATAACATTTCTCTGTGTGAATTTTTATGCTATTCCCAGATGTTTCGATAGTGATTTGTGAATTGATTCTCATTCCCTAAACTGCTGTTATAAAGGGAGGGTTACGGTTCACCAATACTCTAGAGCATGTCTGTATCAGGAAGGAGGAACTAGGGTGGAGTGTGGGGCAGGAGTCACATGTACATGTCAAGTCACCCCTTAGCCTCCTGCATTCCAGGGAAAAATGCCCAGTCTGTCCATTCTCTTCCCATAACTAAAGCCCTCCAATCTAGACAACATCCTGGTGAAACTCTTCTGCATAATCTCCAGTGCTGTTCCATTCTTCCTGCACCCAGCAACCAGAACTTCACAGAATGGTCCAAGTGCAGTATAACCAGTGCTTTGTAAAATTCTCTGTGCTGAACTATAAAGAGGAACATGCTGTATGTCTTCTTCACCACACTGCCTATGCTGCCACTTCTAGGAACTATGCACTTGAACCCAAGACACCACTATCCTTAGCTCTGTATATCCTGCCCCGATTTGCCTTCACAAAATGCATCAGTGTATATAACTTCCATCTGCCAATGTTTTCCCCACTTTCCCTGAGCTATTACCAGCTGTAGCCTTAGGCAGCTTTCCTCACTCTACACAACATCAGCAACATAATCTGTCATCTACACACTAATTGTACAAAAGCCAATGTTGCTGTCCAATTGAGGACATCAGGATATTTAGGAAATTGACACTGCACACCATGGTCCTTCCATACATTTAGAGTGCAAGAGAGAGAGAGGGAGAGGCTCTGCTTCATTCACCCCCAGGCTGACACTCAAGCCCCTGTGGGGGTAATCCTCCATTCACACATGCAGTTAACAAGCCGCAATCTCAAACAGCCTTGAGTATCCCAGAACCAGTAAAAGGGAAAATTATACTCTCGTACTTGGAAGCTCAATACCAGGAAACGGAACTTGCAGCCTATGTACAGCTAAAAGCATAAAATGTACAAAGGCAGAATAAATTAATAAAACATAAGACAGCAAAGCAGACAACAATACAACCCGAGGACTAAAGGCAGTGGGTGTTGCTCAGAGACTGCTGCCATAACCAGGGATGAGGGTGACATCACACCCCATAGCTCTGTGCAGTTTGAAGCAACATCTCTGTAAATGCAGGATCGTCACCTCAGTCTCCAAAGGAGCCTTATTACTGTGTACATTGTCAGCAGCAGTCAATGTCAGTTGCCAGCAAAATTACTCCAGATTCAGGGCAATCACACCCTCAAATGGAGTCACTGGATACTTGCTTACATTGTATTCTCCCAGTATTTAAGTGGCTAAGGAAGTTGGTAAGACTCGAAGTTGTGAGGGTGTGAGACATGGCACATTCAGAGCTCATTCCTTTGGCAACAGTGGAAGGGGAGAAGAGAAAGGAGGACAATACAAGACTGTGGAAAGCAGTAGTGTTGGAGACCAGGCATTTGTACACGACGGTGGAGTGATGGTCCAAAAAGAGTGATTGAGTGACAGGGTGCCTGATAAACAAAGCACGAGTACTGGTAGTGCATTCAGGAAAGGGTAATTGGAAACACATGAGAGGAGGAGGAGGAAAAATGCACATAGGACAGTACACAGAAAGGGTTCAAGGACAAATGAGCCAGAACCAGATTGACACGTTATAGCAACACAGATTCAGGCAACAGGAGATGACAGCACAGCACCTTTGGCCTGAATAATTTATAGAGCAGCAACTATTTGTCAGCCGTATAAAAATAAAATTCTCCTGACTGTAAAAGTCTTCATTAGTCTTCAAAGACAACAAATGAAATTCAGTTATGGTAACAGCCAAACAGAGGAACAGCCTGCCAGCGTGGCACACTACTGATATCAGCACAGGTTGGACACCAGCCTTTTCCCTTTGAAGAAGCCGAGCCCAGTATATTTCTTACATGGTAATTCCAGACCAGAATGTATCATCGTGTTCTTCACTGCTGGAGGAGAGTGACGCCCATCCACCAAGTCATACTCTGCATACTGAGCCTCTCCATGTATCACTGCCAGTCCCAGTCGCAGTCTCTCTGCATAGGACTGTGCTCTGAAAGGGTTACAGTGGCATTATTAGCATGGTTATACATTTCGTTACAGTATACAGTTTGAAAACTTCCCTGTTTCTAACCAACACACAGAACCATATCCAGAGTATGCAGCTGCTTTAAGAGTGGATGCCCAGGCACCAGCTGTGATAGCAGAAACCACAGCACTGGGAAGGAAGCCTTGCCCAAGTCACTGACCCATCAGTCCAACACCAGACACATGATGCCCAGTCACTGACCCACTGGTCCAACATCAGACTCATGATGCCCAATCACTGACCCATCAGTCCAACACCAGACACATGATGTCCAGTCACTGATCCATCAGTCCAACACCAGACACATGATGCCCACATCACTGACCCACTGGTCCAACATCAGACTCATGACGCCCAATCACTGACCCATCAGTCCAACACCAGACACATGATGCCCAGTCACTGACCCATCAGTCCAACACAAGACACATGATGCCCAGTCACTGACCCACTGGTCCAACACCAGGCACGTCGCCCACGTCACTGACCCATCGGTCCAACATCATACACTTGATGCCCATGTCATTGACACATCAGTTCAAACCTAACACATGATGCCCATAACACTGACCCATCCGTCCAACACCAGACACATGAAGCTGATGTCACTGACCCACTGGTCCAACACCAGATACATGATGTCCAGGCAATCGATCCACTGGTTCAACACCGAACACGTGATGCCCACGTCACTGACCCACTGGTTCAACACCAGACATGTGACGCTCACATCACTGACCCACTGGTTCAACACCAGACACGTGATAGAACATAGAACATAGAATAGTACAGGACATCACAGGCCCTTCGGCCCACAATGTTGTGCCAACCCTCAAACCCTGCCTCCCATATAACTCCCCACCTTAAATTCCTCCATATACCTGTCTAGTAGTCTCTTAAACTTCACTAGTGTATCTGCCTCCACCACTGACTCAGGCAGTGCATTCCACGCACCAACCACTCTCTGAGTGATAAACCTTCCTCTAATATCCTCCTTGAACTTCCCTCCCCTTACCTTAAAGCCATGTCCTCTTGTACTGAGCAGTGGTGGCCTGGGGAAGAGGCTCTGACTGTCCACTCTGTCTATTCCTCTTAATAGCTTGTACACCTCTATCGTGTCTCCTCTCATCCTCCTTCTCTCCAAAGAGTGAAGCCCTAGCTCCCTTAATGTCGAATTATAATCCATACTCTCTAAACCAGGCAGCATCCTGGTAAATCTCCTCCGTACCCTTTCCAATGCTTCCACATCCTTCCTATACTGAGGCAACCAGAACTGGACACAGTACTCCAAGTGTGGCCTAACTAGAGTTTTATGGAGCTGCATCATTACATCGCGTCTCTTACACTCTATCCCTAGACTTATGAAAGCTAACACCCCATAAGCTTTCTTAACTACCCTATCTACCTGTGAGGCAACTTTCAGGGATCTGTGGACATGTACCCCCAGATCCCTCTGCTCCTCCACACTACCAAGTATCCTGCCATTTACTTTGTAATCTGCCTTGGAGTTTGTCCTTCCAAAGTGTACCCCCTCACACTTCTTCGGGTTGAACTCCATCTGCCACTTCTCAGCCCACTTCTGCATCCTATCAATGTCTCTCTGCAATCTTCGACAATCCTCTACACTATCTACAACACCACCAACCTTTGTGTTGTCTGCAAACTTGCCAACCCACCCTTCTACCCCCACATCCAGGTCGTTAATAAAAATCACAAAAAGAGGTCCCAGAACAGATCCTTGTGGGACACCACTAGTCACAACCCTCCAATCTGAATGTACTCCCTCCACCATGACCCTCTGCCTTCTGCAGGCAAGCCAATTCTGAATCCACCTGGCCAAACTTCCCTGGATCCCATGCCTTCTGACTTTCTGAATAAGCCTACCGTGTGGAACCTTGTCAAATGTCTTACTAAAATCCATGTAGATCACATCCACTACACTACCCTCATCTATATGCCTGGTCACCTCCTCAAAGAACTCTATTAGGCTTGTTAGACACGATCTGCCCTTCACAAAGCCATGCTGACTGTCCCTGATCAGACCATGCCCATAGATCCTATCTCTAAGATTCGTTTCCAACAGCTTTCCCACCACAGATGTAAGGCTCGCTGGTCTATAATTACCTGGACTATCCCTACTACCTTTTTTGAACAAGGGGACAACATTCGTCTCCATCCAATTCTCCAGTACCATTCCCATGGACAACGAGGACATAAAGATCCTAGCCAGAGGTTCAGCAATCTCTTCCCTCGCCTCGTGGAGTAGCCTGGGGAATATTCCGTCAGGCCCTGGGGACTTATCCGTCCTAATGTATTTTAACAACTCCAACACCCCCTCTCCCTCAATATCAACATGCTCCAGAACTTCAACCTCACTCATATTGTCCTCACCGTCATCAAGTTCCCTCTCATTGGTGAATACCGAAGAGAAGTATTCATTGAGGACCTCGCTCACTTCCACAGCCTTCAGGCACATCTTCCCACTTTTGTCTCTAATCAGTCCTACCTTCACTTCTGTCATCCTTTTGTTCTTCACATAATTGAAGAATGCCTTGGGGTTTTTCTTTACCCTACTTGCCAAGGCCTTCTCATGCCCCCTTCTTGCTCTTTTCAGCCCCTTCTTAAGTTTCTTTCTTGCTACCCTATATTCCTCAATAGACCCATCTGATCCTTGCTTCCTAAACCTCATGTATGCTGCCTTCTTCCACCTGACTAGATTTTCCAACTCACTTGTCATCCATGGTTCCTTCACCCTACCATTCTTTAACTTCCTCACTGGGACAAATTTATCCCTAACATCCTGCAAGAGATCCTTAAACATCAACCACATGTCCATAGTACATTTCCCTGCAAAAACATCATCCCAATTCACACCTGCAAGTTCTAGCCTTATAGCCTCATAATTTGCCCTTCCCCAATTAAAAATTTTCCTGTCCTCTCTGATTCTATTCTTTTCCATGATAATGCTAAAGGCCAGGGAACAGTGATCACTGTCCCCCAGATGCTCACCCACTGACAGATCTGTGACCTGACCCGGTTCATTACCTAATACTAGATCTAGTATGGCATTACTCCTAGTCGGCCTGTCAACATACTGTGACAGGAACCCGTCCTGGACACACTTAACAAACTCTGCCCCATCTAAGCCCTTGGAACTAATCAAGTGCCAATCAATATTAGGGAAGTTAAAGTCACCCATGATAACAACCCTGTTATTTTTGCACCTTTCCAAAATCTGCCTCCCAATCTGCTCCTCGGTATCTCTGCTGCTACCAGGGGGCCTATAGAATACCCCCAGCAGAGTAACTGCTCCCTTCCTGTTCCTGACTTCCACCCATACTGACTCAAAAGAGGATCCTGCTACATCACCCACTCTTTCTGTAGCTGTAATAGTATCCCTGACCAGTAATGCCACCTCTCCTCCCCTTTTCCCCCCTCTCTATCCCTTTTAAAGCACTGAAATCCAGGAATCTTGAGAATTCATTTCTGCCCTGGTGCCAGCCAAGTCTCCGTAATGGCCACTACATCATAATTCCATGTATGTGATGCCCACGTCACTGACCCATCCGTCCAACACCAGAGACGTGATGCTCAATCACTGACCCACTGGTTCGACACTAGACACGTGACGCTCACATCACAGACTTACCGGTTCAACACCAGACAAGTGATGCTCAGTCATTGACCCATCAGTCCAACACCAGACACAATCGGCAGTGAGATGATTTTACAGCAGCTGAGCTACACAGCACAGACATAGGCTATTTGGCCTGCATCCACCTGCTAATCCACCTACACCAATCCCTTTCAAATTTTTCCTCCTCACCTCAGACCTGTGCCATCTTGGTCATGATACCCCATTTGTAAACTTGTGATACTTATCAGCAAGTTGTCATGCTTCTCTTTACCCAAACATGCTTAGTTACTTTTGTTCAGCCAACTAAGGGAAACTAAATCAGTCCCTGCCATGGTACCGTGACTGGGTGGTGCTAACAGTGTTTGACTGAGCAGACAAGAATGAATGGACACAGTGTGCATGCAGCAAAGTGTTGACAGAGGTGAGGAAAGTGAGAGTCACAGAGGAAGCGGGCCAATAGTGGGGGGAGTGAGGTAGTCACAGAAGAAGGGAGCTGATGGTGGGGGGGTGGAAAGTAAGATTGTCACAGAGGGAGGGGTCCAATGGTGGGGAGAGTGAGATAGTCACAGAGGGAGGGGGAGTGAGATGGTCACTGTGGAAAAAGGGGGTCTATACTGGTTGGCTGCTGGTGACTAGTGGTGTGCTACAGGGGTCAGTGTTGGGACTGCTTCTTTTCATGTTATATGTCAATGATTTGGATGATAGAATTGATGGCCTTGTGGCCAGGTTTGTGGACAATATGAAAATAAGTGGAGGGGCAAGTAGTGTTGAGTAAGCAAGGAGTCTTCAGAAGGACTCAAGACAGATTGGGAGAATTGGTAAGGAAGTGGCAGATGAAATATAGTGTCAAGAAGTGTATGATCATGCACTTTGGTAGAAGGAATAAAGGCATAGACTATTTTCTGAACAGGGAGAAAATTCAAAAATCCATAGTGCAAATTGACTTGGGAATCCTTGTGCAGGATTCCCTAAAGGTTAACTTGCAGGTTGAGCCAGTGATAAGGAAAGCAAATTCAATGTTAGCATTCGTTTGGAAAGGACCAGTGTATAAGAATTACAGTGGCATGAGAAAGGAGCTTGCCCAGATGGATTGGAGGAGGACTCTGGCGAGGATGACAGCAGAGCAGACGTGGTTGAAGTTTCTGAGAATAGTTCACAAGGCGCAAGTTAGATATGTCCCACAGAAGTTCTCAAATGGCAGGGGTAGGGAAATGTGGCTGACAAGGGAAGTTAAGGACAGCAGAAACACCAACGAAAGGGCAAACAAAGTAGCAAATGTGAGTGGGAAGTTGGATGATCCGGAAGCTTTTATAATCCATCAAAAGACAACTAAAAAGCTATAAGAAGGGAAAAGATGAAATATGAGGTCAAATTAGCCAATAATATAAAGTAGGATAAATGTTTCTTCAGTTATATAAGGAGTAAAAGGGAGATGAGAGTTGATATTGGACCACTGAAAGATGATGATGGTGAAGTAGTAATGGGGGACAAAGAAATGGCAGATGAACTTAATGGGTACTTTGCATCGGTCTTCACTGTGGAAGACACTAGCAGTGTCCCAAAGGTCGGTGAGTGTTACAGAGCAGGAGTGAGTGCCATTGCTATTACAAAGGAAAAGTCTTAAGGTGGATAAGCCACCTGGACCAGATGGACTACATCTGAGAGTCCAGAGAGGTTGCTGAAGAGATAACAGATGCATTGGTCATGATCTTTCAAAAGTCACTTGATTCTTGCATAGTCCTCGAGGACTGGAAGATTGCAAATGTCACTCCACTCTTTAAGAAGGAAGAAAAGTAAAAGAAAGGAAATTATAGGACAGTTAGCCTAAGCTCAGTGGTTGGGAAAGTGTTGGTGTCTATTATTAAGGATGAGGTTTCGAGGTACTTGGAGACTAATGAACCAAATTCAGCATGGTTTCTGTGAAGGGAATTCTTGTCTGACTGATCTGTTAGAGTTCAATTAGGAAGTAACAAGCAGGGTGGACAAAGGAGAGGCAGTGGATATCACTTACTTGGATTTTCGAAAGACAAGGTGATTCACATGAAGTGGTTTAAGTCAAAATCCTATGGCATTACGGAAAAGATACTAACATGGATAGGGGAGTGGCTGACAGGCAGGAGGCAGCAATTTGGAATAAAGGAGGCCTTTTCTGGTTGGCTGCCGGTGACTAGTGGTGTTCCTCATGGATCAGTATTGGGATAACTACTTTTCACATTGTTTGTCACTAATTTGGATAATGGAATAGATGGCTTTGTGGCAAAGCTTGCTGATGATACGAAGATAGGAGGAGGGGTAAGTAGTGCTGAGGAAGCAATGCCATTGCAGCAGGACTTTAAAAATTGGAAGAATGGGCAAAAAAAATGGCAGATAGAATACAGTGTTGGGAAATGTACGATAACGTATTTTGGTAAAAGGAACAATAATGCGGGCTATTATCTAAATGGATAGAAAGTTCAAACATTAGAGGTGCAGAGGGACTTAGGAGTCCTCGTGCAAGACTCCCAGAAGGTTAATTTACAGGTTGGCTCTGTGGTAAAGAAGGCAATTATTTCAAGAATAGAATATAAAAGCAAGGAGATAATGCTGAGCCTTTGTAAGACACTAGTCAGGCCACACTTGGAGTATTGTCAATAGTTTTGGGCCCCATATCTCAGAAAGGATGTGTTGTCATTGGAGAGAATCCAGAAGAGGTTCACGAGGACGATTCTGGGAATGGTTAACATATGAGGAGCATATGTCAGCTTTGGGCTTATATTCACTGGAATTTAGAAGAATGCGGGGAGTGTCATTGAAACCTACCGAATGTTGAAAGGACTAGATAGGGTGAATGTGGAGAGTATGTTTCCTATGGTGGGGGTATCCAGAACTAGAGGGCACAGCCTCAAAATTGAGGGGTGACATTTTAGAACAGAGGTAAGGAGGAATTTTTAGCGAGAGAGTAGCGAGTCTGTGGAATGCTCTGCCACAGACTGTGGTGGAGGCCAAGTCCGTGGGTATACTTAAGGCAGAAGTCGAACATATCCTGATCCGTCAGAGTGTCAAAGGATATGGCAAGAAGACAGGTGTATGGGGTTGAGTGGGATCTGGGATCAGTCATGATGGAATGGTGGAGCAGACTTGATGGGCTGAATGGCCTAATTCTATTCCTATGTCTTATGGTCTTATAGGGCAAGAAAATTGTGTTGAGGCTTAAATGGCATTGGTCAAGCCACACTTGGGAGTATTCTGAGCAGTTTTGGGACCCTTTTCTAAGACAGATGTGCTGACATTGCTGAGGGTCCAGGGGAGGTTCATGAGAATTATTTCAGGAATAACAGGGTTAACATAGGAGGAGCCTTTGATGGTTCTGGGCTTGTACTCACTGGAGTTTAGAATAATGAGGGAGGATCCCATTGAAATCTATTGAACATTGAAAGATCTCGGTAGAGTAGATGTGTAGAGAGTATTCCCAATTGTGGGGAGCCTAGGACCAGAGGGCACAACCTCAGTACTGTCCATTTATACACAGTAATGGGGAGGCATTTCTTGAGCCAGATGTTCGTGAATCTGTGGACTTCATTTCCACAGACAGCTGTAAAGATCAAGTTATTGGGCATTTTTGAAGAACAGGAAGAAGGCAAGAGAATGGGATTGAGAGAGAAATGGATCAGCCATGATAGAATGGTGGAGCACTTGATGGGCTGAATGGCCTAATTCTGCTCCTATGTCTTAGAATCTTAAGTTCTGAGCGATACACAACACTGGGGTGGTCAGCAGAAGTTAATAGAGACCAAGGCATGACATCCACACTGGCCTTTCCTCCCATCAGAACCATCACACCACTCCAACAATCTCCTTACCTCTTGGCAGCAGCTGGCGACTTTGCAACGATGATTGCATTCCTGTAATCCTGGATCTGTAAAAGAGCAGCCAGAGAGAGAAGAGAGTACAACAGATGTATGGGCAAGGGTGGGGGCAGTGGGGTGGGGCTGTCGACCACCCTTGTAGAAAACCTCTAAATGCAGCAATGGGCAGACTGCACAATAACACAAGAAGTGAAAGCAGAATACAGCCACATGGCCACAATGCTGCTTAACAATTCAACAGTATTCTGGCTAATTCCTGCCTGGCCCCTGATCCACGTTCCATTGAAAAATCAATCCGATTTCAGTTGTTGAAAAGTAGGGTGGGACTTCGATCAACTAGAAAGTTAAGCTGAGCAGCGGCAGATGGAGTTTAGTCCCATCAAGCATGAGGCCAGGAACTTTGGGAGGTCAGATTTGCCTTGGATGGCACCAAGGTTGGTAGTGTTGTGGATAGTGTAAAAGGCTGGGAGTGTTGTGAATAGTGTAGAAGGTTGATAGTGTTGAAGGCTGTAAGTATTGTGAAGAGTGTAGAAGGTTGGGACTGTTGTGGATAGTGTCAAAGGTTGGGAGTGTTGTGGATAGTGTCGAACATTGATAGTGCTGTGAACAGTGTCGAAGGTTGATAGTGCTGTGGATAGTGTCGAAGGCTGATAGTGAAGTGGATAGTCTCGAAGGTTGATGGATGTTATGGATACTGTCGAAGGTTGAGAGTGTTTCAGATAGTGTAGAAGGTTGATAGTGCTGTGAACAGTGTAGAAGCTTGATAGTGAAGTGGATAGTTTAGAAGGTTGATAGTGTTGTGAACAGTGTAGAAGATTGATAGTAAAGTGGATAGTGTTGAAGGTTGGGAGTGTTGTGGATAGTGTCGAAGGTTGCGAGTGTTGTGAACAGTGTAGAAAGTTGATAGTGCTGTGAAGAGTGTAGAAGGTTGATAATGAAGTGGATAGTAACGAAGGTTGATAGTGTTGTGAACAGTGTAGAAGGTAGATAGTGAAGTGGATAGTGTAGAAGGCTGATAGTGTAGTGGATGGTGATGAAGGTTGATAGTGTTGTGGATAGTGTCGGCTGGGAGTGTTGTGGATAGTGTAAAAGGTTGAAGGTGTTGTGGATAGTGTAGAAGGTTGGGAGTGTCGTGGATAGTGTCAAAGGTTAATGGTGTTGTGGATAGTGTCAAAGGTTGGTGGTGTTGTGGTTAGTGTCAAAACTAAAGGTGTTGTGGATAGTTTCGAAGTTGAAGATGTGGATAGTGTAAAAGGTTGATAATGTTGTGGATAGTGTAGAAGGTCGATAGTGTTGTGGATAGTGTAGAAGGTCGATAGTGTGGATAGTGTAGAAGGTCAATAGTGTTGTGGATAGTGTAGAAGGTTGTTAGGGTTGTGGATAGTGTCGAAGTTGAAGATGTTGTGGATAATGTAGAAGGTTGATAGTGCTATGAACAGTGTGGAAGGTTGATAGTGTTATGAACAGTGTAGAAGATTTGGATAGTAAAGTGGATAGTGTCGAAGGTTGACAGTATTGTGAACAGTGTGAAAGGTAGATAGTGAAGTGGATAGTGTCGAAGGTTGATAGTGTTGTGGATAGTGTAGAAGATTGGGAGTGTTGTGGATATTGTCAAAGGTTGGGAGTGTTGTGAAGTGTCGAAGGTCGATAGTGTTGTGGATAGTGTAGAAGGTCGATAGTGTTGTGGATAGTGTAGAAGGTCGATAGTGTTGTGAATAGTGTAGATAGAAGGTCGATTGTGTTGTGGATAGTGTAAAAGGTTGTTAGTGTTGTGAAGTGTCGAAGGTCGATAGTGTTGAAAGTGTCGAAGGTCGGTAGTGTTGTGGATAGTGTAGAAGGTCGATAGTGTTGTGGATAGTGTAAAAGATTGAAGGTGTTGTGGATAGTGTAGAAGGTTGGTAGTGTCGTAGATAGTGTCGAAGGTTGATAGTGTTGTGGATAGTGTAGAAGGTCGATAGTGTTGTGAATAGTGTAGATAGAAGGTCGATTGTGTTGTGGATAGTGTAAAAGGTTGTTAGTGTTGTGGATAGTGTAGAAGGTTGATAGTGCTATGAACAGTGCGGAAGGTTGATAGTGTTGTAAACAGTGTAGAAGATTTGGATAGTGAAGTGGATAGTGTCGAAGGTTGATAGTGTTGTGGATAGTGTAGAAGATTGGGAGTGTTGTGGATATTGTCGAAGGTTGGGAGTGTTGTGAAGTGTCGAAGGTCGATAGTGTTGTGGAAAGTGTCGAAGGTCGGTAGTGTTGTGGATAGTGTAGAAGGTCGATAGTGTTGTGGATAGTGTAAAAGATTGAAGGTGTTGTGGATAGTGTAGAAGGTTGGTAGTGTCGTAGATAGTGTCGAAGGTTGATAGTGTTGTGGATAGTGTCAAAGGTTGGTAGTGTTGTGGATAGTGTCAAAGGTTGGTAGTGTTGTGGATAGTGTCAAAACTGAAGGTGTTGTGGATAGTGTGGAAGTTGAAGATGTTGTGGATAGTGTAGAAGGTTGATAGTGTTGTGGATAGTGTAGAAGGTTGATAGTGTTGTGGATAGTGTCGAAGGTTGGGAGTGTTGTGGATAGTGTAGAAGATTGGGAGTGTTGTGGATATTGTCGAAGGTTGGGAGTGTTGTGAAGTGTCGAAGGTCGATAGTGTTGTGGATAGTGTCGAAGGTCGGTAGTGTTGTGGATAGTGTAGAAGGTCGATAGTGTTGTGGATAGTGTAAAAGATTGAAGGTGTTGTGGATAGTGTAAAAGATTGAAGGTGTTGTGGATAGTGTAGAAGGTTGGTAGTGTCGTAGATAGTGTCGAAGGTTGATAGTGTTGTGGATAGTGTAGAAGGTTGGTAGTGTCGTAGATAGTGTCGAAGGTTGATAGTGTGGATAGTGTAAAAGATTGAAGGTGTTGTGGATAGTGTAGAAGGTTGGTAGTGTCGTAGATAGTGTCGAAGGTTGATAGTGTGGATAGTGTAAAAGATTGAAGGTGTTGTGGATAGTGTCAAAACCGAAGGTGTTGTGGATAGTGTGGAAGTTGAAGATGTTGTGGATAGTGTAAAAGGTTGTTAGTGTTGTGGATAGTGTCGAAGGTTGGGAGTGTTGTGGATAGTGTAGAAGGTTGATAGTGCTATGATAGGTTGATAGTGCAAGGGTCAAGGATGTCTCTGAGCGGCTGCAGGACATTCTGGAGTGGGAGGGTGAACAGCCGGTGGTCGTGGTGCACGTAGGTACCAACGATATAGGTAAAAAACGGGATGAGGTCCTACAAGGTGAATTTAGGGAGTTAGGAGATAAACTAAAAAGTAGGGCCACAAAGGTAATAATCTCTGGATTACTACCAGTGCCACGTGCTAGTCAGAGTAGAAAAAGGATATTTCAGATGAATACGTGGTTTGAAAACTGGTACAAGGGGGAGGGATTCAAATTTCTGGGGCATTGGAGCCAGTTCTGGGGGAGGTGGGACCGGTACAAACAGGACGGTCTGCACCTGGACTGGACTGGAACCAATGTCCTAGGGGGAGCGTTTGCTACTGCTGTTCAGGAGGATTTAAACTAATGTGGCAGGGGGATGGGAACAAGTGCAGAGAGACAGAGGGGTGTAAAATGAGGGTAGAAGCAAAAAGTAGTAAGGTGAAAAGTAAAAGTGGCAGGCAGGCAAATCCAGGGCAAAAATCAAAAAGGGCCACTTTTCAACATAATTGTAAAAGGGCTAAGAGTGTTGTAAAAACAAGCCTGAAGGCTTTGTGTGTCAATGCGAGGAGCACTTGTAACACGGTGGATGAATTGAATGTGCAGATAGTTATTAATAAATATGATATAGTTGGGATCAGAGACATGGCTCCAGGGTGACCAAGGATGGGAGCTCAACATCCAGGGATACTCAATATTCAGGAGGGATAGACAGGAAAGAAAAGGAGGTGGGGTAGCATCCTCTCTGGTTAGAGAGGAGATTAACGCAATAGAAAGGAAGGACATTAGCCTGAAGGATGTGGAATCGATATGGGTTGAGCTGCATAACACTAAGGGGCAGAAAACGCTGGTGGGAGTTGTGTACAGGCCACCTAACAGTAGTAGTGAGGTTGGGGATGGCATTAAACAGGAAATTAGGAATGTGTGCAATAAAGGAACAGTAGTTATAATGGGTGACTTTAATCTACATATAGATTGGGTGAACCAAATTGGTAAGGGTGCTGAGGAAGAGGATTTCTTGGAATGTATGCGGGATGGTTTTCTGAACCAACATGTCGAGGAACCAACTAGAGAGCAGGCCATTCTAGATTGGGTATTGAGCAATCAGGAAGGATTAGTTAGCAATCTTGACGTGCGAGGCCCCTTGGGTAAGAGTGACTATAATATGGTGGAATTCTTCATTAAGATGGAGAGTGACATAGTTAATTCAGAAACAAAGGTTCTGAACTTAAAGAAGGGTAACTTTGAAGGTATGAGACATGAATTAGCTAAGATAGACTGGCAAATGATACTTAAAGGGTTGATGGTGGATATGCAATGGCAAGCATTTAAAGTTCGCATGGATGAACTACAACAATTGTTCATCCCAGTTTGGCAAAAGAATAAACCAGGGAAGGTAGTGCACCTGTGGCTGACAAGGGAAATTAGGGATAGTATCAAGTCCAAATAAAATACATATAAATTAGCCAGAAAAAGCGGCACACCTGAGGACTGGGAGAAATTCAGAGTCCAGCAGAGGAGGATAAAGGGCTTAATTAGGAAAGGGAAAAAAGATTGAGAGAAAGCTGGCAGGGAACATAAAAACTGACTGTAAAAGCTTTTATAGATATGTGAAAAGAAAAAGATTGGTCAAGACAAATGTAGGTCCCTTACAGTCAGAAACAGGTGAATTGATCATAGGGACCAAGGACATGGCAGACCAACTGAATAACTACTTTGGTTCTGTCTTCACTAAGGAGGACATAAATAATCTTCCGGAAATAGTAAGGGACCGAGGGTCTAGTGAGATGGAGGAACTGAGGAAAATACATGTTAGTAGGGAAGTGGTGTTAGGTAAATTGAAGGGATTAAAGGCAGATAAATCCCCAAGGCCAGATGGTCTGCATCCCAGAGTGCTTAAGGAAGTAGCCCAAGAAATAGTGGATGCATTAGTGATAATTTTTCAAAACTCTTTAGATTCTGGATAGGTTCCTAAGGATTGGAGGGTGGCTAATGTAACCCCACTTTTTAAAAAAGGAGGAAGAGAAAAACTGGGGAATTACAGACCAGTTAGTCTGACATCGGCGGTGGGGAAAATGCTAGAGTTGATTATCAAAGATGTGATAACAGCACATTTGGAAAGTGGTGAAATCATCGGACAAAGTCAGCATAGATTTGTGAAAGGAAAATCATGTCTGACGAATCTTATAGAATTTTTTGAAGATGTAACTAGTAGAGTGGATAGGGGAGAGCCAGTGGATGTGGTATAGATTTTCAAAAGGCTTTTGACAAGGTCTCACACAGGAGATTAGTGTGCAAACTTAAAGCACACAGTATTGGGGGTGTGGTATTGATGTGGATAGAGAATTGGTTGGCAGACAGGAAGCAAAGACTGGGGGTAAACGGGACCTTTTCAGAATGGCAGGCAGTAACTAGTGGGGTACCACAAGGCTCAGTGCTGGGACCCCAGTTGATAACAATATATATTAATGATTTAGACGAGGGAATTAAATGCAGCATCTCCAAGTTTGCAGATGACACGAAGCTGGGCGGCGGTGTTAGCTGTGAGGAGGATGCTAAGAGGATGCAGGGTGACTTGGATAGGTTAGATGAGTGGGCAAATTCATGGCAGATGCAATTTAATGTGGATAAATGTGAGGTTATCCACTTTGGTTGCAAGAACAGGAAAACAGATTATTATCTGAATGGTGGCCAATTAGGAAAAGGGGAGATGCAACGAGACCTGGGTATCATTGTACACTAGTCATTGAAGGTGGGCATGCAGGTACAGCAGGCAGTGAAAAAGGCAAATGGTATGTTGGCATTCATAGCAAAAGGATTTGAGTACAGGAGCAGGGAGGTTCTACTGCAGTTGTACAAGGCCTTGGTGAGACCGCACCTAGAGTATTGTGTGCAGTTTTGGTCCCCTAATCTGAGGAAAGACATTCTTGCCATAGAGGGAGTACAAAGAAGCTTCACCAGATTGATTCCTGGGATGGCAGGACTTTCATATGAAGAAAGACTGGATCGACTAGGCTTATACTCTTGGAATTTAGAAGATTGAGGGGGGATCTTATTGAAACGTATAAAATTCTAAAGGGATTGGACAGGCTAGATGCAGGAAGATTGTTTCTGATGTTGGGGAAGTCTAGAACGAGGGGTCACAGTTTAAGGATAAAGGGGAAGCCTTTTAGGACTGAGATGAGGAAAAACTCCTTCACACAGAGAGTGGTGAATCTGTGGAATTCTCTGCCACAGGAAACAGTTGAGGCCGGTTCATTGGCTATATTTAAGAGGAAGTTAGATATGGCCCTTGTGGCTAAAGGGATCAGGGGGTATGGAGAGAAAGCAGGTACAGGGTTCTGAGTTGGATGTTCAGCCATGATCATACTGAATGGCGGTGCAGGCTTGAAGGGCCGAATGGCCTACTGCTGCACCTATTTTCTATGTTTCTATGAACAGTGTGGAAGTTTGATAGTGGATAGTTTGGAAGGTTGATAGTGTTGTGAACAGTGTAGAAGGTTTGGATAGTAAAGTCGATAGTGTCAAAGGTTGGGAGTGTTGTGGATCGTGTCGAAGGTTGTGAGTGTTGTGGATCGTGTCGAAGGTTGGGAGTGTTGTGGATAGTGTCAAAGGTTGGGAGTGTTGTGGATCGTGTCAAAGGTTGGGAGTGTTGTGAATAGTATCGAAGGTTGGGAGTGTTGTGGATCGTGTCGAAGGTTGGGAGTGTTGTGGATAGTGTTGAAGGTTGATAGTGTTGTGAACAGTGTAGAAAGTTGATAGTGTGAACAGCGTAGAAGGTTGATAATGAAATGGATAGTGTCAAAGGTTGATAGTGTGAACAATGTAGAATGTTGATAGTGAAGTGGATAGTTTAGAAAGTTGATAGTGTTGTGGATAGTGTCGAAGGCTGGGAGTGTTGTGAACAGTGTAGAAGGTTGATAGTGTTGTGGATAGTGTTTAAGGCTGGGAGTGTTGTGGATAGTGTCGAAGGTTGATAGTGTTGTGGATAGTGTCGAAGGCTGAAGGTGTTGTGGATAGTGTCGAAGGTTGATACTGTGGATAGTGTAAAAGGTTGATAGTGTTGTGGATAGTGTCAAAGTTTGATAGTGTTGTGGATAGTGTCGAAGGCTGGGAGTGTTGTGAACAGTGTAGAAGGTTGATAGTGTTGTGGATAGTGTTTAAGGCTGGGAGTGTTGTGGATAGTGTCGAAGGTTGGGAGTGTTGTGGATAGTGTCGGAAGTTGATAGTGTTGTGGATAGTGTCGAAGGCTGAAGGTGTTGTGGATAGTGTCGAAGGTTGATACTGTGGATAGTGTAAAAGGTTGATAGTGTTGTGGATAGTGTCAAAGTTTGATAGTGTTGTGGATAGTGTAGAAGGTTGATAGTGTTGTGGATAGTATCAAAGTTTGATAGTGTTGTGGATAGTGTCAAAGTTTGATAGTGTTGTGGATAGTGTCAAAGTTTGATAGTGCAGAAGGTTGATAGTGTTGTGGATAGTGTCAAAGTTTGATAGTGTTGTGGATAGTGCAGAAGGCTGGGAGTGTTGTGAACAGTGTAGAAGGTTGATAGTGTTGTGGATAGTGTTTAAGGCTGGGAGTGTTGTGGATAGTGTCGAAGGTTGGGAGTGTTGTGGATAGTGTCGGAAGTTGATAGTGTTGTGCATAGTGTCGAAGGTTGATACTGTGGATAGTGTAAAAGGTTGATAGTGTTGTGGATAGTGTTAAAGTTTGATAGTGTTGTGGATAGTGTAGAAGGTTGATAGTGTTGTGGATAGTGTCAAAGTTTGATAGTGTTGTGGATAGTGTCAAAGTTTGATAGTGTTGTGGATAGTGTCAAAGTTTGATAGTGCAGAAGGTTGATAGTGTTGTGGATAGTGTCAAAGTTTGATAGTGTTGTGGATAGTGCAGAAGGTTGATAGTGTTGTGAATAGTGTCGAAGGCTGATACTGTGGATAGTGTAAAAGGTTGATTGTGTTGTGGATAGTGTCAAAGTTTGCTGGTATTGTGGATAGTGCCGAAGTTGAAGGTGTTGTGGATTGTGTCGAAGTTGAAGGGGTTGTGGATTGTGTCGAAGTTGAAGGTGTTGTGGATTGTGTCGAAGTTGAAGGGGTTGTGGATTGTGTCGAAGGCTATTGTAGGTTATGACGATACATTCATAGGATGCAGAGCTGGATTGAGAAGTGGCGGATATTCACTTTGGAATATCACACCTGAAGGCAGAGTACAAGGTTAATGATTATCGTGGGGTTCACCTTCAAAGATCTCCCAAAGTTGCTGTGCAAGTTGATGGGATGGGGGGCGGTGTTGGGTAAGGTATGGCTTATTGGCCTTCATTAGTCAGAGGATTGACCTCAAGAGCAGCAAAGTCATGTTGCAGTTCTATAAAAATCTGATTAAGCCAGACCTGGAGTACTGTGTTCCTTTCTGGTCACTTCATTATAGGTAAGATGGGAAAGCTGTAGTGAGCATGCAAAAGGGATTTACCAGGATGCTGCCTGGATTAGAAAATAATTCTTTTGAGGGAAGTTTGGTGAGATAGGGCTTTTCTCTTTGAAGTGAAGAAAGATGAGAGGCAGATCTTGACAGAGATGTATAAGATTGTGCAGGGCATAGACAGAGTGGACAGCCAGCACCCTTTTCCCAACATGGCAAAGGCCAATATTAGAGGACATCCACAAGGTGAGTGGAGGAAAGATTAAGGAAATGTAAGAGAAATGTCATTTCAGATCATAATCTGGAACTTCAACCAGGCTTGTTCCAAGAAGACCCTGCCCAATTACCACCAACATAGGAGGTCCAAACACACTAGACCACTATTATACTTAGATAAAGAATGCCTGTCGTTCCATGCCCAAACCACAGTTTGGTAAATCTGTTCACTTGGCTGTCCTGCTACCTGTATACAGGCAGAGGCTAAAGAACAAAGCTCTAACAACTAGGACAACAAAAAGGTGGTTGCTGGAGGCACAGGAGCGGTGATGGGATTGCTTTGAGCTGGTGGACTGAGCCATGTTCAAGAACTCATCTGCGACTCTGAACGAATGGTTGTCATGGACGTTATTAAAACAGCTGGAGGTGAATGTGTTCCCACAAAATCATTTAACCTTCCCAACCAGAAGCCCTGGATAAACCGAGAGATCCACAACCTGCTGAGGGCCACATCAGAAGCATTCAAGTCTGGCAAGCAAGAAAGTTACAAGAGCTCTATGTGCCATCGCTGGAAAGTCATCTCACGGGCAAAGAGGCAATTCCGGACTGAACCTGAATCAATGAGGGATGCTCGACAGTTGTGGCAGGGCTTGAATACTATCATCACTTATAAAGTTAAGTCAAGTGACATAGGCGACAACAGGACTTCACTTCCAGATGAGCTCAATGCCTTCTATGCTCATTTTGACTGTCAAAATATGGAGGAGCCATCACAAAGTCCCACAGCCCTCGATGATCCTATGATTTCAGGATCCGAGGCTGATGTGTGAGCATCCTTCAGGAGGGTGAAACCACAGAAAGTATCTGGCCCAGATAGGGTACCTAGCCAAATACTAAAGCCCCATGCTTATCAACTGGCTGGTGTGTTCACTGAGATCTTTAACCTCTCATTTCAGCAGTCTGAGGTACCCATCTGCTTCAAGCAGACTTCACTTATACCAGTGTCCAAGAAGAATGTGATAAGTTCTCTCAATGACCATTGTCCAGTAGCACTTATGTCCACAGAGACGAAGTGTTTTGAGAGATTAGTGATGAAATATATCAACTCCTGTCTGAGAAGCAATTTGGATCTGCTCCTATTTGCCTAGCAGAGCAACAGGTTCACGGCAGATGCCATTTTATTGGCTCTTCACTCAACACTGGAACATCTGGACAGCAAAGATCCATACATCGGGATGCTCCTTATTGTCCATATCTCGGCATTCAGTATTACCAGCCTCTCAAAACTAATCAATAAGCTTAAAGACCCTTGTCTCAATACCTCAATGTGCAATTAGATCCTTGATTTCCTCACTTGCTGACCCCAGTCAGTTCAGATTGGCAACAGCATCTCCTCCACAATCTCCATCAGCACAGGCACACCACAAGGCTGTGTGCTTAGCCCCCTACTCTACTCACTATATACTTATGACTATGCCATATTTAAATTTGCTGATGACACTACCGTCCGCAAACTAGGCCATATCAAAGGTCATGATGAATTAGCATATGGAAGAGAGACTGAAAATCTGGCTGAGTGGTGCCAGAGCAACCTCTTAGCCAATACAACACACACAAAATACTGGTGGAACTCAGTAGGCCAGGCAGCAGCAATAGAAAAGAGCAAAAAGTTGATGTTTTGGGTCGAGACCCTTCAACAGAACTAATGAAGTGTCTTGGCCCAAGACGTCAACTGTTTACTCTTTTCCACAGATGCTGTCTGGCCTGCTTTCCTCCAGCAATTTGGGTGTTTTTTTTGGATTTCCAGCATCTGCAGATTTTTTCTTGTTTGTGACCTCTTATTAAATGTCAGCAAAATCAAGGAGCTGATTATTGACTTCAGAAGGAAGAAACCGGAGGTCCATGAACCAGTCCTCACCAGATGATCAGAGATGGAGAGGGTCCAGCAACTGTAACTTCCTTGGTGTTATTATTTTAGAGGACCTGTCCTGGGCCCAGCATATAAGTGCAAACACAAAAAAAGCAAAGAAAGCCTCTACTTCCTTAGAATTTTGCAAAGATTCATCATGACATCCAAAACTTTGACGAATTTCTATATAGATGTATAAAGGAGAGTATATCGACTAGCTGCATCACAGCCTGGTATGGAAATACCAATGCCCTTGAATAGAAAATCCTTCAAAAACTAGCGGATATGACCCAATATATCACAGGTAAAGTCCTACCAACCATTGAGCACATCAACACAGAGCGCAGTTGCACAAAAGCAGCATCCATCATCAAGGACCCCCAACAGCCAGGTCAAGCTTTCTTCTCATTGCTGCCATTAGGAAGAAGGCATGCCATTAGGAAGGCAAAGGAGCCTCATAACTCTCACCACCAGGTTCAGGAACAGTTATTACCCCTCAACCATCAGGCTCTTGAACCAAAGGGGATAACTACACTCAACTTCACACCCCACCATTAAAATGTTCCCACAACTTTCAAGGACTTGCGTACATTCACTTTCAAGGTTTCTTCATTTCATGTTCATGGTATTTATTGCTTATTTATTAATCATTATTGTTTCTTTCTTTTTGTATTTGCAGTTTTTGCCTTTTGCACTCTGGTTGAGCAGGCTTTGTCAGTCACCTGACTTTATGTGTCAGTTTCATAGGGCAGGGTACCTCAACAACCCACACCACCAAAATCATCTCATTGACTCCAAATAACTTTTGTAGAAGGCATTTCCCCAGAGGTTCACATACTTTTTCCAACAAATACATGTAATACTAGACCATATTCTCAATAAATAAATGAACAGGTATAATATTTTGTGTTTTTTATTTAATTGGGTTCTCTTTATCTAGTTTTAGGACTTAAATGAAGATCTGATCACATTTTAGGTCATATTTATGTAGAAATAGAGAAAATTCTACAGGGTTCACAAAGTTTCTAGCACCATTGTATATGGTGACATATATGAACTTTGATAATAAAGTTATTTTGAACTTTGAGTAGTTTTTTTTTTAAACATACTCAAGAGTGGTAGGTGCCTGGAAAGCACTACCAGGGTTTGTGGTAGAAGCTGAAACAAGAGAGACATTTAAGAGACTCTTAAGAGAGGCATATGGACATAAGAAAAATGAAAAGCTATGGGACATGTGGGAGGGGATAGTCAGATTGATCATGGAGTAGGTTTGTATAGGTCGGCACTAATTTTTTCTATACAATTGTGTGTACCAACCATTGCCCTGAGCAGGAATTTTTTTACAAGGCCTGAAAACTATGCAGCACTTTAAATTAACATTGTAGCAATGTACTATATACAGAGCTAGAAGCAACGACACACAGTCGGTAAGTCGTTTTGAGACTAGTTTATTCAAACTTCGTGGCACTGGCTTTTAATCCCTAGCGCCCGCACACTCCGGGTGGAAATGACATCAGAGGTGCATTACCAAAGTCTCTCCCCGCGTGCGGGCTATTTGTGAGCCAGTTCAGCTGTGCAGGAAGTGGGTCACCACATAACCTCCCCCCCCCCCCCCCAAACCGGCGATACACCCCCTAATGTCCACAGTCTGGATCAGCCTCTGTTTGGGAGGTCTACCTTTGTGCCGCGGTGCCGGAACATTGGGCACATGCGCCGTCCACATGGGCTGGTTTGAGTCGGTCCACCGTGAAAACCTCCTCTTTCCCCCCAATGTCCCGAAAGTACGTGGACCTGTTGTTGTTGATCACCTTGAACGGCCCCTCATACGGCCGCTGTAGCGGTGCCCGGTGTGCGCCCCTTCGTACAAACACAAACTTACAGTTCTGCAGGTCTTTGGGTACGTAAGCCGGGGTCTGTCCGTGCTGTGAAGTCGGTACGGGGGCCAGGTTGCCGAGCCTTCGCGTAGTCTGTCCAGGACTGCCGCGGGTTCTTCCTCTTGCCCCCTTGGGGCTGGTATGAACTCTCCTGGGACAACCATGGGTGTGCCTTACACCAACTCGGCCGATGAGGCGTGCAGATCCTCTTTGGGCGATGTGCGAATTCCAAGCAGGACTCAGGGAAGCTCGTCCACCCAGTTAGGTCCTCTCAGGCGGGCCATGAGAGCCAACTTCAAGTGACGGTGGAAGCGTTCCACTAGTCCGTTCGACTGTGGGTGGTAGGCAGTTGTGTGGTGTAACTGCATTCCCAACAGGCTGGAGGTGAACTGGGCACCTCTGTCGGAGGTAACGTGGGCCGGTACCCTGAAGCGTGCTACCCAGGTTGCAATCAGCACTCGGGCGCAGGAATCGGCATATGTGTCAGTGAGCAGGACCGCCTCTGGCCATCTCGTGAACCGGTCTACCATAGTTAGGAGGTACCGCACTCCTCGTGACACTGGTAGGGGCCCCACAATATCCACATGAATGTGGTCGAACCTCCGGCGGGTGGGTTCGAACTGCTGCGGCGGGGCTTTAGTGTGCCGCTACACCTTGGTTGTTTGGCACTGCGTGCACGTTCTGGCCCATTCGCTGACCTGTTTGCGAAGTCCGTGCCACGCGAACTTGCTGGAGACCAGCCGGACGGTTGTCCTGATAGATGGGTGCGCCAAACCGTCTATGGAGTTGAAAACTCGCCGCCGCCAGGCTGCCGGGACAATGGGGCGAGGTTGGCCGGTAGCCACGTCGCACAGGAGGGTCCTCTCACCTGGGCCTACAAGGAAGTCTTGCAGCTGCAAACCCAAGACTGCGGTCCTGTAGCTGGGCATCTCGTCGTCTGCCTGCTGAGCCTCCGCTAGTGCTGCATAGTCCACCCCCAGGGACAGGGCCTGGATAGCTGGTCTTGAGAGTGCGTCCACCACGACGTTGTCCTTTCCCAAGACATGCTGGATGTCTGTTGAGTACTCGGAGATGTAGGACAGATGTCGCTGCTGGCAAGCCGACCAGGGATCGGACACCTTCGTGAACGCAAAGGTCAACGGTTTGTGGTCCGTGAACGCGGTGAACAGCCTGCCTTCTAAGAAGTACCTGAAATGCTGGAATGCCAGATACAGTGCCAACAGCTCCCGGTCAAAAGCACTGTACTTGAGTTCGGGTGGTCGTAGGTGCTTGCTGAAGAACGCCAGGGGTTGCCAGTGCCCCTCGATGAGCTGCTCCAGCACCCCACCAACTGCTGTGTCGGATGCATCCACCGTGAGGGCGGTCAGAACGTCCGTTCTGGGGTGCACCAGTATCACGGCAAATGCCAAGGCTTCCTTGGCTTTAACAAAAGCGGCCGCGGCCTCTTCGTCCCAAGTAATGTCATTGCCTTTACCCGACATCAGGGTGTACAAAGGGCACATGATACGGGCTGCTGACGGGAGGAAACGGTGGTAGAAGCTCACCATACCAACGAACTCCTGCAGGCCTTTAACAGTGTTGGGCTCGGCAAAGCAGCGGATTGCGTCTACCTTGGCGGGAGAGGTGTTGCCACGTCTTTGGTAATCCTGTGGCCCAGGAAGTCGATGGTGTCGAGACTGAACTGGCATTTGGCCGGGTTGATCGTGAGGCCAAAATCACTCAGGCGGGAGTAGAGCTGGCGGAGGTGGGACAGATGCTCCTGACGACTACTGCTGACTATGAGGATGTCGTCCAAATAGATGAACGCGAAGTCCAGTTTGCGTCCCACCGCATCCATTAGCCGCTGAAACGTCTGTGTGGCATTCTTCAAGCCGAACGGCATTCGGAGGAATTCAAACAGGCCGAACGGGTCTTCAGGGTGTACCGGGATTTGATGGTATCCCCGGACGAGGTCTACCGTGGAAAGGATTCTTGCCCTGTGCAGGTTTGCTGCAAAGTCCTGTATGTGCGACACGGGGTAGCGGTCTGGAGTTGTAGCCTCGTTCAGTCTGCGGTAGTCGCCGCATGGTCTCCAACCCCCGGCTGCTTTGGGCACCATGTGCAGGGGGGAGGCTCATGGGCTGTCGGACCTCCATACGACCCCCAATTCCTCCATTCTCTTGAATTCCTCCTTCGCTAGGCGGAGTTTTTCCGGGGGGGGGAGCTTTCGTGCGCGGGCGTGGAGAGGCAGTCCCTTGGTCGGAATGTGGTGCTGTACTCCGTGTCTGGGCATGGCTGCCATGAACTGCGGTGCTAGAATCGATGGAAAGTCTGCCAGGATTCTGGTGAATTTGTTGTCCGACAGCGTGATGGAGTCCAGGTGTGGGGCTGACAACTTGGCTTCACCCAGGGAGAACATCTGGAAAGTCTCCGCATGTACCAGTCTTCTCCCTTGCAAGTCGACCAGCAGGCTGTGAGCTCGCAAGAAGTCCGCCCCCAGGAGTGGTTGGGCCACGGCGGCCAGTGTGAAGTCCCACATGAACCGGCTGGCGCCGAACTACAGCTGCACTGTGAGGGTGCAATAGGTCCGTATCGTGCTGCCGTTTGCGGCCCTCAGGGTGGGTCCTGGCTTCCTGTTGCGGGTGTCGTATCCCGTCGGGGGTAAGACGCTGATTTCTGCTCCGGTGTCGACCAAGAAGCGGCGTCCCGACTGTTTGTCCCAGACGTACAAGAGGCTGTCCTGGTGGCCAGCCGCTATAGTCATTAGCGGCAGCTGGCCCTGGCCCTTGCAGGGCGGGCGACAACAGCGGGCTTCTGTGCCCCACCGCTGGTGGTAGAAACACCACTGTTCACTGGCCTCCTCACTCCTGCCTCTGTGCTGTGTGCGCCCCCCTGCCGGGCCTGGTCTGGTCTGCTGATGGGCGCATGGCTTGGTAATCTGACCGACGGACGCCACGTTATCCCTCTTGGCTTTCCACAGCACATCTGCCCAGGCCGCCACCTTCCAGGAGTCACTGAAATCTGCGTCGGCCAGCAGCAGATGTATGTCCTCGGGCAGTTGTTCCAGGAACGCTTGCTCAAACATGAGGCAGGGCTTGTGTCCGTCAGCCAGGGCCAGCATCTCGTTCATTAATGCCGACGGCGGCCTGTCTCCCAAACCGTCCAGGTGCAGCAGGCAGGCACCTCGCTCATGCCCTGAGAGGCCAAAGGTCCCAATGAGCAGTGCTTTGAACGCTTCATATTTGCCTTCTTCCAGGGGCAACTGTATGAAATCCACAACCTGGGCGGCTGTCTCCTGGTCAAGGGAGCTCACCACGTAATAGTAAAGCGTAGAATCAGAAGAGCTCTGCCGAATCTGGAACTGGGCTTCTGCTTGGCTAAACCACACGCGTGGTTGCAGCATCCAGAAAGTCGGCAGTTTTAGCAAAACTGCGTGAACAGATGACGTCATCTTTGGTCCAAATCCCGTTTGGACCATCGGGGTCACCAATGTAGCGATGTACTACATACAGAGCTAGAAGCAACGACATGCAGTCGATAAGTCGTTTCGAGACTAGTTTATTCAAACTTCGCGGCACTGGCTTTTAATCCCTAGCTCCCGTCCTCTCTGGGTGGAAATGACGTCAGAGGTGCATTACCAAAGTCTCTCCCCGCGCGCTGGCTATTTGTGAGCTGGTTCGCCTGTGCAGGAAGTGGGTTGCCACAACATTATATTAAAGAAAATTCCAGCAGCACAGCAATAAAAGCTATCTGCACGGGACCATTCCAGTTAATGTGCAGCCATGCATCTGCACAGCTTAGGGGAAACAGTAGTTGGCACAACATTATGAGCCAAAGAACCCCACCGTACAATAATGTTCTGTATCTAAGACTATAAGCAGGATAGATACTTTATTGATTCCAAAGGAAATTACTGTGTCACAGTAGCATTATAAGTGCACAGAAAAACAAATATACAAATATTAGAAAATATATAAGAAAGAATAAAAAATAAGTTACCTCAAACAGTTGAACAGGAGGGGTAAGAATGATCTCATATAGCTTTTCGGAGCAGCACAGCTGAATTAGTCTATTACTGAAAGTGCAGAGGGTGAAAAACATTGTCCAGAATTGCCAGGATTTTCCAGAGTCCTTTGTTCTACCACAGCCTCTAATGTGTCCAGAATGTATGTCGATGAGATGAAAAGTTGGGCAGAGCGTTAACAAATGAAATTTAATCCCAACAACTGAGAGGTGATGCATTTTGCGAAGTCAAATGGGGGAAGCCCAAACAGTAAATAGTCAGGTAGGAATGTTGGTGTTGGGCTTCAAGCCCATCATTCCTCAAAATGGCAATGCACTGAGATAGACCATCAAACATAGGAGCAGAATTAGGCCATCAGGTCTGCTCCGCCATTTCATCTCAACCCCATTATCTTCCCTTCTCCCCATATCATTTGATGCCCTGACTAATCAACAACTAAGGCAAGAGACTAGGGATGAGAGGAAGAATGGATCAGCCATGGTGAAATGGCAGAGCAGGATCAATGGGTGAAATGGCCTAATTCTGCTCATATGGTCTATCAAGAGCCACTTTAAACATAGGCAATGACTTGGCCTCCACAGCTATCCATGGCAATAAATTCCACAGATTCACCACCCTCTGGCTAAAGAAATTCCTCCTCATCTCTGTTCTAAATGAATGTCCCGCAACTCTGAGGTTGTGCCCTCTGGTCCTAGAATACCCCATTATAGGAAACATCCCTTCCAGATCCACTCTATCTAAGTCTTTCAATAATCAATAAGTTTCAATGAGACACCCCCTCATTCTTCTAAATTTGAGTACAGATCCAGAGCCAAATGTTCCTCATATGTAAACCCTTTCATTCTGGAATCATTCTCATGAACTTCCTCTGGACGCTCTCCAATGTTAGTACATCCTTTCTTAGATAAGGGTCCCAAAACTGCTCACAATTAGTGCAGCGTTACATCCTTGCTTTTATATTCTAATCCTCTTGAAAGAATGCTAACACTGCATTTGTCTTCCTTACCACCGACTCAACCTGTAAGTTACCCTTTAGGGAATACTGCATGAGGGCTCCCAAGTGGCAAGGAAACCATACGGCAGGTTTGCCTTCATAAATCAGGGTACAGAAAATAAAAGTTATACTACTTTGCAATGTCACACAATACTAGTTAGACCTCAACTGGAGTACTGTGTGCAGTTCTGGTTCTAACACTATAGATAGGATATGTTTGAGGGAGAGCATATAGAGAGAGATTCAGCAGGATGTTGCCTGGGTTGGAGGTCTGTAATTATGGGGAGAGACTGGATGATCTGGACTAGATTTTCCTGGTGTGAAGGGGGCTGGAAATCTGATCAACCTGCTGTCCTTTTGCTACCTGCATACAGGCAGAGGCTAAAGAGCAAGGCTCCAGAGATGCACTGAACTGTTCCCACAACCTATGGACCCTTTTCAAAGGAGTCTTTCATCTCATGTTCCTGATATTTGCTGCTTGCTTGCTTGCTTATTTAGTTATTTATCTATCTATCTATCTATCTATCTGTTTATTTATTTATTTTTTCTCTTGCCTTTTCTGGCTTTTGGTATTTGCACAGTTTGTTACCATTTCCACACTGGCTGCCCATCCTAATGGTGTGTTCTTTATTCTACTATGGTTATTTGATTTATTGAGTATGCCTACAAGAACATGAACCTCAGGATTTTATATGGTGACATGTACTTAGATAATAAAATTACTTTGAACTTTGGAGTGACCCAAAAGAGGTGTATAAATCTCCATTACCATAGCATTTCAGAGGGTTAGGAACAGACAAGTTAGGAAAGCGTTTAATTGGAGTAAGGGGAAATATGAAGCCATCAGGCAGAAACTTGGAAGCATAAATTGGGAACAGATGTTCTCAGGGAAATGCATGGCAGAAATATGGCAACTGTTCAGGGGATATTTGTGTGGCATTCTGCATAGGTACTGTATATTCAAATGAGACAGGGAAAGGATGGTAGGGTACAGGAACTGTGGTGTACAAAGGCTGTTGAAAATCCAGTCAAGAAGAAAAGAAAAGCTTATGAAAAGTTCAAAAAACTAGGCAATGATAGAGATCTAGAAGATTGTAAGGCCAACAGGAAGGAGCTTAAGAATGAATTAGGAGAGCCAGAAGGGATCATGAGAAGGCCTTAGTGAGCAGGATTAAGGAAAACCCCAAGGCGTTCTACAAGTATGTGAAGAACAAGAGGATAAGACGTTAGAGAATAGGACCAATCAAGTGTGGCAGTGGAAAAGTGTGTATGGAACCTAAGGAGATAGCAGAAGTACTTAATGAGTACTTTGCTTCAGTATTCACTACGGAAAAGGATCTTGGCGATTGTAGGGATGACTTATAGCAGACTGAAAAGCTTGAGCATGTAGACATTAAGAAAGAGGATGTGCTGAAGCTTTTGGAAAGCATCAAGTTGGATACATCACCAGGACTAAACGAGATATACCTCAAGCTACTCTTGGAGGCAAAGGAGGAGATTGCTGAGCCTCTGGCGATGATCTTTGCATCATCAATGTGGACAGGAGAGGTTTCAGAGGATTGAAGGGTTGCAGATATTCTTCCCTTATTCAAGAAGGGGAGTAGAGATAGTCCAGGAAATTATAGACCAGTGAGTCTTACTTCTGTGGTTGGTAAGTTGATGGAGAAGATCCTGAGAGGCAGGATTTATGAACATTTGGAGAGGCATAATGTGATTAGGAATAGTCAGCATAGCTTTGTCAAAGGCAGGTCAGGCCTTCTGAGCCTGATTGAATATTTTGAGGATGTGACTAAACATGTTAATGAAGGTAGAGCAGATGTAGTGTATATGGATTCCAACAAGGTACTTAATAAGGTACCACATGCAAGCCTTATTGAGAAAGTAAGGAGGCATGGGATCCAAGCGGACCTTGCTTTGTGGATCCAGAATTGGCTTGCCCACCGAAGGCAAAGTGTGGTTGTAGACGGGTCATATTCTGCATGAAGGCCAGTGACCAGTGGTGTGCCTCAGGGATCTGTTCTGGGACCCTGTCTCTTCGTGATTTTTATAAATGTCCTAGATGAGGAAGTGGAGGGATAGGTTAGTAAATTTGCTGATGACACAAAGGTTGAGGGTGTTGTGAATAGTGTGGAGGGCTGTCAGAGGTTACAGTGGGATATCGATAGGATCCAAAACTGGGCTTGAGAAGTGGCAGATAAGAGTTCAACCCAGATAAATGTGAGATGGTTCATTTTGATAGGTCAAATATGATGGCAAGATATAATATTAATGGTAAGACTCTTACAGTGTGAAGGATCAGAGGGATCTTGGGGTCCGAGTTCATAGGACACTCAAAGCTGCTGCACAGCTTGACTCTGTGGTTAAGGCATATAGTGCATTGGCCTTCATCAATCGTGGGACTGAGTTCAAGAGCCGAGAGGTAATGTTACAGCTGTATAGGACCCTAGTCAGACCCCACTTGGAGTACTGTGTTCAGTTCTGGTCACCTCACTAGAGGAAGGACGTGGAAACCATAGAAAGGGTGCAGAGAAGATTTACAAGGAAGTAGCCTGGCTTGGGGAGCATGCCTTATGAGAACAGGTTGAGTGAACTTGGCTTTTTCGCATTGGAGTGACGGACGATGAGAGGTGACCTGATAAGAGGTGTATAAGATGATGAGAGGCACTGATCGTGTGGATAGTCAGAGGCTTTTTCCCAGGGCTGAAATGTCTAACACGAGAGGGCACAGTTTTAAGGTGCTTGGAAGCAGGTACAGAGGGGATGTTAGGGTTAAGTTTTTTTTTACGCAGAGAGTGGTGAGTGTCTGGAATGGGCTGCCAGCGACTGGGGTGAAGGCGGATACGATAGGGTCTTTTAAAAGACTCCTGGATAGGTACGTGGAGCTTAGAAAAATAGAGGGTTATGGGTAACCCTAGGTAATTTCTAAAGTAAGTACATGTTTGGCACAGCATCATGGGCCAAAGGGTACCTGCATTGTGCTGTAGGTTTTCTATATTCTATAAAACATAATATACAGATAGTTAGAATTTTTTTCCCCATGCTAAGAGTGTTAAAATAGAAGAATTAGTTTTTGATGAGGCGAAGGTGGTTTATAGGGAATTTGAGGATTTTTTTTAACACAATGGTTAATATCTGGAACTTGCTGCCAGAGGAGGTTGTGGAGGAGGCTGTTAGAGTGACTATATTTCAGAGATGTTTATACGGGCACTTTAATAGGCAAGGCAGAGAAAGATTTGGGCAAATGCAATTAGTGCAGCTGTGCAACAATGTCAGCATGGGCATGAAAGGCCTAAGGCCTATCTCTGTGATCTACTACTAATGATCCAAGTTGCAAATAATCCACAATAGTGTTGTAGACAGAGACCAACAACATCGTTTCTGCACCCGAACTATAGACAGAGACAATAGTACTGTTGCTGTACCCAGATGACTGTAGCTCAGCATTTAACACCATCATTCCCACAATCCTGATTGAGAAGTTACCGAATCTGGGCCTCTGTACCTCCCTCTGCAATTGGATCCTCGACTTCCTAACCAGAATACCACAATCTGTGCGGACTGGTAACAATATCTCCTCCTCGCTGATGGTCAACACTGGTGTACCTCAGGGGTGTGCACTTAGCCCACTGCTCTACTCTCTATATACCCATGACTGTGTGGTTAGGCATAGCTCAAATACCATATATAAATTTGCTGACAATACAACCATTGTTAGTAGAATCTCAGATGGTGACGAGAGGGCATACAGGAGTGAGATATACTAACTAGTGGAGTGGTGTTGCAGCAACAATCTTGCACTCAACGTCAGTAAGACAAAAGAGTTGATTGTGGAGTTCAGGAAGGGCAAGACGAGGAACACATACCAATCCTCACAGAGGGATCAGAAGTGAAGAGAGTGAGCAGTTTCAAGTTCCTGGGTGTCAAGATCTCTGAGGACCTAACCTGGTCCCAACATATCGATGCAGCTATAAAGGAGGCAAGACAGCCACTATACTTCATAATGAGTTTGAAGAGATTTGAGATGTCAACAAAAACACTCAAAAATTTCTATAGATGTACTGTGGAGAGCATTCTAACAGGCAGTGTAACTGTCTGGGATGGGGGGAGGGTGGCTGCTGCAAAGGACTGAAAGAAACTGCAGAGGGTTGAAAATTTAGTCAGCTCTATCTTGGGTACTAGCCTACAAAGTAGTTGGGACTTCTTCAAGGAGCGGTGTCCTAGAAAGGCAGTGGCCATTATTAAGGACCCCCAGCACCCAGGAGATGCCCTTCCCTCACTGTTACAATCAGGTAGGAGGTACAGAAGCCTGAAGGCACACACTCAGTGACTCAAGAACAGCTTCTTCCCTTCTGCCATCCAATTCCTAAATGGACATTGAACCCATGAACACTACCTCACTTTTTAAAATATATATTATTTCTATTTTTGCATGATTTTAATATATGTATACTAAAATTGATTTACTTGTTTATTCATTATTATTTTTATTTATTCTTCTCTTCTTCGATATCATGTATTGCAATGAACTGCTGCTGCTAAGTTAACAAATTTCACAACACATGCCAGTGATAATAAACCTGATTCCAATTCTGATTCCGAACTGTAAATAGAGACAACAGCACCAATTCTGTACCCGAGCTATAGAGACAATAGCACTATTTATGTAGACAGAGACAACAGCACCATTTCTATACCCGAACATTAGACAGAGACAACAGCACTGTTTCTGCACCCAGATGAACTATAGCAGAGGCAACGGCACTGTTTCTGTACCCGAACTATAGACAGAGACAACAGTGCTGTTTCTATACTCAGATGAACTGAGGCAGGGATAACAGCACTATTTCTGTACCCGAACTGCAGACAGAGACAACAGCACTGTTTCTGTACCCAGGTGAACTGTAGACAGAGACAACAGCACCATTTCTATACTCAAAATGTAGACAAAGACAACAGTACTGTTTCTGTACCTGAACTGTAAACAGAGACAACAGCACCATTTCTACACCCAAAATGTAAACAGAGACAACAGCACTGTTTCTGTACCCGAAATGTAAACAGAGACAACAGCACTGTTTCTGTACCCGAAATGTAGGCAGAGACAACAGCACTGTTTCTGTACCCAGATGAACTGTAGACAGAGACAACTGCACTGTTTCTGTACTCGATGAACAAAATACAAAATCTCACCTCATCCTGAATGTACTGCAGTAGAAATGGTGATGCTCGGAGGTTGTCCACAGGAATGTTGAAGAAACCTTGGATTTCTTTCTGATGAAGGTCCATTGTGATAATGTGGGTTAATCCTGGAAACATAACACATAGTCACCAACAAGCATTGGCGAGTCAACTGATAGCAGGATTAAATCTGCTTCAGCATAACCTGCTGAGTTCACCAAGGTCATGCATTAGATTGTACCTCTTATGTGCAATACAAACACTGTAACCCTAGGACCAGCATACTTCATCCAGACATAGCACCAGACACCCCATACTTCACCCCAGACACGGCTCCAGACACCACAGACACGCTATATTTCATCCCAGACACTGCTCTAGACACCCCATACTTCTCTCCAGACATGGCTTCGGGCACCCCATACAATAAAACCATAAGCTATAGGAGCAGAAATAGGCCATTTGGCCAATAAAGTCTGCTCCACCATTTCATCATGGCTGATTCAATTTTCCTCTCAGTGCCAATCTCCTGGCTTTTCCCCATATCCCTTCATGCCCTGACTGATCAAGAATCTATCAACCTCTACCTTAAATATACAAAAAGACTTGGCCTCCACAGCTGCCTGTTGCATATTCCAGATTTACCCCTCTCTGGCTAAAGAAATTCCTTCTCATCTCCGTTGTAAAAGGACACCCCTCTATTCTGAGGCTGTGGCCTTCGACTCTCCCACCATAGGAAACATCCTCTCCACATCCACTCTATCAAGGCCTTCCGCCATTTGATCGGTTTCAATGAGATCACCCCTCATTCTTCTGATTTCCAGCAAATACAGGCCCAGAACTATCAAGTGCTCTTCAAAATGACAAGCCATTCAATCCTGAAGTCATTTTTGTGAACCTCTTTTGAACCCTCTCCAGTTTCAGCACATCCTTTCTAAGATAAGGGGCCCAAAACTGCTCACAATACTCCAGTCACCAGTGCTTTATAAAGTCTCAACATTATTTCCTTGCTTTATATTCTACTCCTCTTGAAATGAATGCTAACATTGCATTTGCCTTCCTCACCACAGACTCAACAGGCAAATTAACTTTTTGGGAATCCTGCACAAGGACTCCCTAGTCTGTTTGCGTCTCAATATTTTTGTATTTTCTCTCCATTTAGAAAATAGTCAGCCCTTTAATTTCTTCCACCAAAATGCATGAGCATACACTTCCCAACACTGTATTCCATTTGCCATTTCTTTGCCCATTCTCCTCATCTATCTAAGACCTTCTGTAGCCTCTCTACTTCCTCAACACTACATTACTCTTTACCTATCTTCATATCATTCATATTGCAACAAAGCCATCAATTCTATCATCCAAATCATATAACTTAAAAGAATCGGCCCCAAAACAGACCCCTGTGGAATACCAGTAGTCACCGGCAACCAGTCAAAAAAGGTTCCCTTTATTCCCACTCTTTGCTTCCTGCCAATCAACCACTACTTTATCCATGCTAGAATCTTTCCTGTAATACCATGGGCTCTTAGCTTGTTAAGCAGTCTCATATGTGGCACCTTGTCAAAGTCTTTCTGAAAATCTAAGTACACAACATCAACCAATTTTTCTTTGTCTATCCTGCTTCATACTTCTTCAAAGAATTTCTACAGAGTTGTCAGGCAAGAGTTCTCCTTGCTGACTACTACTGCCTATTTTGTCATGTGCCTCCAAGTACCTCATCCTTAATAATCGACTCCAACATCTTCCCACTGTTAGACTAATTGGCCTATAGTTTCCTTTCTTCCGCCTCTCTCCCTCTTCTTGAAGTGTGGAATGACTTTTGCAATTTTCCAGTCTTTTGCAACCATTCCAGAATATAGTGATTCTTGAAAAATCATTATTAATGCTTCCACAATCTCTTCAGCTACCTCTTTCAGAACCATCTGGTCCACATGACTTATCTACCTTCAGACCTCCCAGTTTCCAAAGAACCTTCTCTCTAGTTATGGTAACATCACATGCTTCATGCCCCCGACACCTGGAACTTCCACCATGTTGCTAGTGTCTTCGACAGGGAAGATTGATGCAAAATACTTGTTCATTCCATCTGCATTTTCATTGTCCTCCATTGCTACCTCTCCAGTGTTGTTTTCCAGCAGTCCGATATCCGCTCTCGCCTCTCTTTTACACTTTATGTATCAGAAGAGACTTTTGGTACTTTCTTTAATATCATTGGCTAGCTTACTTTTGTATTCCATCTTTATCTTCTTAATGACTTCTGGTTGCCTTTTGTTGTTTTTTAAAACCTTCCCAATCCTCTAACTTCCCACTAATTTTTGCTATTATATGCCCTCTCTTTGGCTTTTATGTTGGCTTTGACTTCTCTTGTTAGCTATGGTTGGGTCTTTTTGCCTTTGGATTACTTCTTCCTCTTTGGGATGTATTTATTCTGTGCCTCATGAATTGCTTCCAGAAATTCCAGCCATTGCTGCTCTGCCATCATCCTTGCCAGTTCTTTTCCATCAATTCTGGCTTACTCCTTTCTCATGCCTCTGTAATTCCCTTTACTCCATTGATACATCTGACTTTAATTTCTCCTTCTCAAATTTCAGGGTGAATTTGATCATATTATGATCACTTTCTCCTAAGGGTTGTTACCTTAAGCTCTCTAATCAATTCAGGTTCATTGTACAACACCCAATCCAAAATAGCTAGTAGGCTCAACCATGAGTTGGTCAAATAAGATTGACGGAGTGCAGACAAAATTTACAAGGCCGTTGCCAGGACTTGAGGACCTGAGTTATCGAAAAAGGTAGGATTCCCGGGAGTGTAGGAAAATGAGGGGAGGTTTGATAGAGATATACAAAATTATGAGGGCTATACATAGCTGAGGGTGGTAATGGGGACAAACTCCCACTACCTATTAGATGCTGTCAATGGCATGCACATCAAATAGCCTATGATAACCAAGTCCAGCTCCTGACCTTCACGTGTGGCTTAGCTACTAGGTCCAGCGGAACAATTTCTACTGACAGAAGGGGCAAAGGCAGGGGTTACTGGCACCTTAAAAGCAGTCACTTCGGGCAGATGGGCTCATCAACCATGGTTGGCAGTTCATCTAGGAGGAGGAAAACTGATCTCAAACCTTCACTGCATTGCAACTACACTCATTCATGGGGAAGAATTCCGGAGTAAACCCTGAGGAAAAAATCCAAAACTGGAGTCCCTAAAGCAGTCCTACATTGAGTTCATTGGCAACTCCTGTGACACTGCTGGTACCAAACTGTTTCAGTCACTGCTGTTCCTTTGGGTTCATCAGATGTGTGGAGAAGGGGAGCTTGCTACATTGGCAAAAACTTGCTCTCCATCTTGCGTATCTAGACAGCTAGGATGCAATATCCATCATCAACTCTGACCAACAGAAGCCTCAGACAGAACTCAGATACATAGGTAAAAGCATACAAGTTTTTTCCATTAAGGCTGGGTGAGACTAAAACTAGAGATCATGAGCCAAGGGTGAAAGGTGAAATGTTTAAGGGGTAACTGAGGGGGAACAACTTCACTCAGAGGGTGGTGAGAATGTGGAACGAACTACCAGTAGATGTTTTGGATGCAGGTTTGATTCAATGTTTAAAAGGAATTTGGATGGGAGTGGAATGGAGGGCAGTAGGTGTAGGTCTATGGGACTAGGAAGAATGACCGTTCGGCATGGACTAGATGGCCCAAAGGATCTGTTTCTGTGCTGTAGTGCCCTATGAGTCTATGAACCCTAAAGGAGAGTAAAATAATGTGGTTGAGGGGACGTAGGTGATATTTTCCTTCAATGATCAAGCCAATTTCCTTTACTCCATTGTAATACCAATACATCTGACTTTAACTTCTCCTCAAATTTCAGGGTGAATTTGATCATACTATGGTCACTTGCCCCTAAGGGTTCTGTTACCGTAAATTCTCTAATCAATTCTCGTTCATCGCTTAACACCCAAACCAGAATAGCTGATCCTCTCGTGGGCTCAACCACAAGCTGCTCTAAAAACCAACTCTTAGGCACTCTAGAAACTCCCCCTCCTGTAACCCAGCACCAAACTGATTTTCCCAATCTACCTGCATATTGAAATCCCCCATGACTTTTGTCAACATTGACGTTTTGGAATATATTTTCTATCTCCCGTTGTAATTTATAGGCCACATCCTTACTACTGTTTGGGGGTCTGTGTACAACTCCCATCAGGGTCTTTCTACCCTTGCAGTTCCTAGGCTCTATCCAGGATTCAACACCTTCCAACCTAATGTCACCCCAGGATTTGATTTCATTTGTTACCAACAGTGCAACACCACAGACACTCCATATTTCATCCCAGACACCACAAACACACCATCCTTTGCCCAGACCCGGCTTCAGGCACTCCATACTTCACCCAGACTTGGCTCCAGACTCCTCATACTTCACTCCAGATACTACAAACTCCCCATATTTCTTCCACGACACCACAGACACCCCATACTTCACTCAGACACAGCTCCAGAAGCTGCTCACCTGCTTTGGCCAACATGCACGCCAGCAGTTTGCAAACGATGGAGCCCCTCTTCCTCATTTTACACTGCTTACTGTAGGGGAAGTAAGGAATTACTCCAATAATGTTCCGGGCACACGAAGTCTTGCAGGCGTAGGCCATGATCAGTAATTCCATCACCGCTGTATTAACATCTCTGCCAAACAGAAATACATTGGCCTGATCAGGATATCATCAAGGGCATTCTCATTCAATTTCAGCAAAACCATCAGTGTAAGATACATTGCCCATTCCTTTGTGCTTAACTAAAGTCACAAAGTGCCCAAGACAACATAATGCTAAATTTAAAACTTCCTAAGTTGGGGTATAGTAAGCTAAGAGATGGCATTCTAGTACTAAACAAGTTGTCTGAGAGAGAACCAAGGATGGTGAGTTGTGACAGCCAAGGGTATACAAGATGAGTAGTTTAAACAGAATGTTTCCCAGATTCCAAGGGAAGCTATCATCTAGTAACACTCACATCTACGATAAAGAAGTGCTTTGTGAGGCTGGTCATGGCTTGAGTCAGCTCCAGCCGCAGTAAGGACCTGGACCCATTGCAATTTGCCTATCGCCACACTATGTCTACAGGGTGGGGGGGCGATCTCAATGGCTCTCCATACTGCCTTGGATCACCTCGATAATCCAAATAGGTATGTCAGGATGCTATTCAATGATTATTACTCAGCATTTAACACCATCATTCCTACAATCCTGATCGAAAAGCTACAGAACCCGGGCCTCTGTACCTCCCTCTGCAACTGGATCCTCAGCTTCTTAACCAGAAGACCACAGTCTGTGTGCATTGGAAGTAACATCCCTATCTTGCTGACAATCAACACTGACACACCTAAGGTAAGTGTGCTTACCCCACTGCTCCAGTCTCTCTATAACCATGACTGTGTGGCTAGCTAGACATGGCTCAAATGCTGACGATACAACCAATGTTGGCCGAGTGACAAGAGGGCATGCAGGAACAAGAAATACCAGCTCATTGACTGCTGTCACAGCAACAACCTTGTACTCATATCAGTAAGACAAAAGAGCCGATTGTGAACTTCAGATAGGGTAAAACAAGGAAATACAAACCAATCATCATTGAGAAATGAGAGATTAGATATATATAGAGAGAGCGAGATGGAGAGAGAGATAGAGATAGAGAGATAGACAGACAGAGATGGAGAGAGAGATAGAGAGAGAGAACCAAGGTCAGCAGAGGAGTGGCAAGTGAAGGAGTAAGTGCGGGGATTGGCTGAGAAGGTAAGCTCTTGGGAGTCTGTCTTCTGTTGTTTTCAGGAGCTGTTGATTTAAAAACCAGGCGGGCCCAGCCTGCAACACAAACCTTCAAAGTCGGCAGAGGAGCGGCAAGTGAAACGAATTAGTCAATTTATCAGCCAATATAGGCAAGGTTTGCTCTAGGGGAGCGGCTTTGTCGAGGGAAGTGCCTTGTGAGAAAAGTGCCAGTCTTTGGCTTGAGAGTCTTCAGCGAGGAGGCTGAGGGAGGAGACAATGCCACAGTTGGAGAGGGTGAGAAGTGGTGAAGAAATGACAGGTAAACTGATTCAGTGTGATGCTTGCATGATGTGGGAGGTCAGGGACACTGATGGTGCCTCTGGCTGCTACAACTGTGAAAAGTTTGTCCAGGTTCAGCTCCTGAAGGACCATGTTGGGCACTGGAGAAGCAACTAGATGACCTCAGGTTCATCCAGGAAAACGAGAGTTTTCTGGACAGGACCTACAGCCATATCGTTACACCAAAGATACCGGAAGAGAGAGGGGAGGGGGCGATGATGAGAAAGGGATGGATGCTTGGAGTACAGGAGACCCTGGGGGATATACCTCTTGAAAACAGGTTCACCCTCTTGGAAGCTGTCGGGACAGAAGACACTGCCAGTCTGGACAGGTCTGCAAGTCAAAAATTGGCGCTGAAGCAAAGCCGAGGAGACAGACGTCAGGCAGAGCTGTGGTAGTAGGGAACTCCATAGTGAGAGGTACAGAAAGGGGTTTCTGTGGCAACAGGTGGGATTTATTAATAGTGTGTTGCCTCCCTGGTGCCAGGATCCAGGACATCACAGACCGATTACAGGGCATCCTCAAGGGTGAAGGTGAACAGCTGGAAGTGGTAGTGCATGTCAGCACAAATGATGTCAGGAAGAACAGGAAAGAAATTCTGCAGCATGACTTCAAAGAACTTGGAAGAAGGCTGAAAAGCAGGACCTCCAGGGTGGTTATCTCCGGTTTGCTTCCAGTTCCTCGTGCTGGTGAGGGTAGGAACAGAGAGATATAGGATCTCAATGTGTCACTGAGGAGCTGGTGCGGGAAGCAGGGTTTTAGATTCTTAGACCACTGGGATTTGTTTTGGGGTAAGGATGAATTGTACAAAAGGGACGGGTTGCACCTTAACAGGTGGGGGACCAGCATTCTGGCAGACAGGTTTGCCACTGCTACATGGGTGTGTTTAAACTAAGTAGCCGGGAGGGAGGAGACAAACTGGAAATATAAGGATGGAATTAAAGGGAAAGAGAGAATAAGAAAAGTTAAGAAAGACAACAGAATTAACAAGGCAGAAACCTCAGGAAGGGATCGGAGAGTATGGACAAGTGCAATAGGAATCGGTGTGAGAGGTGAGGGGAGAAACGGATTAAAAGTATTATATATGAATGCACAAAGTATAAGAAATAAAGTGGATGAGCTTGAGGCTCAGTTGGAAATTGGCAAGTATGATGTTGTAGGAATAACAGAGACATGGCTGAAAGAGGACCAGGGCTGAGCAATGAATATTCAAGGATATACATCCTATCGAAAGGACAGACAGGTGGGCAGAAGGGGTGGGGTGGCTCTGTTGGCGAGGAATGGAATTCAGTCCCTTGCGAGGGGTAACATAGAATCAGGAGATGTAGAGTCAGTATGGATAGAACTGAGAAATTGTAAGGGCAAAAAGACCCTAATGGAAGGCAGATTACTATCTGAATGGTGTCAAGTTAGGAAAAGGGGAAGTACAACAAGATCTAGGTGCCCTTGTTCATCAGTCACTGAAAGTAAGCATGCAGGTACAGCAGGCAGTGAGGAAAGCTAATGGCATGTTAGCCTTCATAACAAGGGAAGTTGAGTATAGGAGCAAAGAGGTCCTTCTGCAGTTGTACAGGGCCCTGGTGAGCCCACACCTGGAGTACTGTGTGCAGTTTTAGACTCCAAATTTGAGGAAGGGCATTCTTGCTATTGAGGGAGTGCAGCGTAAGTTCACGGGGTTAATTCCTGGGATGGCGGGACTGTCATATGTTGAAAGATTGGAGCAACTGGGGTTGTATACACTGGAATTTAGAAGGATGAGAGGGGATCTGATTGAAACATATAAGATTATTAAGGGATTGGACACATTAGAGACAGGAAACATATTCCCGATGTTGGGTGAGTCCAGAACCAAAGGCCACAGTTTAAGAATAAGGGGTAGGCCATTTAGAATGGAGTTGAGGAAAAACTTTTTCACCCAGAGTTATGGATCTACGGAATGCTCTGCCTCAGAAGGCAGTGGAGGCCAATTCTCTGGATGCTTTCAAGAAAGAGTTATATAGAGCTCTTAAAGATAGTGAAGTCAAGGGATATGGGGAGAAGGCAGGAACGAGGTACTGATTGTGGATGATCAGCCATGATCACAGTGAATGGCGGTGCTGACTCGAAGGGCCAAATGGCCTACTCCTGCATCTACTGTCTATAGAAATAGAAAGAGAGATAGAGAGAGAGGTAAAGAGAGAGAGAGGCAGTGTGCCAGATGTTGAAGCGTGTGAGAGAAGAGAAGTGAGTGCAGTTATTACTACAAGGGAGAAGGTGCTCAAAAGCTGAAAAACCTAATGGTACATCAGTTACCCAGGCCAGATGAACTGCACCTTAGGATTCTGAAGGAGGTAGTGGTAGAGATTGTGGAAGCATTAGTTAATGATCTTTCAAAATTCATTTGCATGGTGCCAGAGGACTGGAAAATTGCAAATGTTATTCCACTTTTTAAGAAAGGAGGAAGGCAACAGAAAGGATATTCTAGGCCAGTTAGCCTGACCTCAGTGGTTGGGAAGATGTTGGAGTCAATTATTAAGGATGAGGTTATGGAGTACTTGGTGACACAGGACAAAGTCAGCATTGTTTCCTCAAGGGAAAATCTTACCTGATGAACCTGTTGAAATTCTTTGAAGAGATTACAAGTAGGATAGATAAAAGGGATGCAGTGGATGTTGTATATTTGGACTTTCAAAAGGCCTTTGACAAGTGCCACACGTGAGGCTGCTTACCAAGTTAAGAGCCCATGGTATTACAGAAAAGTTACTAACATGTTTAGAGTAATGGCTGATTGATAGGAGGCAGCGAGTGAGAATAAAAGGATCCTTTTCTGATTAGCAGCCAGTGACTACTGGTGTTCTGCAGGGTCAGTGTTGGGATTGTTTTTTTTAATGCTGTATATCAATGATTTAGATGATGGAATAGATGGCTTTGTTGCCAAGTTTGCAGATGATATGAAGATTGATGAAGGGGCAGGAAATGTTGAGGAAACAGGTAAGCTGCAGAAGGAGCTGCTTATTTGATTTTCCAGCTTTAATCTTATTTATGTTGAGAGGATCGGAGTTGACGACACTGATGATTATGTATTCTTGTGAGATATTATAAACAGCCCTTTTTTTTCTTTTTCTAGTTTTTCTTTCTTTTTTTGCTTCTTTTTTCTTCTTTATTAGCTATTAGATCAGTAGTTTAGTTAATTTTGCAAACATTTTTTTTCTTTTTTCTGTTTTTTTTATATCATATATTATGAAATACCTAGATTTACCTTGTTCATACATATACTGTATGGTTCATGTTTTGGGAAAACTCATTTATACTGTAATCATTGCTTATGTATTCTTTCATGTGCAATGGGAATTTATGTTTGTAATCCCTTTATTAATATATCAGTTGTATTTTGTTCATATTATTAATATTAATAAAAAGATTGAAAGAGAGACAGTACACTGCATACAATTAAAGGAATTATATTTATGAATCTCAGCTGACGGGTTAGAAAAGAATAACCAAAAGAAGGGGTCTGTTCTAATTAAACAGTTGAATGTGCAGAAGTTGGAGCTCATCTTGAACTTCTCTGTCACATTTGGGCTGGTCCCTTGGTCCACATGAAAGCACACACCACCTTCCGAACGTAGCTTGCAATCCATTTTGAACAAACGGGTCTCCCTCTGATCGTATGCTACATCCGGTTCTCCCCAGTGTCTTCTCTCTTCACCTCCTCTTGAACAAAAAAAAATCTATGCCCAACCTTATTGTCTCTCACCAAGAAAACCTTCTGCTAATTGGATGGTACACATTCCACATCATCCCTTGTCTTCAACAGTAACCCAAACAGGTAGAAAGCAGAACAGCAACTCTTACAGAGCTGCTAAATGAAATACCTACAGCAGAATTGCAGAAAGGGGAAATATGAGGCTCTCAGGCAGGAACTTGGAAGCATAATTTGGGAACAGATGTTCTCAAGGAAATATATGGAAAAATTGTGGCAAATGTTCATGGGATATTTGCGTGGTGTTCTGCATAGGAACATTCCAATGAGAGAAGGAATGGATGGTAGGGTATAGGAACCATGGTGTACAAAGGCTGTTGTAAGTCTAGTCTAGAAGAAGAGCTTACGAAAGGTTCAAAAAAATTAAGTAATGATAGAGATCTAGAAGATTATAAGGCTAGCAGGAAGGAGCTTAAGAAAGAAATTAGGAGAGCCAGAAGGGGACCATGAGAAGGCCTTGGCGGACAGGATTAAGGAAAACCCCAAGGCATTCTTCAGGTATGTGAAGAACAAGAGGATAAGACAGGATAAGATGTGAGAAAATAGGACCAATCAAGTGTGACAGTGGAAAAGTGTGTATGGAACTGGAGGAGATAGCAGAGGTAATTAATGAGTACTTTGCTTCAGTATTCACTCCGGAAAAGGATCTTGGCTAGGATTTACAGCAGACTGAAAAGCTTGAGCATGTAGATATTAAGAAAGGATGTGCTGGAGATTTTGGAAAGCATCAAGTCGGATAAGTCACCAGGACTGGATGAGATGTATCCCAGGCTACTGTGGGAGGTGAGGGAGGAGATTGCTGAGCATCTGGCGAAGATCTTTGCATTATCAATGGGAATGGGAGAAGTTCCAGAGGATTCGAGAGTTGCAAATGTTGTTCCCTTATTCAAGAAAGGAAGTAGAGATAGCCCAGGAAATTATAGGCCAGTGAGTCTTACTTCAGTGGTTCGTAGGTTGATGGAGAAGATCCTGAGAGGCAGGATTTATGAACATTTGGCGAGGCATAAAGCAATTAGGAATAGTCAGCATGGCTTTGTGAAGAACAGGTCGTGTCTTACGAACCTGATTGAATTTTTTGTGGATATGACTAAACACATTGATGAAGGTAGAGCAATAGATGTGTATATGGAATTCAGCAAGACATTTGACAAGGTACCCCATGAAAGGCTTATTGAGAAAGTAAGGAGGCATGGGATCCAAGGGGACATTGTTTTGTGGATCCAGAACTGGCTTGCTCACATAAGGCAAAGGGTGGTTGTAGGTGGGTCATATTCCGCATGGAGGTCGGTGACCGGTGGTGTGCTGCAGGGATCTGTTCTGGGACCCCTACTCTTCGTGATTTTTATAAGTGACCTGGATGAGGAATTGGAGGGATGGGTTAGTAAATTTGCTGATGACACAAAGGTTGGAGGTGTTGTAGATAGTGTGGAGGGCTGTCCGAGGTTATAGTGGGAGATTGATAATGTGGGAAACTGGGCTGAGAAGTGGCAGATGGAGTTCAACCCAGGTAAGTGTGAGGTGGTTCATTTTGGTAGGTCAAATATGATGGCAGAATACAGTATTAATGGTAAGACGCTTGGCAGTGTGGAGGATCAGAAGGAACTTGGGGTCTGAGTCCATAGGACACTCAAAGCTGCTGCGTGGTTGACTCTGTGGTTAAGAAAGCATACGGTGCATTGGCCTTCATTAATCATGGGTTTGAGTTTAGGAGCCAAGAGGTAATGTTGCAGCTATATAGGACCCTGGTCAGCCCCCACTTGGAGTACTGTGCTCAGTTTTGGCCGCCTCACTCTAGGAAGGATGTGGAAACTATAGAAAGGGTGCAGAGGAAATTTACAAGGATGTTGCCTGGATTGGGGAGCATGCCTTATGAAAATAGGTTGAGTGAACTTGGCCTTTTCTTCTTGGAGCAACGGAGGTTGAGAGGTGACCTGATAGAGGTGTACAAGATGTTGAGAGGCATTGATCATGTGGATGGTCAGAGGCTTTTTCCCAGGGCTGAAATGGCTAGCAAGAGAAGACACAGGTTTAGGGTGCTTGGAAGTAGGTACAGAGAAGATGTCAGGGGTGAGTTTTTTTTTTTTTACGCAGAGTGGTGAGTGCGTGGAATGGGCTGCCGGCGACGGTGGTAGAGGCGGATATAATAGGGTCTTTTAAGAGACTCCTGGACAGGTACATGGATCTCAGAAAAATAGAGGGCTGTGAGTAACCCTAGGTAATTTCTAAGGTAAGGACATGTTTGGCATAGCTTTGTGGGCTGACGGGCCTGTATTGTACTGTAGGTTTTCTATGTTTCTAATTTTCTATAACAGTGAAGATGCAAACCAGAGCATTACACTGTCCACCACCACAAACAGTCATGTCCTCATGACTGAAATAATTTGTCATTCCGTCATTAATAACACCATTTTCAAAGGAATTTTGTGATGTCAAAATCTCCAATCCATTTTTAAATGGTGGTGATGTATCTCACTCGGGGAATAGTCACAACTCTCTATTTTCTCAGTGCTACATAGGCCAGCGTATCTTGGGGTCTCCTGACTCTTTGAGACCTCCTTATCTCATCATCTACATCTTCAGTTTCAGACACTGCTTGGGATACTTCTGGTCTATACAGCGAGGCCTCTGCTCCCGGTCTATCACTCGTGCCTTCCTGCAACTTGGATCTGGCTGCCACTTGGCTGAACTCAACTTCATCCCCAGTTACTTTAAAGCCCAACCCCTCTTCGTGGTCCAGCTGCAAGCCTGCCTGAGCACTGCTAATCCCCTGCATTTCATCTTCCTCAGCGTGAGAAAGGTTGGGAATCTCTTAATTATTGGGGAGTTGGCGAAAGGCAGCATATACCACACTCCCCATTTCCTTATCCTCCGTGTCACATCCCATTCAGGGGAGGCGCCAGTTTAATCCTTCCTGCTGCTGGTCCTTCAGTCTCCCCACATTGCCGCAAAGCCCTGTTACTTGGTGTAGGGCCCAAGTCAGACTCTGGGGCAACACACACCTCTTGTCCTAGAGGTAGAAGGTGGTTCTGATGGAGAATCTTGACAGACCTATTCCTATCCTCTGGTTTCACCCAGAAAACTGGTACGTTTGGCATCTGACTCTCCACTACATCAGGTGTAGCCACCCAGCTGTTAGCCAGCTTGTGCTTCCCAGGTAACCCCAAATTCTTGATGAGGATTCGGTCTCCAGGCATGAGTTAGGAGAACCTAACCTTTTGATCATACCTCCTCTTATTTCCTTATTCTACTTGGTATCCAAGACCTCAGCTAATTCATAAGCCATTTTCAGCTCCCATTTCATATCAGGCACATATTTCAGATAAGTCTCTTTATCGGCCTCACTCATGGATATCTGGTAATATCCACTCCTAAAGTCCAGCACACTGAACCGTGTTGCACCATTCAAGCAGTCCAGCGCACCCTCAATTCTCAGGAATTTATACTGGTCGGGGCCTGTACTCCTGTTTGGAGTGTGATAGTCCACACATATCTGTACCTTCCCAATCTTCTTCCTGGCCACTACTATTGGAGACACGTAAGGGCATCTGGACTCAGTAATGATCCCAGCTTCCTTCAACTTATTCATCTCTTCTCAAACAAAAAAAACCTTAAGCCCAAGCAGATACATTGAAGTAAGCAGTGCAAGAACAGAAATAAAAAAGAATGTAGTGAGGTAGTGTTCATGGGTTCAATGTCCATTTAGAAATCGGATGGCAGAAGGGAAGAAGCTGTTCCTAGATCACTGTGTGTGTCGTCAGTCTTTTGTACCTACTTCCTGATGGTAAAACCTTAAGACACAGGAGCAGAGTTAGGCCATATGATCCATCATGTTTGTTCCGCCATTCAGTCTTGGCTGATCCTTTTTTCCCTTCTCAGCCCCACTCCCTGTAACATTTGATGCTGTGTCCAATCAAGAACCTATCAAACTCTGCCTTAAATACTCCCAATGACCTGGCCTCCACAACTGCCTGTGGTAATAAATTCCACAAATTCACAACCCTCTGGTTAAAGAAATTTATCTGCATCTGTTTTAAATGGACATATCTCTGTCCTGAGGCTGTACCCACTCATCCTAGACTACCCCACCATGGGAAAAGTCCTTTCCACATATACTCCATCTAGGCCTTTCAACATTCGAAATGTTTGAACGAGATCACCCTCACATCCTTCTAAATTCCAGTGAGTACAGACCCAGAGCTATCAAAAGTTTCTCATATGATTTCCCTTTCATTCCCAGAATTATCCTTAATAACCTCCTCTGAACTCTCTCCAATGCCAGCACATCTTTTAGATGAGGATCCCAAAACTGTTCACAATACTCAAGGTGAGGTCTCACCAGTGCATTATAAAGCCTTCCCTTCTGTTGTATTCTAGACTTCTTGAAATGAATGCTAACATTGCAATTGCCTTCCACCAACTCTGCCTGCAAGTTACTCTTTTGGTTCTTCTGCACAAGGACTCCAAGTCCCTTTGCATCTCAGATTTTTGGATTTTCTCCCATTTAGAATATAGTCTGCAAATTTATTATTACATCATATATTACATCATATGAAAATATTGAATAAATGGTCTCCATATCTTTTCAAATTTAATAGAAGTATCGAATACACCACTTCTAATTTTTTCTAAATTTAAACATAACATAGTTTGAGAAAACCAATGAAATAGTGGGAGGATTAATTTCCTTCCAATTCAACAAAATAGATCTTCTAGCCATCAGAGTGAGAAATGCAATCATTCGACAGGCGGAAGAAGATAAATGAAGTGAGTCCATCATTGGTAAACCAAAAATTGCGGTAATAGGATGGGGTTGTAAATCGATGTTCAATACCGCAGAGATAATATCAAAAATATCTTTCCAATATTTTTTCAAAAGCGGACATGACCAAAATATATATGAGTTAAAGATGCGGTTTCAAATTGACATCTATCACAAATAGGATTTATATAAGAATAAAAATGAGCTAATTTATCCTTGGACATATGGGCCCTATGTACGACCTTAAATTGTATTAATGAATGTTTGGCACATATAGATAATGTATTAACTAATTGAAGAATTCTATCCCAATTCTCAATAGGAATAATAAGATTAAGCTCTCTTTCCCAATCATTTTTTGTCTTATAAAGGGGCTCTGAACGTATCTTCATAATTATATTATAAAGCTTTGATATAAGCCCTTTTTGAAAAGGGTTTAATTCAAACAAACTCTCCAAAATATCTGAAGACACAAAATTTGGAAACGTAGGAAGTACCACACTTAAAAAATGCCTAATCTGTAAATATCTAAAAAAATGAAATCTAGGCAAATTATATTTATTAGATAATTGCTCAAAAGACATAAAACAATTGTCCAAAAATAAATCAGAAAATCTTAGTAATCCCTTAGTTTTCCAAGCCGAAAAAGCTTGATCTATAATTGAAGGGTGGAAAAAGCAATTAGATACAATAAGAATATTTAAAACGAATTGAGTCAACCCGAAAAATTTCCAAAATTGAAACCATATACGTAATGTATGTTTAACTATCGGGTTGTCAATTCGTTTCGGCAATTTAGAAAGAGCAAAAGGGAGAGAAGTCCCTAAAATAGAACCCAGAGCATAACCTGGTACCGATTTAATTTCCAAACTCACCCAATGAGGGCCAAAAGATCCATCCCAGTCTTTCAACCAACATAACAAATATCTAATATTAACTGCCCAATAATAAAATCTGAAATTAGGTAATGCCAACCCACCTTCCTTCTTTGTCTTCTGTAAGTATATTTTACCTAACCTGGGATTTTTATTCTGCCATATATATGAAGAAATTTTTGAATCAACATTAGTTAAAAAAGATTTCGGAATAAAAGTTGGTACCGCTTGAAAAATATATAAAAACTTAGGTAAAATAACCATCTTAATAACATTAATCCTACCTATCAGAGATAAAGATAATGGTGACCACTTAGTAAACAAGCATTTAATCTGATCAATTAAGGATAAAAAATTAAACCTAAATAATTCTTTATGGTTTTTTTTGTGATTTTAATCCCTAAGTAAATAAAAGAGTCATTAACTAATTTAAAAGGTAAATTTCCATAAATTGGGACCTGTCTATTCAAAGGGAACAATTCACTCTTATTAAGATTTAACTTATACCCAGAAAACTCACTAAATTGAGCCAACAATGATAGAACTGCTGGAATAGATTTCTCAGGGTTAGAAATGAATAATAATAAATCATCTGCATACAAAGATAACTTATGAATATCTGTCCCACGATTAATACCCAAAATATCCTGTGATTCTCTGATGGCAATTGCCAAAGGTTCTAAAGCAATGTTAAATAGTAATGGACTAAGAGGACAGCCTTGTCTAGTACCCCAAAATAAACGAAAAAAGGGAGATCTTTGATTATTAGTAAACACCGAGGCTACTGGAGTGTGATAAATCAGTTTAATCCAGGAAATGAATGTCGGACTAAAATTAAACTTCTCCAACACATAAAATAAGTAAGGCCATTCAACTCTATCAAATGCTTTCTCCGCATCTAATGAAATAACACATTCTGAAGTGCTATGTGAAGGAGTATAAACAATATTCAGTAATCTCCTAACATTGAAAAAATAGCAATTTTTAATAAAACCGGTTTGATCTTCCGAAATAATTTGGGGTAATACCTTCTCCAGCCTGGATGCCAGTAACTTGGAAAAGATCTTGGAGTCTACATTCAATAAAGATATTGGTCTATAGGATGCACAGTCAGTAGGGTCTTTATCTTTCTTCAGTATTAAAGAAATGGAAGCTCTATAAAAAGATTGTGGCAAATTCCCCAATCTAATTGCTTCTTCAAAAACCCTGCATAACCAAGGAGAAAGAGTAGCAGAAAAACATTTTAAAAATTCTACTGTATACCCATCTGGACCTGGTGCTTTCCCAGAATTCATTGAGGAAATAACCCCTTTAATTTCTGCATCCGTAATAGGAGTATCTAATATTGAAAGATCATCGGATGATAATTTTGGAAAATTCAATTTCCCAAGAAAATCATGCATGGTATTATGATCCTGAGGGAATTCAGATTGATACAGGGAGGTATAAAAGTCTTGAAATGACTTATTTATCTCATCATGGTTAACTGTCAAATCCCCATTCTGCTGACGAATCTTAGTGATTTGACGTTTAACCAAAACATTCTTCAACTGACTAGCTAACAGTTTACCCGATTTATCACTATGTATATAAAAATCAGATCTGGTTTTCATTAATTGATTTTCAATCGGAGATGTAAGTAATAAACTATGTTCCGTTTGAAGTTCAACCCTTTGTTTGTAAAGCTCCTTACTAGGAGTGATCGAATATTTCTTGTCAATCTCTTTAATTTTATCAACCAATAAAAGAGTTTCCTTTGTTATGACCCCAGCCCCCTCCTTTGTGAGATTCGCAAGAGCCCTAGTCAAGGGGGGGGTCAAATGACCCAAGAGAGAGAGGGAGACGTGCTGAAGACCACGTTCCCCCGGGAAGCAGAATAAAGCGACTCTTTGACTATTGTCTCATGAAGACCACGTGTAAAGCCCTCGGGCAAAGTGGGCTGGTCGCTCAACAAGACAAAAACCTCGGACATAGCCATTGTCTTGGGAGACACCTTTGTGGGATAAGGAACTGGCCTACTTGCAAAATCTCAGGGCAATGTGAGGTGGGTGTTGGGGGAAGGATTGCCTCGCCCCCCCACCCTGATGGACATCTACAACCCTGCCAGTCCAGATAAAAGGTGGGCTGCCGAGGCGGGGCGCCAGACGCACCAGAAGATACGCGAGAATTCCTGCGACCGCGTTTTGAGAGCGACAGCCGGTGGTGGGGTTCGTGTGCGTCCTTTCCTTGCCTGGGATTGGCGACCTCACCACGGAAGAACGGCTTAGCTACAGGGGAAGCCACAGATGAGAGTCCATTCCCCAACGAGACTTCCGACTACCTCCTACAGGTTGGAAAACCTGTCGGGTAAATGTTTCATTCTCTCTCTCTCTTTCTAACAAAAGTGCACCAACGCGACACCACGACAACGGCAGCGGGTGGAACTGCAGTGACCGCAAAAAGACTTTTAAATATCCAGTAAACAATATATATCTACATTACCCCTAGACAACGATAGAGCTTATTTCTGATTGATTATTACTATACCTGTGCTTTAGATTGAGTTGTGACGACGTATATGATCTGAATGTTTTGTACTAACCATACGTTTGTGCCCCTTTATAAATAAAAACGTTTGAAAATAGTAGCATCAGGCTTCGGTGGACCCATCTATCTTTGCTGGAAAATTACCCGGTTACTGGGGAACGTAACACCTTCTTAATGCGTTTTCTCAGACCAACAGAGTAAGAGATAATCTGTCCACGTATATACGCTTTAAAAGTGTCCCAAAGTGTTCCGCAAGAAATATCATCCGTGGAATTAGTTGAAAAGAAGAAATCGATCTGTTCCTTCATAAATTTAATAAAGTCCGGATCTTCCAGTAAGGTAGAGTCAAATCGCCATTGTCTAACATTAGAAGCTGTATCCGTGAATTTAATAGAAAGTTTTAATGGAGCATGGTCAGAGATAGCTATAATATCATAATTACAACCAATTACCGATGGAATAAAACAAGAGTCAATAAAAAAATAATCAATTCTCGAATAAGAATGATAAACATGTGAGAAAAAAGAAAACTCTTTGTCGTTAGGATGCCGAAATCTCCAAATATCAAAAACTCCATTATCAGTCAAAAAGGAGTTAATACAAGTGGCCGACTTATTGGGTAAAGTCTGAATAGATATAGATTTGTCCATCAAAGGATTTAAACAACAATTAAAGTCACCACCCATTATTAACTTATATTCATTTAGATTAGGTAAAGAAGTAAATAAGGACTTAAAAAAATCAGGACAATCTACATTTGGAGCATAAACATTAACCATAGCAACCTTTTTATTACAAAGTAAACCAGTAATTAACAAAAATCTACCATTTGGATCCGAAAGGATATCGTGTTGAACAAATGCAATAGAGGAGTCAATAAAAATTGAAACTCCCTTTACTTTGGCATTCGAATTCGAATGATACTGTTGACCCCGCCAAGACCTAAAAAAGCGTATTTGTCCTCCTTCCTCACATGAGTTTCTTGTACAAAAATGATATGAGCATTAAGTCTTTGGAATACTTTGAAAATCTTCTTTCGTTTAATCGGATGGTTTAAACCATTAGTATTCCAAGACACAAAATTAATGGTCTGAGCCATGCTTCTAAAATCAACCCTTTGGTATAAAAAGGGTTAACCAAATTATAAACTCATGCACCCGGAAGAGGAACAAAAATAAAGAGCGGACCCGGAAGTGACAACATCTTAGACATATTTGTAGTTCAAAAACAGCCCAAATGAAAAAACTAAAACAAACTGGTAAAAGAAAAATAAAATTAGAAAACAGACCATCCCCCACCCCCACAAGAAAAAGAAAAAAAGCCAAAATATGGCTAGAAAAAGGAAAAAATGAGACTAATTCTACCCCCATATCAGCGGAAGACCACTCCATATATAAAGGATATATATTAAAAAAACCCACCCCGACTTTAAAAATTATAATCACTATACTAAAACCACACTTCTTAATATACTTAGTTGTAAAAAAAATATAATCACTAAAAGCTTATAAATCGGGTTATAACCCAAACAAATCAAGAAATATTTAAACTATGATAAGCGATGCATTATAGGAAGAAGACGAGAGAAGAAAAAATAACACCATCTTAAACAAAACCAAGAATATTTTTCCAAAAAACCATCTTAATAAAAAAGAATTCACCTTCGAAGGGTTAAAAATACACCTTCGAAGGAACAAAAAGTCAAAAATATAGTACAATGGTTAAAGTGTATAAAACAGAGCGATTAATATAACGAAAACACACTTTAACTTAAATATAAAGTATAGGATAAACCTACACCAATAACCAGAGACTAAATCTGGTTTGAGGAATCGAAAACCATCTTACACGATCAGAATCACTCATTTATTAGAGATTAGTGTCTGCAGCAGTAGGGAAGTTCTCCTCCAGATAGATAGATAGATAGATAGATAGATACTTTATTCATCCCCATGGGGAAATTCAACATTTTTTCCAATGTCCCATACACTTGTTGTAGCAAAACTAATTACCGTAGATTCCGGATTTTAAGCCGCTACTTTTTTCCCACATTTTGAACAGCTTTGAACTCTGCGGCCTTTAATACGGTGCGGCTAATGCATTATTTTTTTCATGCCGCCAAAAACATTTTGCCTCGTAACAGTAGACCAATAAAATTGATGAGTAGTTCACAGAGGTCCAATGAAATTGTACGATAAATCAAGCGCACTTTCACAATTAAATTATTGTAAATCAGTCATTTGTACTCACCCTCATCAACATGGAAAACACTCGAAGAAAAGCATTGTGCTGCCTTTATGGCAGTTATTTAGTTTATAATATTTTCGCTTAGTAATTCATTTTCTAGTTAAAGTTAGAAGAGTTTTAACTATATTTGTTTTCTGTACTACATCGCGGGATGCTATGACGTCACACCCGGTTTCGCCGCGTCTTGTGGGAAAACACCGGTTTGCGATAAACGGGACGGCGGGGGGGAGCGGTGGAGCCAAAACGCTGCTTTTAAGTTAAAGGCGATCAATAACTTTTCCTGGTAGGCTGCAGTATATATATTTTTTACCAGTCGTTAGGAGATATTGGAATGTTGTTCAGTAAAAAAGTATACGCAACGTATATTTAAAAGTAGCCGCGTTACAGGCACGGTTCGAAAAAAAGCATTTGCAATATGTATTTGTTTATGTTACCATATGGATTTAATTAAAAGTTAAAAAATCCTCACGTGTAATATCTTTCTGTGTAAATATCTCATATTACAACGTGGGACACCTGCGGCCGAAAATCCGGTGCGGCGGAAAATCCGGTGCGGCCTGTACAAGTAAAAAATTGATTTTATTTCTAAAATTAGAGCCAGCGGCTTTTAATCAGGTGCGCTCTGTAGTCCGGAATCTACGGTACATACAATACTTAACTCAGTAAAAATATGATATGCATCTAAATCACTCTCTCAAAAAGCATTAATAATAGCTTTTAAAAAGTTCTTAAGTAGTTTACTTAAATACATTAAATACAATCAACCGCGGCACTTTAACATATCTTACTCCTGGCGGTTGAATTGTAAAGCCTAATGGCATTGGGGAGTATTGACCTCTTCATCCTGTCTGAGGAGCATTGCATCGATAGCAACCTGTCGCTGAAACTGCTTCTCTGTCTCTGGATGGTGCTATGTACGGGATGTTCAGGGTTTTCCATAATTGACCGTAGCCTACTCAGCGCCCTTCGCTCAGCTACCGATGTTATACTCTCCAGTACTTTGCCCACGACAGAGCCCGCCTTCCTTACCAGCTTATTAAGACGTGAGGCGTCCCTCTTCTTAATGCTGCCTCCCCAACACGCCACCACAAAGAAGAGGGCGCTCTCTACAATTGACCTATAGAACATCTTCAGCATCTCACTACAGACATTGAATGACGCCAACCTTCTTAGGAAGTACAGTCGACTCTGTGCCTTCCTGCACAAGGCATCTGTGTTGGCAGTCCAGTCTAGCTTCTCGTCTAACTGTACTCCCAGATACTTGTAGGTCTTAACCTGCTCCACACATTCTCCATTAATGATCACTGGCTCCATATGAGGCCTAGATCTCCTAAAGTCCACCACCATCTCCTTGGTCTTGGTGATATTGAGACACAGGTAGTTTGAGTTGCACCATATCACAAAGTCCTGTATCAGTTTCCTATACTCCTCCTGTCCATTCCTGACACACCCCACTATGGCCGTGTCGTCAGCGAACTTCTGCACATGGCAGGACTCCGAGTTATATTGGAAGTCCTCCAATATACAGGGTGTACAGGGTGAACAGGACCGGAGAGAGCACGGTCCCCTGCGGCGCTCCTGTGCTGCTGACCACCGTGTCAGACCTACAGTCTCCCAACCGCACATACTGAGGTCTATCTGTCAAGTAGTCCACTATCCAATCCACCATGTGAGAGTCTACTCCCATCTCCGTTAGTTTGTGCCTTAAGATCTTGGGCTGGATGGTGTTAAAGGCACTAGAGAAGTCCAGGAATGTAATCCTCACAGCACCACTGACCCCATCTAGGTGAGAGAGGGATTTGTGCAGCAAATACGTGATAGCATCCTCCACTCCCACCTTCTCCTTATACGCAAACTGAAGAGGATCCCGGGCGTGCCTGGTTTGTGGCCTCAGATTCTGTATTATCAGCCGCTCCATGGACTTCATCACGTGCGACGTCAAGGCAACAGGTCTGAAGTCATTCAACTCCTTTGGTTGTGGTTTCTTCGGTACCGGGACAATACAGGATGTTTTCCACTGTCTGGGTACTCTTCTCTGCTCCAGGCTCATGTTGAAGATGCGCTGTAGTGGTTCTCCCAGCTCAGTCGCACAGGCCCTCAGTAATCGTGGGGAAACTCCATCCGGTCCTGCCGCCTTGCTGGTACAGATCTTCCTCAGTTGACCTTCCACCTGTGCAGCCGTAATCCTGGGCGTGGGCAAGGTCTCCTGTGAGTGGCTATTTTTCTGTGAGGGAAGTAAGCCTGGTGTGGAGTTCTGCGGTGAGGATGAGATTGTGCTGTCGAACCTATTGAAGAAGTTGTTCAGCTGGTTCGCTTTCTCCACATCTCCACTTATGTTTGCCCCCCGCTTTGCACCGCATCCGGTGATGATCTTCATCCCATCCCACACCTCCTTCATGCTTTTTTTCTGCAGCTTTTGTTCTAGCTTCCTCCTATACTGCTCCTTTGCCCCCCTTATCTGTACTCTGAGTTCCTTCTGAACTCTTTTAAGCTCCAACCGATCACCATCTTTAAAGGCCCTCTTCTTCTGGTTTAGGAGGCTTTTGATGTGACTAGTGATCCAGGGCTTATTATTGGGATAGCAGCGAACAGTTCTAACAGGAACAACGGCATCCACACAAAAGTTAATATAGTCCGTTGTGCATTCAGTGACCTCCTCAACGCCCCCACAGAGCCCCCCTTGCAGTACATCCCAGTTAGTAGTACCGAAGCAGTCTCTCAGGGCCTGTTCAGCTTCAGGAGTCCACTTTCTAAAAGATAACTTCTCGCTTCAGATGTAGAAAGGAAAACCTGGCGTGGAGCATTCAGCGGAGAGATTCTAAGCTTCGCAGGGTTTAAGAGCGCAGGTTTTAGATTTTTCTCATAACATTCAGACATCAGAGGTTTAAAAAGCCTTTTCTTCATAACTTCAGGACTAAAATCTTCAACCAAACGGAAATAGTAATCTTGAAATTTAACTATTCCAACCTGCTGAGCCACACAAATAAGTTGTTCTTTGTCGTGTACATAATGAAACCGGACAATTACAACCGAAGGTTTAGCTGGAGCACTCGATGATCGACGCCAAATTCTATGTGCTCGATCAAGTAACGGAGGGTTATCTGGGAAAACCGACGGGAACGCATCTTTTAAAAGTTGAGCAAAATATTTCGAAGGGTCGTCTTTTTCTATGCCGTCTGGGAGACCAAGTATACGTAGGTTCTGTCTTCTGGACCGATTCTCAAAGTCGACACTCTTGGCTTTAAGTGTTTCCACCAATTTAGTGTCGAAATTAAATCCTGTTGCAATTTTCCAATTGTCAAATCTCGTTTCCGAGCATCTTCTTGCAGAGATGCGATAAGAACTTGCTGCTGGTTAATTACTAAATCCGTCTTAACCATATAATCTTGAAAAGCCTTTATACCTTGTTTAAAAATTTGTTGTAGTTCATCAAATTTTTTATCCAAAACCTCCATAAACAGTTCATAAATTAATTCAGTGCGTTGCGGATGAGCTTGCTTCTTTCCATTACCGTTCGGGTTGCGCCCAGGTTCTCGTCCTTTAGATCTAAGAGCCATTTCTGTTTGCATATCTTCAAAAATTCACAATAAACTCTTAACGATAAGTCCAAAAAAATAGCAAGAATCTTTTGGTGTAGGTAAAAATAAGTTGGATAAGGGTGATCAAAGGTTAAAAAAAGTAAAGGTTATGGAGCAAATCTAAAACAGTACTCACTCCATGAGCGTCTCCCGCTGACTCCCCTGCAGTGTACTGTCTGTTACTTCATGGCATTAATTTGTAACAGGGTAGCAAATGACACAGCATTCACACAAACTGGCGTTTTTGGTGGGATCAAACACGTCTCAATCTCACGAGTTTGGCGGGGCCGGAGGTTGTCTTCCCTAGACTTACGCAGCGAAGGAAACTAAGGGGTGCTTCATGTAATTACTGTAATTCATTTTTTCCTATATTTATCAAGCATTGCATTGTACTGCTGCTGCAAATGTAACAAGTTTCACGGCATACAATTGCAAGAAAAAGTTTGTGAACCCTTGCAGTTACCTGGTTTTCTGCATTATTTTACTCATAAGATGTGGTCTGATCTTCATCCAAGTTCTGGTCACCGAATTATAGGAAAGATGTCAACAAAATAGAGAAAATACAGAGAAGATGTACTAGAATGTTACCTGGGTTTCAGCACCTAAGTTACAGGGAAAGATTGAACAAGTTAGGTCTTTATTCTTTGCAGCATAGAAGGTTGAGGGGGGGACTTGATAGAGGTATTTAAAATTATGAGGGGGATAGATAGAGTTGACGTGGATAGGCTTTTTCCATCGAGAGTAGGGGAGATTCAAACAAGAGGACATGAGTTGAGACTTAGGGGGCAAAAGTTTAAGGGTAACACGAGGGGGAATTTCTTTACTCAGAGAGTAGCTGTGTGGAATGAGCTTCCAGTAGAAGTGGTAGAGGCAGGTTCAGTATTGTCATTTAAAGCAAAATTGGATAGGTATATGGACAGGAAAGGAATGGAGGGTTATGGGTTGAGTGCAGGTCAGTGGGATTAGGTGAGAGTTAAGTGTTCGACACGGACTAGAAGGGCCAAGATGGCCTGTTTCCATATTGTAATTGTTATATGGTTATATAAGTCACAATAATAAACAAATACAATCTGCCTAAACTAATAACACAAATAATTGTACTTTTTATGTCTTTATTGAACACATTGATCATTCACAGTCCAGGCTGGAAAAAGTATGTGAATTCTTGCATTTAGTAACTGGTTCTTTAGCAGGAGTTACCTCCACCAAATGTTTCCTGTAGCTGCTGATCAGGTTTACAGTCTTTTGCGGTTACCCTTGGGTTCTTTTTCACTCCCTTCAGTACTGAATGTGAACTCTTGGTGTGATCTTTGCAGGATGCCCACTCCTGGGGAGAGTAGCAACAGTACTGAATTCCTTCCAGTTGTAGACAATTGCTCTTACTGTGGACTGATAAACAGTCAGGTCTTTAGAAATGCTTCCGTAGCCTTTTCCAGCTTTGTGCATCTCTACAATTCTTCTGAGGTCCTCTGAAAGCTGTTTTGATTGAGGCATGGTGCACATAAACAGATCTTTCTTGAGAAGAACAGGCTCTGTCAGTAAACTGACTTTGTGTGTCTTTTTTAAAAAAAAATAGAGCAGGGCAGCTCTACAACCCACACGTCGAATCGCAACTCATTGTTGGAACACTTAAGTCCAACTAGGTTTTGTAGAAGGCATTACCCCAGAGATTCACATACTTTTTTTGAACCTAGACTGTAATTGTTTAAAAGGTGTACTCAGTATTGATGAGAAGAAGTACAGTTGTTCGTGTTATTAGTTTAGGCAGATTGCATCTGTCTACTATTTTGACAGATGAAGATCAGACCACATTTTATGAGTAATTAATGCAGAAAACCAGGTAATTGCAAAGGGTTCACAAACTTTTTCTTGCAACTGTATACTAGTGATATTAAACCTGATTCTGATCATGGATGAGCACCTTGTGCCTGGTACCTGCACTTGCTATTCTACACTGAGGACTCCTGGGTTCTGGAAACCACCTCTGCCCTACGAGGGCCCAGTTATTTCAGTTCAAGTTGAGAGTCACTGAGGCTCACTGGGAGGCAGAGAGTTTCCTATATCATGTGTTTCAGATGGTTTCCAATCCTTCTCTCACTATATCCCACAGAGATGGTGGATGCATTGTGTTATCTTCCACAATGCCATATAGTCTCAAATAGTTCTCAGAACTGAAGGTAGCTAAATTAACCCCAGCTTTTAAGAAAGGAGGGAGAAAGAAAGTGGAGGAGCTACAGATGCGATCACTGGTCAGTAAAATGCCAGAGTCTATAACTAAGGAAATAAGCATACGGAAAATAACATTTGATCTATTAAAGAGAAGTTGTGTTTGACACATGGTCAACCAAAGTCTGGATAGTAAAGGAATAAAAAGATGTGCAGTTAGTGCAGAGAAGTGGTACTGAGGCCAAAGATCAGCCTTATTGACTTGCTTGAGAGCAGAGAAAGTGTAAGGGGCCATGTGGAACCATATAGGATTTCAGATGATTCAACTCTCTGTCTATGCTCACTCTTTACCAAACCTTTCTCTGTGACCGTGCAAATTATTCCCCACCATATATCCATAGCCACAATGGAACATGGCCCATCACCTCTGCAGATTCCAACCACACACCACAAAACATTTTGGCCTCTCGTCACTCTACATTGTTCTTCCCTTTAGTTTCTGATCACTGGTCCCCAATCTCTCTATCCAAGTTTAATTATTATTCAACCATATATGAATACCCATGAATACAGCCAAACAAATCAGTGTTACTCTGGGGCCAAGGTGAAAACACAGCAACAACAGTCATACACAAAGCACACATAGCACATAGTCATACTAAAAAATATAGTCCAAGTCCCTGAGTCCATGAATATTGCAGCAGTCTGTGGTCAAACACAATACATCTTGTCTTCTGCTGAGCAAACACTGGAGAGCAGCACCAATTCCAGCATGGACACCGCGCCACACTGCCTCTGTGGCAAACACTGACTCCGACATCTCTCTTCTGGCAGTTGCAAACAGATGACATGGCAATTTGAGGCCTAGTCCTCACTATGACCGAGGCCGTACAGCTTCCCCACCATCTGTACCCACCTTTTGCCAATGAAACCGTGAATTAGACTTGCAGCTTTCCACATTACCAATTTCCAACAGTCTTATGATTACAAGAAAAGTGACTGGGACCATCACTCACTGTTAGACTGCAAACCACTTTCACACACCAACGCCTCTCTGATGCCGGTAGCAGCACGATCCGCACCAAGTCCAGCTCCTTCAGTTTCTCTGCCAGTGAGCAACTTGCTGATGGGTAGACCTGCAGTACTTTAAGTTCTTAATGTCCAGCAGGATCTTGCAATCATAACAAATACATTTAAAAAAGACAATAACATCCTTGGTTGGCACCATAGAAGCTGCTGCGTACAAGCATGCCGCCAACTTACTGGAAGCAGTTGTTTTCACCATCCATGGCAATAACCTCTTTTTAGCACTCTGGCTTGATCCCCTTAATACTCTATATATCAGATTTCTCCTCAGCACTCCCCCCCAAAGGAAACAGTCCACTCTCTCAAAATTTATCCTTGTAACATAGAACAGTACAGCACAGGAACAGGTCCTTCAGCCCATAAAGTTCTGCTGAACTAATTAAACTAGTGATTAAACATGTTAACTAATCACTTGCTCCAACATACAGTTTAAATCCCTCCATTCTCTGCACATTCCTATGCCTAGCTAAGAGCCTCTGAAACACCTCCATTTTATTTGCACCAATACCACCCCAGGCACCCACTACCCTCTAAGTAAAACAATTTTCCTCACACATTCAGTTTGAACTTAGCCACTCTCATCTTAAACAAATACCTTCCAATATTGTAAAAAAGATACCGGCTGTCTATCTATGTCTCCCATAATCATGTAAAGCTCTGTCAGGTCTCCCTACAGCCTTGGCTGCTCCAGAGAAAACAACCCAAGTTTGTCCAATCTTTCATTATAGTATATGCCCTTTAATCCACGCAACATCCTGCTAAACCACTTCTAAACCTTCTGCAAAGCAGCCACGTCCTTCCTATAAAGAAGTAACCAGAACTAAAAACAATTCTTCAGATGCAATCAAACTAAAGTACTACAAAGCTGCAACATAAACTTTAACTCTAGAACTCAGTCCCTTGACTAACAAAGGCAAATATGCCATGCACCTTCTTCGCCACGCTATAGTATGTATAGCCACTTTCAGGTTACTATAAACATGGACCCCAAGATCGCTCTGCTCTTCAATACTGTTAAGGGTCTTGCCATTAACAGTGTACCGCCTCTTTACATTTAATCTCCCAAAATACAACAATTCATATTTTGCCGTTAAAACTCCATTTATCATTTCTCCACCCATATCTATGACGAATCTATATCCTGTTGTACCCTTTGGCAGTCTTCTACACTGTGCACAATACCACCAGTCTTCGTATCATTTGCAAACCCATGAACATGCTTGTTGCAAGAATGCCGGATGTGATAGGAACTGCTGCCAAGATGCTGCTTGTAAAGTGTACCCTGGGCAAAGTACCGTAGATTCCAGATTTTAAGCCGCTACTTTTTTCCCACATTTTGAACAGCTTTGAACTTTGCGGCCTTTAAAACGGAGCGGCTAATACATGATTTTTTTCATGCTGCCTTGTAAACATTTTGCCTCATAACAGTAGACCAATAAAATTGATGAGTAGTTCACAGAGGTCCAATGAAATTGTACGATAAATCAAGCGCACTTTCACAATTAAATTATTGTAAATCAGTCATTTGTACTCACCCTCATCAACATGGAAAACACTCGAAGAAAAGCATTGTGCTGCCTTTATGGCAGTTACTTAGTTTATAATATTTTCGCTTAGTAATTCATTTTCTAGTTAAAGTTAGAAGAGTTTTAACTATATTTGTTTTCTGTACTACATCGCGGGATACTATGACGTCACACCCGGTTTCGCCGCGTCTTGTGGGAAAAATGCCGTTTGCGATAAAACGGGACGGAGGGAGGGAGCGCATTACGCGAGCGGCTTTGGATCTGAGCGAACGCTGCTTTTAAGTTAAAGGCGATCAATAACTTTTCCTGGTAGGCTGCAGTATATATATTTTTTTACCAGTCGTTAGGAGATATTGGAATGTTGTTCAGTAAAGAAGTATACGCAACGTATATTTAAAAGTAGCCGCGTTACGGGCACGGTTCGAAAAAAAGCATTTGCAATATGTATTTGTTTTTGTTACCATATGGATTTAATTAAAAGTTAAAAAATCCTCACGTGTAATATCTTTCTGTGTAAATATCTCATATTACAACGTGGGACACCTGCGGCCGAAAATCCGGTGCGGCCTTTACAATTAAAAAATTGATTTTATTTCTAAAATTAGAGCCAGCGGCTTTTAATCAGGTGCGTTCTGTAGTCCGGAATCTACGGTACTTAAAGTTTGTACTTTGTATATTTTTGTGTAAATAAATTTTTGCAGTTTCATAAAAAAAGCAAGGCACCAAAACAGCCGTTACTAATCCTGTGAACTAGGTACTGTGGCTACATACTGAATCGCATTTATTTTTAAAGTATGGAGGCCAGAAGCAGGCAGGAATACAACTGTCAGTACAATTCAAGAAATGAGATACTGCACACTCTCAGCCCGTTAGCTTTGTTTGCAAATCTTCTCAGTAACTTGGCATCTACCCCAAATGATACAAAAGGTTTACACTGGCTACTACACACAAGAGCTACACCAACACCCTGAAATAGTCCCACACCAACACCCTAAAATAGTCCCACCCCAACCCACTAAACACCCAGAGACCACGAAACATCTCCACCTCTGAAATTTTGGCTATTTTGTGTTCACTCACCGTGAGATGGTCTGAATGATAAAAATATCCTGGCCACGAACAGATTCTTTTATTTCCACTCGTGTTTCTGTGAGACACAAGGCCAAAGTCAGATGCCAAGATCGATTCATCCATAATTGTAGATAAACATTGAAACAGCAGGGATGGTGGTAAGTTGACTGAGAATGCCTGGATCTACTCAACAGCTCAAGGCCATCCTGTGCTCCAACAACATACCCACCCTGCCAGCAATTTCTCCCAACTTAGCCCTCAGCCCAGCCATTGAATCTTGTAATGCTCAAAATGGGCATCTACTTCATCAGCTCTTAAAGAAAACTAGTATTTCAACAATTAGTCACAATGTTTACAGTAAAATCACATATTACCAAAGTTAAAGCTAGGATGGGCCTCAGATTTGATGTTTTGAGAACTTGGTGAGAAGTAACAAACTGTTGGTACTTGTTTCCTGATGTGGATCACCAGTCTGCAGACGTTCAGCGGATCCAGCACAACAGCTGTATTCCTGCTGATCCACCTCTGGCATAGTAAGCCTTGTTTAAATCTAAAGGCTCTGGCATCGAGCACAGTAGGTGACATATTTCAAATGAAACATTAAAGCCAGTGTCTCATCTGTCCTCAGGAGAGTGGAACACCTCCCACAGCACTACTTTGGGGAGCAGGGGCAATCACCCCTGCTCTCTGGCCATTGGTACTGAGTAAATCCTCACTGTGGTTATCAGTACCAGAACAGGAAGCAACTCCAAGAACACGTGCCAATCAGGAGCCATGACAGGTGAATGGCGGCTTATTGCACTGTTTATGTCCTGCAATATATTTGGCTGAATTAATATGAAGGGTTCTAAGTCGAAGGTAGACTGGAGTCAGGATAGGGAAACACATTGGGAAGGAGAAGGGGAGAGAACAGGATCTGGGAATAAACAAAATCAACCCTGGTGCACACAGTACGCAGGGTAACTTCATCAAGTGTTTCAAAAGCACGGGCAGAACAAGGAGAGGATCAGAAATTCAATAGTTTAATTTTAATTGAGTGTACACACCTGCAGATTAGAATTTAAATACTTTCTTAAGGCAACATGTTGGCTACCAACACCAAACCCCCTTCCCCCGTAACACATCCCTGGGATCTTTTCTGCCCTATTCCCCAAAATGAGGCCACTCACTCTTCCACCACTCATACCACCCAAGCAGGGCCCTCACTGACACCTCAGATCCCCCCCCCCCCCCCACAATGTAGAGCTTCCTCATACTTATGCCCAAATACCTAATGGTGCAGGCATTACAGAGCTTCACTCCAATCCCACCTGTGCCCACCATCACTGCCGTTCCCTCAGAGCTTCTAACAATGACCATATCTCCCCCACTACTGCACCAATCTGCCCCCAACAATTCCACCAAACAGCGATTGTTTTCATTAACAGAAACCAGCCCTTCAGTTCAACTCATCCATGAGAACCAAGCATTGCACCTGAACTTGTCCAACTTATCTGTGTTTGACCCATATCCTTAAAAACTGTTACCATCCACACACTTGTCTTTTCAATGTTGTAATCGTATCTATATCTACCACTTCCTCTGGCAGCTCACTCCATGTACCCACAATATAACCATATAACAATTACAACATGGAAACAGGCCATCTCGGCCCTTCTAGTCCGTGCTGAATGCTTACTCTCACCTAGTCCCACCGACCTGCACTCAGTCCATAACCCTCCATTCCTTTCCTGTCCATATACCTATCCAATTTTACTTTAAATGACAATATCGAACCTGCCTCTACCACTTCTACTGGAAGCTCGTTCCACACAGCTACCACTCTCTGAGTAAGGAAATTCCCCCTCGTGTTACCCCTAAACTTTTGCCCCCTAACTCTCAACTCATGTCCTCTTGTTTGAATCTCCCCTACTTTCAATGGGAAAAGCCTATCCACATCAACTCTATCTATCCCTCTCATAATTTTAAATACCTTTATCAAGTCCCCTCTCAACCTTCTACAGTCCAAAGAATAAAGACCTAACTTGTTCAACCTTTCTCTGTAACTTAGGTGCTGAAACCCAGGTAACATTCTAGTAAATCTCCTCTGTACTCTCTCTATTTTGTTGACATCTTTCCTATAATTTGGTGACCAGAATTGTACACAATACATCAAATTTGGCCTTACCAATGCCTTGTTCAATTTTAACATTACATCCCAACTCCTATACTCAATGCTCTGATTTATAAAGGCCAGCATACCAAAAGCTTTCTTCACCACCCTATCCACATGAGATTCCACCTTCAGGGAACGATGCACCATTATTCCTAGATCACTCTGTTCTACTGCATTCTTCAATGCCCTACCATTTACCATGTATGTCCTATTTTGATTAGTCCTACCAAAATGTAGCACCTCACACTTATCAGCATTAAACTCCATCTGCCATCTTTCAGTCCACTCTTCTAACTGGCCTAAATCTCTCTGCAAGCTTTGAAAATCCACTTCATTATCCACAGCGCCACCTATCTTCGTATCACCTGCATACTTACTAATTCAATTTACCACCCCATCATCCAGATCATTAATGTAAATGACAAACAACAATGGACCCAGTACAGATCCCTGAGGCATACCACTAGTCACCGGCCTCCAACCTGACAAACAGTTATCCATCACTACTCCCTGGCGTCTCCCATCCAGCCACTGTTGAATCCATTTTACTACTTCAATATTAATATCTAACGTCCATATAGACAACATCCACTGCTTTACTCTCATCAACTTTCCTAGTAACCTCTTCAAAAAATTCAATAAGATTTGTCAAACATGACCTTCCACGCACAAATCCATGTTGACTGTTCCTAATCAGACCCTGTCTATCCAGATAATTATATACCTGTACACCATCTCTAAGAATACTTTCCATTAATTTACCACTGACGTCAAACTTACAGGCCTATAATTGCTAGGTTTACTCTTAGAACCCTTTTTAAACAATGGAACAACATGAGCAATACACCAATTCTCCGGCACCATCCCCGTTTCTAATGACATTTGAAATATTTCTGTCAGAGCCCCTGCTATTTCTACACTAACTTCCCTCAAGGTCCTAGGGAATATCCTGTCAGGACCCAGAGACTTATTCACTTTTATATTCCTTAAAAGCGCCAGCACTTCCTCTTCTTTAATCATCATAGTTTCCATAACTTCCCTACTTGTTTCCCTTACCTTACACAATTCAATGTCATTCTCCTTAGTGAATACCTAAGAAAAGAAATTGTTCAAAATCTCCCCCATCTCTCTTGGCTCCACACATAGCCGTCCACTCTGATTCTCTAAGGGACCAATTTTATCCCTCACTATCCTTTTGCTATTAATATAACTGTAGAAACCCTTTGGATTTATTTTCACCTTATTTGCCAAAGCAACCTTGTATCTTCTTTTAGCTTTTCTAATTTCTTTCTTAAAATTCTTTTTATATTCTTTATATTCCTCGAGCACCTCATTTACTCCATGCTGTTTATACTTATTATAGATATCTCTCTTTTTCCTAACCAAGTTTCCAATATCCCTTGAAAACCATGGCTCTCTCAAACTTTTAACCTTTCCTTTCAACCTAACAGGAACATAAAGATTCTGTACCCTCAAAATTTCACCTTTAAATTACCATCATTTCTCTATTACATCCTTCCCATAAAACAAATTGTCCCAATCCACTCCTTCTAAACCCTTTCACATCTCCTCAACGTTAGCCTTTCTCCAATCAAAAATCTCAACCCTTGGTCCAGTCCTGTCCTTCTCCATAATTATATTGAAACTAATGGCATTGTGATCACTGGACCCGAAGTGCTCCCCAACACATACCTCCATCACTTGACCTATCTCATTCCCTAACAGGAGATCCAACAATGCCCCTTCTCTAGTTGGTACCTCTATGTATTGCTGCAAAAAACTATCCTGCACACATTTTACAAACTCAAATACTCTGGAAAAATTTGCTCTCCCCGAACCGATCTTCTTTAAACCTTTCCCTTCTCACCATAGGCCCTTTGGTCCAACTGGTCCACCTTAACCAAGATACTCCATCTAAGTTATCCTGTTTCACCTATATTCCTCAAATTTTTTCCTATCCATGTACCTTAAACCAATGAGTTTCAGATTCCTTTACTTTGGGAAAACAAAACAAGGTGGATGGTCACAGTCTAAACCCCTCAATTTTATAAACATCTAAATAGTCACCGTCAGCCTCCTACACTCCTGGCCTCTTCTTATAACCAAGCTCTTCAGTTCATATAACATCTTGTGCATCTTTTTTGCACCCTTTTGAGCTGAATAACATTCTGCTTGAAGTGAGTCAATCGAAACTGCAGATAATCCACCAGATGTGGTCTCCTTAGCTGTAAGGTGAGTACCACATCTTGTACTCAATACCTGATGGATGAAGGCCGGCATGGCAAATATCTCCTCAACCATCCTGTATTCCAGTGTCACCACTTTCAGGGAACTATGTCCTTGTACCCCTAGGTCTCTCTGCTCTACAACACAACTCCAGGGCCCTATCATTTACTGTGCAAGGCTTGCCCTGGTTTAACTGACAAAATTGTATCACTTTACACTTGTCTGAGTTAAATCCTATAAAAGGCAGTGGATTTGCCAGTACACCATGGGTCAAGCCTTCCCAACCATGAAATGCTGCAATAGGAAAGCAGTATCCATCATCAGAGATTCTCACCACCCAGGCCATGCTCTCTCCTCACTGCTGCCATCAGGTAGAAGGTACAAGAGCCTCAGGACTTGCACCAGCAGGTTTAAGGAGTTTCTTTACTTCAACCATCAGGCTCCTGAATAAAAGGGATAACTACACTAAACTTCATTTACCCCATCATTGAAATGTCCCCACAACCAATGAACTTACTTACAAGGACTCCATATCTCATGTTCTCATTATCTATTAGTGTTTATTTATATTTGGATTTGCACAGTTAGTTGTCTCCTGCACTCTGGTTGATTTTTCATTGACCCTTTTACAGTTACGATTCTTTAAATTTGCTGAGTATGCCCACGAGAAAATGTATCTCAGAGTTATACATGGTGACATATATGTATTTTGATAATAAAATTTACTTTGAACTTTGATCATTATATTCCACCTGCCATTCCTTGGCCAACTTTGCTAGTCAACAAGCTTTACCCCTTAGAAGTGTCCACAATGAACTCTTCGATTTATCTCCAGGGACCTGGGGCTTCCTTTGGTGAGTGGATGCACAAAGTGGATAGGAAGTTGTTCCCAGATCAGTCTGCTGCAAGCATCTCATGGGGAATTTTGTCACAGATAGTCAACACCTGATTGTCAAATGTTTCCTGTTAGCGTCACAAGCCTCCAGTGCTGGTATCAACAGGCTTCTAGGGCCAAGCACAAATTCTGCAGGTCAGGCAGGATGTGTGGAGTCAAAGGAATGGGTAATACCTTAAATCGAGACCCTGCATCAAGATTCAATGCAAGAGAGAGAGAGGATAGAGAGGGAGGGGAAGAGGGGGAGGGGGAGGGGGAGGGGAGGGGAGAGGAGAGAATGTGTGTGCACGCACGCGCGCAGCTAAAGGTCTAGAAAACACTATCAGTGATGGGAGGGGAGGGGAGGGAAGAGGAAGTCAATTCCAGCTGAGGAAGTCTCTTTGCTTGCACCAATATCCAAAAATTTAGTAATCGTTATTTTGATAATTCATGGCACATTATTTGTAGCTAGGCACTCACAAGCAGCATGCTATTCCGAAACACATCTCCCTCCCTCCAGGCACTCACAAATAGCACGCTATTCCAAAATGCATCTCCCTCCCGGCTTTCACAACACCTGTCCCACTGTCACATACTCCAGACATGGACCTTCATCCTAATTTACAACTCTGATGTAGTCACTTACCACGGTTTGGTTCCTGGTAAACCACAGCTTTACCAAGTTCAACTCCAAGACGCCTGAAGAAAGAGGAATGATTGCTAATGAATGTAAAATACTGCTTTAAAGTGTCCACATGTACATTAATTACCTCAATGGGCAATCCACTGTAACTCAGCAGTTGATTAAAGGCAAGCAGAAAATCCCAGATACAAGAACAAACAGCTCTTTCAAATCAATTTCCAGGTAATGGCTACAGTAAGTTTTGAGTGTGCACAAGTGGATAAAGTTGCACATTTTCCTTTACAGAGTCAATTGCACTGAATTAATAGTGTATAGGAGGGGTATGCATGGCTATATTCTGGTTGCAGGTCAATGGGATTAGGCAGATTAATAGGACTAGGTGGCCTAACAGCCTGTTTCTGTGTTGTCTTGCTAACAGAAATGATTTTCCACTGTTCAGTCATATTTGTTGAACAGTTTAATTGCTCTAAAGATATGAACACACCAGTGGGTGAGATCTACCTAACAGAGCAACTGAAGTTGATCATTGACAGCCTGCAATTCTCTGCAGAGTGGAATCAACAAGGGCACAGCCCTATAGTGGTATGTACCCAAAAAAATGTAAAGGAAGCTTCCTGTTACACACTGGACAAGGAAGAGCTCTAGAAATCATTATTTAGTCCCCTTGCACAAGGCCTTACTTTGCTTGGCCACTAACATACAACATTAGTGCTGAAAATACTCCGCTGGCCAGACAGTGCATGTAAAATCTGAAAATATATTAGACCTGATGAGATTTGCATCTGTTTCTCTTTTCATCCATACTGCCTGATCTGCAGTGCTTTTCAACATGTTATGTTTTAATTTTAGATCTCTAGCATCTACAGTTTTTTGTTATTTTGAAACTCAGGAATGAACAAGAGAAATGACAGACATTAAAAGCAGAAAATTATTGAACTCTACAGACAAACTGGACTAGTGTTTTAGGGTCATGACCCTGTCATAAAAAGGAAAAGTTTGGAGTCAAACATTTTAGTTTACAGAGTTAGAAAGAACGAAGCACCTAGTGTAACTAAATCACTCATGTTTTAACAGTGCTAGGGGAAGAGGGCAAGAAGATGCCTGGTGGTGCCATTATACTAAAGGTCCTGTTGATGAAGTGGGGGTGATCCATTGAATGGGCAGGCTGGTGGGTGGAAGCTGAGGACAACCGGAATCTTATCATCACTCTGGTAAGGTAGCTAGAGAGGGCTGAATTAGGAAACCTAGTGGAAGGTAATGAAATCATAGCAGCATCGGTGTTGTGAAAAATACAAAGAATCAAGAAACTGGCAGACTGAAGTGGAAACTTATAGAAAGCCTTAACAGGAAATTTATTGCTGTAAAATGGTACCATGAAACACCAGTGTCAGAGTACAAGCAAAGGAAGGTGTGTCATAAAGATATCTCTTATTGTTTATTAACCAAAGACATTAACCCAGCAAACAAGAGGAGGGACAATCCCTGTGATGATTCAGTACAGAGGAAGTTTCAGCCTGTTGCCATTCATGATCTAGAAGGGTCTGTTCACTTCAGGATATTTCAAAACAAATGTAGAACTCCTTGAAGCAGAAAAATATTTAAAAAAAGCTGCAGGGAAGGCAAATGTAATGAAACTGAATGGATCCTTCAGGAGGTGGGAATGTTCCCATAAGAAAATTGAGGTGCCCTGTTGCGTGTCTGAGCCCATGGCTCTTAATTCTTTTAAGGTTAAAAATCTACAGATCTGGAATGATTCACCAGTCATAGATCCCTAAGGTAAAGAATTCCAAAGGTTTTAAACCCCTTGGAAATTACTGCAGTTTTGCAGACACAATAAGTTTATGCCAGATCAGTCTCAGTCCCATTTCCCCAAATCAGGTCACGCCTGCTCAGAAAGTAATGTGTTATGATTAGTTGCCAAACACTACCTTGTTCTTGATCAGCGGTAAAGTATTTATATCATGGACAGTTTCTGAGATGCCTTCAGGTTGTGTCAGGAAAGACTACATCACTGTGTTTTGTGTGGGCACTTTGACTGGCATTAGGTTAGGTAAGTTGCAGGTCAGAGATCTATAATTAATTCATCAAATATTATTTGGGAGGAAAATCAATTATTTGAAAATCCTTATGTTGTTAAATGCACATATCTTAACCCTGAATTTTATAAAGCATAGTGAACATTCTGTTCAACATAAAATAAACTAACACTCTCTATGCTGAGTAAACATTGCACTTGGGAAAATTCAAACTAAACTCCCTTCAACTTCTAAACCACATCAACAATTGATCTTTAGTGACTGTGAAGTAAGACACAGTCACAACACACAGAAAAGCATCTCGGCCAGTTGAAAGCTCAGAAGCTGCTAAATGCGAATTAACCTTGTGACAACTCAACCCCAACATCTTCAGGGACACTTACTCAGTGATGCGTTTGGCTAACTCTGTGCAGGCAGCATTTGAATTTGCTGAGAATACGCGGTAGCCACCCTTTGCTACATTCATTTTGAAATTTAATCCTGGGGGATAAAAGAGAGTAAGACATTTTGAGACGGGGAATTTAGACTGATGGGAAGGATCAATGGGCAGGTGGGCCGAGGGGGCAGACGTGGGCAGGTGGGCCGAGAAGAACTGGGCTGAGGGGCTGATCAATGGGCAGGAGTTTGGGGTCGGAGGAGAAACGACGGGGTCTGAAGCACAAACACACCCCTACTACCCAACTCTCCCCCTGGCCCTGGACCTCAAGTCCCAAAGCCCGGATCCTCTCCCTCTTCCTTTCCGGGCCCGTACCCTCTCCTGGGTCCCCAAACTTTTTCACACTCCTGTACTTCCCATCCTCTCCCAGGCTCTGGATCCCGGTTTCACTCTCCTATCCCCTCCCTTCCCTTGGGTTCCAGACTCCGGATCACCCCCCTCTCCCCAGATTCCACCTCCCCTCTCTCCACTCTGATCCCCCTCCTCTCTCACCCCTGATCTCCCCTCCCATTCATTCTCTCTGCTCTGATTTCACCCCCCCCCCCAGGATCCCACCCTCCCTCTCACACCCTCGGGATCCCGCCCTTCCCTCTACCCCCTCACCCCCCCCCCCCCCCGGGATCCTTCCCGTCCGTCCCCCACTCCCCCCCCCCCCCCGGGATCCCAACCTCCCCTCTGTTCCCCACTCGCCCCCGGGATCCCGCCCTCCCCTCTACCCCTCCCCCCTCCCCGGAGATACCGACTCCCCTCTACCCCTCACCCCCCCGGGATCCTTCCCCTCCGTCCCCCACTCTCCCCCCCCCCCCGGATCCCAACCTCCCCTCTGTCCCCCACTCGCCCCTGGGATCCCGCCCTCCCCTCTACCCCTCACCCCCCCCCGATCCTTCCCGTCCGTCCCCCACTCCCCCCCCCCCCCCGGGATCTCAACCTCCCCTCTGTTCCCCACTCGCCCCCGGGATCCCGCCCTCCCCTCTACCCCTCACCCCCCCCCCCGGAATCCTTCCCCTCCGTCCCCCACTTCCCCCCCGGATCCCAACCTCCCCTCTGTCCCCCACTCGCCCCCGGGATCCCGCCCTCCCCTCTACCCCTCCCCCCTCCCCGGAGATACCGACTCCCCTCTACCCCTCACCCCCCCCCCCCGGAATCCTTCCCCTCCGTCCCCCACTTCCCCCCCGGATCCCAACCTCCCCTCTGTTCCCCACTCGCCCCCGGGATCCCGCCCTCCCCTCTACCCCTCCCCCCTCCCCGGAGATACCGACTCCCCTCTACCCCTCACCCCCCCGGAATCCTTCCCCTCCGTCCCCCACTCCCTCACTTCCCCCCCGGATCCCAACCTCCCCTCTGTCCCCCACTCGCCCCTGGGATCCCGCCCTCCCCTCTACCCCTCACCCCCCCCCCGGAATCCTTCCCCTCCGTCCCCCACTTCCCCCCCGGATCCCAACCTCCCCTCTGTCCCCCACTCGCCCCCGGGATCCCGCCCTCCCCTCTACCCCTCACCCCCCTCCCCGGGGATCCCGACCACCCCTCTATACCCCTCACCCCCCCCCCCCCCGGGATCCCGCCCTGCTCTCTAACCCTTACGCCCCTCGGGGTCCCCACTTCCCCTCTCTAACCCTGAGCCCCATATCCCCACTCTCCTCTCTACCCCGGACCCACCTCCGTCTCCGCTCCGTCCGTTGCTCCCCGACCCAGCAGCCAGTTTTCCCTGAGTGGCAGCAAATAAAACCAATGAGCATCTGGACTCGCCACGGAAAGACTGAAGACGGCACTTCCTCTCCCGGTCTGCTTCCGGTGCGAATTCCCGGAACCGCAGTGGCTAAAAAAATGGAGAGATGTTTCCGATGTTAGGTATCTGGAGCAACAAAGACTCTAATGTAATTACTGTTTTGGAAACCACACACCACTGAATAAACTGTAATTTATGATAACATTCAATAATCTGCTACCTTTGATTGCAGTGCGGAATTACACATACAAAATGCTGGATGAACTCAGCAGATCAGGCAGCATCTGTGGAGCAGTTTAAATACTCAACGTTTCAAGCCGTCTTCTTCAAACCCTCTCTACCTGTATCGTCACTTTCAAGAAACTGTACTTACGTGGATGGGAGGGGTATGGATGGCTATGGTTCGGATACAGGCTAATGGAACTAGGCAGAATAATAGTTGGGCACGGACTGGATGGGCCGAAGGACCTGTTTCTGTGCTGTAGTACTCTATGACTCTCCCCCCAAGGTCTCGCAGTTCAATAATACTCTCCAGGACTCTGTCAGTCACTATGTGTGTTCTGGCCATATGTAACTTACCAAAATACTTCACTTGCATGAGTCTGAGTTTAATTACGTCAACCATTCCATAACCATTTTCCCAATTGATAGAAATCCTGTTGTAACTTTAGACAATCTCCTTCACTGTCCATTCTATCACCAATTTTGTATCATTGTGGATCTACCAATCCTGACACCTAAGTTCTTCTTAAATTGTTTGTACAACAAAGGATTCACCACTGATCCCCATGGCACACCACTGTTTTTATCTTCACAATATAATCAGTGAGGGTCACATTGGAACTTGTCTTTGCTACATCTGCAGGCAGTGTATTTTGGATTACAACTACACACTGCACCTTAAATCACTCACATTAGGGTGAATCTTTATATTACTCTTAATTCTCTTCCCTTTTCTATATACCTATGACTTCTAATACTAGACCCTCTAAAGCAGGAGTTCCCAACTTGGGGTCCAAGGACCCCTTGATTAATGGTAGGGGTCCATGGTATAAAAAAAGGTTGGGAACCACTTTTCGAAAGGGAACAGCTATCAATATCCACTCTGTTCAAAACCCCTCATTGTATTAGACACATTTATCAAATCTCCATCTATTATTTCCAGCCTGTATTTTTTTAACTGTCATCCCTTATTCCCAGGAATTTTTGTCATAAATCCCACCCAGATACTGTGTGGTGGTTGGTCTGGAGTTGTTTTTTTTCTTGTGTTGTGGGGCTTGGGGAGGACACTAAGATCACTTGTCTTTAATTTAGGTGCTTTTTTGTTAAATTCTCTTCCTTTGTAGCATATTGTTATTGTATGCTTAATCTTGCACTGTATTAATGCTCCTCATTGGGATTTGGGGTTTTTAATTTTGTAAAATGTTTTGAAAAACTAATAAAAAAAAATTAAAAATAAAAATAAATCCCACCCAGATCTATTCTAATCTCTACCACACTACCTAAATAAAAAGTCAATAATTTACAAATGAGAAAATCTGCAAATGCTGGAAATCCAAGTGACACACACAAAATGCCAGAGGAACTCAGCCGGCCAGGCAGCACCTATGGAAAAGAGTATAATCGATGTTTTGGGCTGAGACCCTTCATCAGAATTTCAACCAGTTCTGATGAAGGTCTCGGACTGAAACATTGACTGCTTACTCTTTTCCATGGATGCTGCCTGGCCTGCTGAGCTCCTTCAGCATTCTGTGTGTATTGAGTCAATAATTTACTATTCTTCTCAACAAAAACATAATCTGTTACAACTACTCTCCTCAAGATTACGGAATTCACATTGCCTCCAGTGTACAAGCAATGTTTGAATGTCTGAAGAAAAGCGTTTGAAGATCAAGATTTCAGACCAAGCACGAAACTTACAATAAACATGAGGAATAACCTTTTTACATAGAATAGTTGGAATGTGGAATGCATTCCCTTCATATGTTGAGGAGGAAAATTTCCACTGTGGATTGGATAAATATAGTGAAGAAAAATTGCAAGGCTGCAGAGAACAGGCCAGAAGCTGGAATTAGGGAGTTCTGTGCTGTAACCAAACTGACCTATCAAAGAATAGGAAAGAGGCCACCAAGGTTTTACAAAGTTTTCTATCCAACTGTTCACCCAGCAGCCTAACTCTTTCCAGTTCTGATGCAAATATTTAATTGGAATAGGCCTATCAGCCCTTTGAACTATTCTGCTATTTGTGAAGATTATGACTGACTTCTCCCCATCAAACACATTCTGAGACTCCTAGGGTTGTTGACAACTCGGCTGGAACAATCATCTCTACATACACTGTCAAGCTCTCGGAGAGTGTTGTATGTTTCCGTGAAGCCATTGTTCATTCTAAATTCTAGAGCATAGTCTTCCTCTTCTCTCCTGGGGGAACTCAGTGAGTCAGGCAGCATCTATGAAGGAATCCATTGAAGCTTCTTCATCCATGGATGCTACCTGACCTGCTGTGTTTCTCCAGCACTTTGTGTGTGTTGCTCTGGATTTCCAGCATCTGCAGAATCCCTTGCGTCTCCAGATCTAAAGGAACCAGTTTCTTGGTAGGTTCCGCGATATACTAACCTTGAAAATAAACTCAACTGTGCAGTCTATATTAAAGGTCCCAAACCCCATTTCACCACCGGAAAAGTGGCGAGCAATGGGATTAATGTCAATGCGGTGGACCCCGGCAGAGCGGACTGTGATTGGCTGCCGCTTGGTCCCGCCTCCCCGGGCCTGAGCCTCCGTGATTTGCTAATCCGGCCAGAGCGGGATGTGCACTACGGTGGTGGTGCTCGGTACCCTCGCCGTCCTGCTGCGGAGGCACTTCTTTAATCGGGTGCAGCCGGCGTAAGGAGATTCTCATCCCCCATCTCTCCCCTAATCCCAAATTCACAGCGTGTCACAACGATCCCGGTCCTCCGACTTTCCGCACACTGACCATAACCCCAACGCACCCCGTCCCCTGCGGTCCTATCGCACCGGTTCTCGCCCATTCCTGACGGGGTTTGCCGATTCTCTGCAGGTTTGCGGATGATGTCGAGAGAACCGCGACCAAGTCACAGGAGGGAATACAACAGCAGGGTCTTCAACGAGCAGGTAACCCTCTGTGTCTGGGCTGAGGGTTGGGTGGTGGGTGGTAAGTGGTGGCTGGAGCCTGAGTGGGTGGGCTGATTTAGGGTGATTGTAGGGTTGGGTGCAGTGTGGATAAGGTTGAGTGGATGTGGTAGGGTGCGGGATAGGACCGGTGGGTCTGTTGGGCACGGACATAAATAGGAGCAGGAGTCGCCATTCAATAAGCTACTAGCTGATCTGGCCATGGACTCATCTCCACCAATCTTCTTTTTCCCCATAACTCTTAATCCCTTACTATGCAAAAATATATCCAACCTTGTCTTAGCTATATTTACTTAGGTAGCTTCATCAGACAGAATTCCACAGATTCACCACTCTCTGGGAAAAGCATCTCAGTACTGAATCTACTCCCTAAATCTTAAGGCTATGTCACCAAGTTCTAGTCTCACTTAACAGTGGAAACAACTTTCCTGCCTCTATCTTATCTATCCCTTTTGTAATTTTATGTTTCTATAAGATCTCTCATTCTTCTGAATTCCAGCGAGTACAATCCCAGGTGACTCACTCTCCTCATAGTCTCACTCCTTCATCTCTGCAATCAACCTGGTGAACCTCCTCTGCACTGCCTCCAAAGCCAGTATATTCTTCCTCAAGTAAGGAGACCAGAACTGCACACAGTACTCCAGGTGCAGCCTCACCAGTACCCTGTACAGTTGCAACATAACCTCCCTGCTCTTAAATTCAATCCTTCTAGCAATGAAGGACGACATTCGATTTTTGTTCTTGACAGCCTGCTGCACCTGCAAACCAACCTTTTGGGATTCATGCACAAGCACTCCCAAGTCCCTCTGCACAGCAGCATGCTGTAATTTTTTTACCATTTAAATAATAATCTGCTGTTTCATTTTTCCTTCCAAAGTGGATGACCTCGCATTTATCAACATTGTACCCAATCTACCAGACCTTTGCCAACTCACTTAATCTATCTATATCTTTCTGCAGACTCTCCGTATCTTCTGCACAATTTGTTTTTCCACTCAATTTAGTATCATCAGCAAAACAAGATACACTATTCTCGGCCCCCTCTTCCAGTTCGTTAATGTATATCGTGAACAGTTGCAGGCCCAGCACCGATTCCTGTGGCACACCACTCACTGCTGATTGCCAACCAGAGTAACACCCATGTATCCCAACTCTCTATTTTCTATTAGTTAACCAATCCTCTATCCGTGCTAATACATCAAAGGGCCCATGAATGAGTCTGTGCTTTGGTCAGATGGTATCTTTCAGCTCAGGGTGTGAAAATTATGGCAAAATTTGAATAAATGTGCAGGTTGGGTCTAGACTGTACTTGGTTACTGAACACAAGAATAGAACATTGGATATTGATAAAGGTGTATCTATGCAAATTGACTAGATTCATCATTTAAATCCCTCACCTGAAATGACTAATATCCATTGTAAATAGCTGGATGACAGCACTGATCCTTGCCACCCAAGAAGTACCCATTTATTGCTACCCTCTGTTTCTGGAAGGTTAACTAGTTCTTTATCCACAATGTCCAGCTGGAAAGATGGGATGAGCAATGGCAGATGGAATTTAATACAGGCAGCTGTGGGTAATACATTTCTGGAAAATAAATCCTGGTAAGGTATGTAGAGCAAGCCAGAGGAACCTTGGAAGTTTTGATGTACAGAGAGAGTTTGGGATGCAAGGTAATAGCTCTCTGAAAATGGTGACTCTGATGGATAAGGTAGTGAAATGAGCATTTGCTATGTTTGCCTTTGTAGGCTGAGACATTAAATATAAGAGTAGGGATGTTGTGTTGCAGCTGTAGAAAACATTAGTTGTGGCATACTTGAAGAACTATTTGCTATTATGGTTGCCACACTACTGAAGTGATGTGCTAGCAGTAGAGAGAGTGCAGAAGAGATTCACCACAGTGTTACCCGGAATTAAGATCTGTAGACCTGACTCATCTTATGTTAGACAGCCCCATCAAGGAGCAAAAGATTTCTATCATCTTCCCTCTACTAGGTCATGCCTTGCTCTTTGCTTCTCCAGGAAAAAAAAAGCCATCTTATCCAGTATATGCTGCTATCTGAATTGCTCTAATCCAGGCAATGTCTTGGTGTATGTCCCTCTGCACCCTGTCCATTGCTGTTTCATGTTAGGAAAGTGAGGCAACCAGACATTGGTGTAGAACCACATTACTCCAAGTGTGGTGTAACCAATCTCATTCCTGATCTTATCTACTCTTTGATGTCCATTGATGTCAGGCAACACTTATGCCACCAACACTACCTTCTCTACTGTTTGGGATCTGTGGACTTGTATCCCAAGGTTTCCCTGTTCTTTCAGACCCTACCATTTACTGTGACTATTTACCTTTGTTTCCATTAAAGTGCATTGCCTCACAGTTGTCAGAATTAAATTCAATTTGCCATTGCTCTAGCCGGCTGATTTGGAATATGCTGTAGCCTTAAAGAATCCTCTTTATTATCATATTTCTTATCTACAAACTTGTCAAGCCTCTTACTAGACCTTTTTTTTTTCTTTAAACATTTTTTTATTAGTTTTTCAAAACATTTTACAAATTAAAAACCCCAAATCCCAATGAGGAGCATTAATACAGTGCAAAATTAAGCGTACAATAACAATATGCTGCAAAGGAAGAGAATTTAACAAAAAAGCACCTAAATTAAAGACAAGTAAGCTTAGTGTCCTCCCCAAGCCCCAAAACACAAGATAAAAAACAACAACAACTCCAGACCGACCACAACACAGTATAAAGAGTATAGGTCAGGACAGTCAAACTCCCAGACTGTGAATACACTTAGCAGCAGAGGATAATAATGCCTACTACCAGAAAAAAAAAGGGAGCTGAAAGCAAGGGACCAAAAAGAAGAAAAAAAAGAAAAAAAAACCTAGTCAGGAGGAAGGTTATGAAAGTACTCGATAAAAGGTCCCCAGACCTTATGGAACTTTAGATCCGAATTAAGAACTGAATAATGAATTTTTTCGAGGTCCAAGCAGGCCATAATGTCATTAAGCCATTGCGCATGAGTGCTACTAGACCTTTTAACAAATATTTTAGTTCCTCCTTTGTGAAGACGGACTACAAATACTCGGATTCTTTGTGTCACTTTAACTTCCCCTTTTCTGACTGTGAAGACCTGCATTCACCATCAATCTTTCTCTCTTCAGATTTGATAGAAACTTATACAATGAATGGTATATTCCCTGCATATTCACTCTTGCATTCGGTTTGGAGCTAATCTATGACTTCTCCCTGGATCTAATACTATCTCTAGCATATACTAGAAGTAATATACTAGAAGACTTCCCGTTTAGTTGCTGTGCTGGATGGAGGTCAACAATAATAGGTCATACATGGTCTGAAATGTTTGCCACTGCTGATCCACCATCAATCCTGAAGTACTTTAATGTTTCCTAATCTCTGAGCTACCTGTTGCCTCATTCCATGGTATGTTCCTTCACTGAGATTCAGGATTCTAGACTCAGATTCCACCATGCTACTCTCTCCTGCTGAGCAACTATAACGTGGGTGCATCTTTCCAAAGTGAGGAAGAAAGTTTACTAATTAGTTCCTTCCCAGTCTAGTGACAAATGAGAAAATCTGCAGATACTAAAAATCTGAGCAACACATACAAAATGCTGGAGGAACTTAGCAGGCCAGGCAGCATCTAGGAAAAGAATACAGTCGATGTTTCTGGCTGAAACACTTCAGCAGGACAGGAGCAAAAAAAAAGCTGAGGAGTAGATTTAAAAGTTGGGAAGAGGGGAGAGAGAAAAACACAAAGTGATAGGTGAAACCTGAAGGGGGAGGGGATGAAGTAAAGAGCAGGGAAATAAATTGGTAAAAGAGACAGAAAGCCATGAAAAAGAAAAATGGGGGAGGTGCACCAGAGGGGGGCGATGGGTGTGCAAGGAGATAGGTGAGAGAGGGAAAAGGGGATGAGAAATGGTAAAGGAGATGGGGAGGTGGAGGGCATTACCTGAAGTTTGACAAATCGGTGTTATGCCATCAGGTTGTTGGCTACTCAAGTGGAATGCAAGCAAAATATAAGGTAGCTCCCAGCAGCCACCCATTTTAATTCCACTTCCCATTCACATTCTGATATTTCTATCCATGGCCTCCATTGTGATGAGGCTACATCTAGGTTGGAGGAACAACACCTTATATTTCCAGAATATAAATACAGAGTATTCCCAGATCTTCCTTTCTCTCCCTTGGCCCCAGCTGCAGCTATGTCTCCATAAATCCAATTCTATCATTCCCACATGCATCTCTACATTAATACACCATCTTATCACCTGTGCCCCTTGCACTTTAAGGCGCTTGTCAGCAGTGTCCCTTGCGCTTGGAGGCACTTAAGACCATAAGACGAGGGAGCAGGACCAGGCCATTTGACCGATTGAGTCTGCTCTGCCATTCAATCATGGCTGATCCTTTTCTCCCCTCTTCGGCCCTACTCCTCAGCCTTCTCCCTGTAACATTTGATGTTGTGTCCAATCAAGAACCTATCAAGCTCTGCCTTAAATACACACGGCGACCTGCTCTCCACAGCTGCCTGTGGTAATAAATTCCACAAATTCACCACCTCAAGCTAAAGAATTTTTTTTCTCATCTATGTTTTAAACAGATGCCCCTCTATTTTGAGGCTGTGCCCTCTTGTCCTAGATTCCGCCCGTCAGGGGAAACATCCTTTTCACATCTACTCTGTCCAGGCCTTTCAACATTCAAAAGGTTTCAATGAGATCTCCCCTCATCCTTCTAAATTCCAGTGAGTACAGATCCCAGAGCTATCAAACGTTCCTTGTATGATAACCCTTTCATTCCCGGAACTATCCTTGTGAACCTTCTCTGAACTCTCTCCAATATCAGCACATCTTTTCTTAGATAAGGAGTCCAAAACTGTTCACAATACTCAAGGTGAAGCCTCACCAATGCCTTATAAAGCCTGAGCATCACATCCCTGCTCTAGTGTTCTGGACCTTTTGAAATGAACTTGTCACCAGTGCCCTCACGTTCAGAGACACTTGTCACTGGTGCTCCTTGCACTTGGAAACTACCCACCTGGCTTAACCTATGACCCTTAAATTGATTTTCCTGATCCTATTGTGCCATCCCATCCCAGTGCTGTTCTATGCCAAGCAGCCTACTCTTCATTATCACGGCTTTTCAGTCTCTTATGCCTCAATTGAAGGAGATGGTCTTTTTAAGACCCACCTAGAGGACAAGAATTTAGTTTTTTTCTTTTTCAAATGACTTGGAATATTTCACATTCTTGCATTTTTTTCAGGAGGACACTGAGGTGGTTGTGATCTGTCGGGACGGGCTGGGCCATAACATGCTTTGATCAGGATGAAAGGTGAGCTTTACTGTCCTACACCCACACAGTATGGAAGCAACCATTCAGCTAACTGAGAGCTCACCCTCCAATTTCCAGGGTCAGTAGCTCCTTTCCCTTTGAGGTTCCAGTACAGTATCACAGCCAGTCAAGCCTGTCTCCGAGGCAGTATTGATAGAAGTTATCCAAAATGAAATTGGTGTTGAACAACTTAATGTTGAAAATAGAGTTGCAGCATCAAATAGCAAAGAAACAGACTTTTCAGCCCACTGTCAGGCAGCCAATCTATCACACTGATCCATCCTGGCTAATATGACCCTGCAAACACGTGGAAATTTGCAGATGCTGGAAATTAAAGCAACACACACAAAATGCTCATGTACAAACAAGCTGGATGAACTCAGCAGGTCAGGCAACATCCGTTGAAAGGAGCAGTCAACGTTTCGGGCCGAGACCATCAGGACTAAAGAAGGAGGGGGCAGGGGCCCTATAAAGAAGGTGGGGGGGAGGGTGGAATGTGCCAGGTGAAAAACCAATCAGAGGAAAGATCAAGGGGTTGGGGGAGGGGAAGCAGGGAGGGGATAGGCAGGAGAGGTGAAGAAGGAATGTGAGGGGAAAGCACTATGGGTAGTAGAAGAAGACAGAATCATGAGAGAGGTGATAGGCAGCTAGAAGAGGAGGCAGAGTGAAAGTGGGAAGGGAGAGGAAGGAAATTACCGGAAGCTGGAGAATTCGATGTTCATACCAAATTCGATGGTATGAACATTGAATTTTGGTGGTATGAACATCAAATTCTCCAACTTCCGGTAATTCCCTCCCTCTCCCTCACATTAGGGTTGATGTAGCAAAGGAAAAGAGGGGGACGGATACCAGTATAGGCTTGGAACATGGACTGTTCCACAAAGCCAACAAAAAGGCAGGCATAGCTGGGAGCCACGCAGGTGCCCATGGCTACACCTTTGGTTTGGAGGAAGTGGGAGGAGCCAAAGGAGAAATTATTGAGAGTAAGAACTAATTCCGCTAGACGGAGGAGAGTGGTGGTAGAGGGGAATTACTTAGGTCTGGAATCCAAAAAGAAGTGGAGAGCTTTGAGACCTTCCTGGTGGGGGATGGAGGTATATAGGGACTGGACGTCCATGGTGAAAATAAGGCGGTGGGGGCCAGGGAACTTAAAATCATTGAAAACATTCAAAGCGTGGGAAGTGTCACGAACATAGGTGGGAAGGGATTGAACTGACCTCTACCTGGCTGAGGCACAGCGACAACTCTCTGGTACCTCCTCTTATTTGCCCCTTGACCATGACCCCACTAAGGAGCACCAGACCACTGTCTCCCATACCATCACCAACCTTATCAGCTCTGGGGATCTCCCATCTACTGCCACCAACCTCATAGTTCCCACACCCTGCACTTCCTGTTTCTACCCCCCCACCCAAGATCCACAAACCTGCCTGTCCAGGTAGACCCATTGTCTCAGCTTGCTCCTGCCACACCGAACTCATTTCTTCATACCTTGACACTGTTTTATCCCCCCTTGTTCAATCCCTTCCCACCTATGTTCATGACTCTTCTCATGCTTTGAATCTTTTCAATGATTTTAAGTTCCCTGGCCCCCACCACCTTATTTTCACCATGGACGTCCAGTCCCTATGTACCTCCATCCCCCACCAGGAAGGTCTCAAAGCTCTCCGCTTCTTTTTGGATTCCAGACCTAACCAATTCCCCTCTACCACCACTCTCCTCCGTCTAGCGGAATTAGTTCTTACTCAATAATTTCTCCTTTGGCTCCTCCCACTTCCATCAAACCAAAGGTGTAGCCATGGGCACCTGCGTGGCTCCCAGCTATGCCTGCCTTTTTGTTGGCTTTGTGGAACAGTCCATGTTCCAAGCCTATACTGGTATCTGTCCCCCTCTTTTCCTTCGCTACATCGACAACTGCATTGGCGCTGCCTCCTGCACGCATGCTGAGCTCGTTGACTTCATTAACTTTGCCTCCAACTTTCACCCTGCCCTCAAATTTATCTGCTCCATTTCTGACACCTCCCTCCCCTTTCTAGATCTTTCTGTCACCATCTCTGGAGACAGCTTATCTATTGATAGCTACTATAAGCCTACAGACTCTCACAGCTACCTAGACTATTCCTCTTCCCACCCTGTCTCTTGCAAAAATGCTATCCCCTTCTCGCAATTCCTCCGTCTCCGCCGCATCTGCTCTCAGGATGAGGCTTTTCATTCCAGGACGAAGGAGAAGTCTTCCTTTTTTAAACAAAAGGGCTTCCCTTCTTCCCCATTTCCCCCTCCCCCTCCTAGTTTCAAATCTCTTACTATCTTTCCTTTCAGTTAGTCCTGACGAAGGGTCTCAGCCCGAAACGTCGACAGTGCTTCTCCCTATAGATGCTGCCTGGCCTGCTGCGTTCCACCAGCATTTTGTGTAATATGACCCTGCCCTATCTTTCCCTGACCAATCCAATGCCAGCCTATTTTATTTTTCCCTCATTCCCCATGAGCTACATCACAGTTTCCATCCCTCTCCTATACTCTCTTTCAGTGGCCATTAACCTCCCAATCTGTAATATGTGTGGGATTCGGAAACCCAACAAGCCACAGAGAAGTGGGGAAACTCCACACAGCCAATCGCTGAGGTCAGCTTTGAATTGGGTTGCTGTGCTGTGTTGCCACACCACTGTGTTGCCCATGGATTTTGAACAGTATGTTAATGCCAAGTGTTGTTTGCCACCACCCCCTCTCTCAAGGTGACTGTGCAGAAGTTTGAGGGTGAAGCAGATGAGTGAATATATTGAGCTAAGTTCTCGATGTTAATATCTGAACAGTTGGTCACTTAAAATCACTGATACAGCCAGCTGACACCAGCTGATGGTAATTACTGACTTGTGGGGTTAACTCGTGAGTCAGGCCTTGGGTTAGTTTGAGGAGCAAAGCTCTGTTCTATCAATACATTAGAGTTATTGCTGGGATTTACAATGTTCTGATCCAGTTGAAGATAAATGGGGCTGGCTGTGACAGAACATGGGCGTGAGTGTGTGTGGAATGGGGTGTGTGAGTAGGTGGGACAGAGAGTGGACACAGCTGGATAAAGGCAGATGGAATAAAGATGATGACAGTGCTGCTCATTGGCAAGAGCCTTAGGTGGAAAGGTGTGCAGTGATAGTTCTCAAGCAAGAAAATGGAATTAGGGTAGACAGGTATTGGGAACAGGATAGACCAGCTGGGCTGAAAGGCCTTGTTTCTCTACTATGTAATACTACAATTGTATAATACGTGCTGGTGGGGGATGGCTTCCTTGCGGGTACACTGGAGGCTTTGTGGGTCTGCTGGGTGCCACAGGGTTGAATGTAGTCTGGATGGAGATAAATCTGTTGTAGTTTGAAGCTTTGGTTGTAAATAGTGTGAATCAGGTAATAGTCCATTACCCTGCCTAGTGACGGGGCTTCTGATGTTTTGTAATAAGGTGATGCTAGAATCACTGAATAAATCTCTTGCAAAAGACAAAGGAAACAGGAAGGGTTTATATTTCAAGCTTGACTCTGCTGCATATGAGGTAATCCTAGGAATATTATTCATGTTACAGACCAACTTTCAAATTGCTACCAGAAACCTGACTGAGTCCATGAAGGCCACTGGAAAGATCAGGAATCAGAGATAGAGTTGGACTGGAGCCTCATGGCCCTCACTGAGCTGGACTGAAGCTCCACACAGGATGGTTCCTTAAGTTATCACATCTTGCTCTGGGAAATGAACTTCTCTACAATTAATTTCTCAAAACCTAGTATGTTCTCCTTGTCTAATAACAATGCTGTGAATTAAATGCTTTGCTCCATTTAATACATCTTCATTGACTTTGTGCGGTTGTGATCCTGAAGGTGGAGTGTGCACGGCCTGGGTTTCAGTCAGTGCTGTTACTACGACACTTTCCCTGGACCCTCTTAATGCCATTGATCCACATTAACCTGGACTCGAAGATGTCTATTAACGATATCTGTGGAGGAAGCTCTCAGCAGTTGATTAACAATCTATAATTATGTACATCAGAAACACAGAATTCCATTGGTGCGACTGGGGAAGAGTTCACTCCTACGCCCCCCAACAGATCTCACCCAGTTCAATGGTACACATCAGTGCTGTCGGGAAAGAGATTTCCCCCCCCCCACAGATCTTATCCAATTTAATGGTACACATCAGTCCCACATGTATTTAAACTTCACGGGTTCAACTTTTTTCCCCTCTGCAGGCTAACTCTGAGGTCAGAAGCAGTGCATCAATCTCTCCCATTACTAACTTGCATTTCATAATTCTTTATCCTTTAAGCTCTCTTGAGTGGATTTCAGAAGGTTTTCAATCAGCATCTGCTTCCCTGCATTCTGCAGTTGACAAATTTGCATATCTGGTTCTGTGCTTCAAGTAAAGGCAGCCATTCTGGTTTTCTACATTTTCGTTAATTGTACACTCTTGGTGATTCCCTCACTTAATGTTCACCCCAACCGTGTTGTCCAACTTGGTCCTATCATCATGTATACAAACTCCGGTGCATGAATGAAAATAAAATCAGAAAATGCTGTAAACACTGGGTGGGAAGTGAGACAAAATTAATGTTTCAGGCTGAAAACACTTCGTCAACTCTTTCACTTCCCCCAAATTGTGGCCTCACCTGCTGAATATTTCCAGTATTTTCTGTCTTCACATTCAGCCACCTGTCTCTCTTGCCTCTTCCTCATTGTTATAGGTGAGTCTGAATTTATGTGGCTGCTTCACTCAGGTTTGTGGTCTGATTTTGTTCCCAGATGTTGATGATGCCGTTGAATGCAATTGCTTGGCACTTGGGTGGCACAAAGCTGCTTTGCTGCTTTGTTTAGTGAGGAATCACAGATTACATTGAATATTGTACAGAACAGCCCAGCTTCTGTCCTTATGAAGATCTACGATGAAATGATAGACCAGGTCACAGCCCTGAGAAATTCCTGCAGTGATGTCCAGGGACTGGGATAATTGGGCAGGTGGATAGGGTATGCCAGGGGAATTTTCCCCAGTACTGGGTAGATGCTAGTTTTGTAACTGACCTTGAATGTCTTGGCATGAGCCAGAACTAACTCTGAAGTGCAGGTCATCAGTACTACTGCTGTATGTTGCCATGTTCTATAATCTTTACTATATACAGCACTTTCAACTGTTTCTTTATTGTGGAGTGAGTCAAACTGGCTGGAGACTGGAACTGGTTTTATTATTGTCAGATGTACTGAGATAGAATGAGAAGCTTGTCTTACATACTGTGCATACAGATCAGATCATTACACAGTATGTTGAATAAGAACAAGGTAAAACGATAACAATGCAGAATAAGGTATAACAGTGACAGAGAAAGTGTAGTTCCTATAAACAATAAGGTGCAAGATCATAACAAGGTAGATTGTGAGGTCAAGAGTCCATCTAATTGTACCAGAGAACAATTCAATAGTCTTATAACAGTGGAACAGAAGCTGTCCTTGATCCTGGTGGAACGTACATTTAGGCTTTAGTATCTTTTGTCTGATAGAAGAGAGAAGACAAGAGAATGTCTAGAATATTTGAATCTGCTGTTGGCTTTTCTGAGGCAGCAAGAAGTTAGATAGAGTCCATGGAGGGGAGGCTGGATTCCATGATGTGCTGAGCTATGCCCATATCTCTCTGCAGTTTCTCATGGACATAAGCAGAGCAGATATGGTGCATTGTTTTTTAAAAAATGGTAAAGGTCAACAGAGACATGCCAAATTTCTTTAACCATCTGAGGATGGAGAGGCGTTGATGAGCTTGCTTGGCCATCATATCTATGTGCTGGACTAGGACAGATTATTGGTGATGTTCATTCCTAAGAACTTGAAGCTCTCAACCCTCTGAACCTTAACATCATTGATGTAAACAGGAGTATGTGCACTAACCCCCATTCCTGAAGTCAATGAGCAACTCTTTTGCTAACCTTGAGGGAAAGGTTTTTGTCATTTCACCATTTCGCTCAGCTCTCTATCTCCTTTCTGTACTCCGACTCATTGTTATATGGGATGCAATTCACCATGGAGTTATCTTCTGCAAAATTGTAGATAGAGTTACAAGAAGTGAGGCTACAGAAGGATTTGGACAAATTAGGAGAATGGGTAAAGAAATGGCAGATGGAATAGTGTCGGGTAGTGTATGGTCATGCACTTTGGTAGGAGAAATAAAAGCATAGACTATTTTCTAAATGGAGAGATAATTCAAAACTCTAAGGTGCAAAAGGACTTGGGAAGCCTGCATGAGGACTCCCTAAAGGTTAATTTGCAGGTTGAGTTGATGGTGAGGAAGGCAAATGCAATGTTAGCATTCATTTCAAGAGAACTAGAATATAAAATCAACAATGTAATGTTGTGGCTTAATAAGACACTGGAGTGGCTGCACTTGGAGTATTGTGAGCAGTTTTGGGCACCTTACCTAAGAAAGGATGTGCTGATATTGGAAAGAGTTCAAAGGAGGTTCACAAAAATGATTCCATGATTGAAAGGCTTATCATATGAGGAGAGTTTGATGTTTCTGAGCTTCTACTCACGGGAATCCAGAAAAATGTTGAAAGGCCTCGATAGAGTGGATGTGGAGAGGATGTTTCCTGTGGTGGGTGAATCTAGGACAAGATGGCAGCCTCGAAGAGAGTGATGTCTATTTGAAAAGGAGATGAGAAATTTCTTTAGCTACAGAGTGGTGAATCTGTAGAATTCTTTTCCACAGGCAGCTACGGAGGCCAAGTCATTGGATACATATTTAAAATAGGGGTTGATTGGTTCTTGAGAGCATGAAGGGATACGGGGAGAAGGCAGGAGATTGGGTCTGAGACAGTAATTGATCAGTTATGATGAAATGGAGGAGCAGACTCTATGGGCGAAATGGCCTAAATCTGCTCCATTGTGTTATGGTCTTAGAATCTGGACACATAATCATGAATATGCAGGCAGTAGAGTAGGATGCTGGGGATTCAGCCTTGAGGAGCATCAGAGTTGAGAATAATTGTGGTGGTAGTATTGCTGTCTATGATGGTAAAGTGACTCCATAAGACATAGGAGTAGAATTAGATCATTTGGCCCATTGAGTCTGCTCCACCATTCAGTCATGGCTGATCCTATTTTTTCCCTCCTCAGCTGCACTCCCTGGCCTTCACCCTGTAACCTTTGAAGCTATGTCCAATCAAGAATCTTTCAAGCTCTGCCTTAAATACACCCAATGACCTGTGTTAATAAATTTCACAAATTCACCACCCTCTGGCTAAAGAAATTTCTCCACATCTCTGTTTTAATTGGACAGCCCTCTATCCTGAGGTTGTGCCCTTTTGTTCTAGACTTCCCCACCATGGAAACAGCCTTTCCACATTTAATCTGTCTAGGCCTTTGAACATTGGAAAGGTTTCAATGTTTCATCCTTCTATATTCCAGTGAGTACAGACCCAGATCTATTAAAAGTTCCTCGAATGATGACTCTTTCATTCTCAAAATCATCCTTGTGAACCCTGTCCAATCACAGCACATCTTTTCTTGGATGAGGAGCCTAGAACTCTTCACAATACTCAAGGAGATGAGTCTTCACCAGTGCTTTATAAAGCCTCAGCATCACATCCTTGCTCTTGTGCTCTTGTATTCTAGACCTCTTGGAAATGAATGCTACCATTGCCTTTGCCTTCCTCACCACCAGCTCTACCTGCAAGTCAACCTTCAGGGTTTCTGCACAAGGATTCCCAAGTCCCTTAGTGTCTCAGATGTTTGTTTTTTCTCCCTATTTAGAAAATTGTCTGCACAATTACTACTTCTACCAAAGTGCATGACCATGCATTTTCCAGCAAAGTATTTCATTTGCCACTTTCTTGCCCATTCTCCTAATCTGTATAAATCCTTCTGAAGCCTTCATGTTTCCTCAACACTACCTGCCCCTCCACCAATCTTTGTATCACCTGCAAACTTGCAACAAAGCCATCTATTCCATCATCTTAAGTCATTGATATACAACATAAAAAGAAGCAATCCAAACACTGACCCCTGCCGAACACCATTAGTCATTGGAAGCCAACCAGAAAAGGATCCTTTTACTTCCAGTGCTGTAACCATGCTAATAACTTTCCTGTAATACCATGGGCTCTTAACTTGATAAGCAGCCTCATGAGTGGCACCTTGTCAACAGCCTTCTGAAAGTCCAAATATACAACATCCATTGCATCCCCTTTATCTATCCTACTTATAATCTCATAGAAACATAGAAAACCTACAGCACAATACAGGCCCTTCGGCCCACAAAGTTGTGCTGAACATGTCCCTACCTCAGAAATTACAAGACTTACCCATAGCCCTCTATTTTTCTAAGCTCCATGTACCTATCCAAAAGTCTCTTAAAAGACCCTATTGTATCTGCCTCCACCACCGTTGCTAGCAGCCCATTCAATTCAAGTCAAGTCAAGTCATTTTTATTGTCATTTCGACCATAACTGCTGGTACAGTACATAGTAAAAATGAGACATTTTTCAGGACCATGGTGTTACATGACACAGTACAAAAACTAGACTGAACTACGTAAAAAAAACAACACAGAGAAAGCTACACTAGACTAGACCTACACAGGACTGCATAAAGTGCACAAAAACAGTGCAGGCATTACAATAAATAATAAACAGGACAATAGGGCAAAGTGTCAGTCCAGGCTTTGGGTATTGAGAAGTCTGATAGTTTGGGGGAAGAAACTGTTACATAGTCTGGTCGTGAGAGCCCAAATGCTTCAGAGCCTTTTCCCAGACGGCAGGAGGGAGAAGAGATTGTATGAGGGGTGAATGGGATCCTTCATAATGCTGTTTCCTTTGCGGATGCAGTGTGTAGTGTAAATGTCCGTGATGGCAGGAAGAGAGACCCTGATGATCTTCTCAGCTGACCTCACTATCCGCTGCAGGGTCTTGCGATCCGAGATGGTGCAATTTCCGAACCAGGCAGTGATGCAGTTGCTCAGGATGCTCTCAATACAACCCCTGTAGAATGTGGTGAGGATGGGGGGTGGGAGATGGACTTTCCTCGCCTTCGCAGAAAGTAGAGACACTGCTGGGCTTTCTTTGCTATGGAGCTGGTGTTGAGGGACCAGGTGAGATTCTCTGCCAGGTGAACACCAAGAAATTTGTTGCTCTTAACGATCTCTACCGAGGAGACGTCGATGTTCAGTGGGGAGTGGTCACATTCCATGCAATCACCACTCTCTGATTAAAAAAACTTACCCCTGACATCTCCTCTGTACCTACTCCCCAGCACCTCTTGTGGCAACCATTTCAGCCCTGGGAAAAAGTCTCCGACTATCAACACAAACAATGCCTCTCATCATCTTGTACACCTATATCAGGTCACCTCTCATCCTCCGTTACTCCAAGGAGAAAAGGCCGAGTTCACTCAACCTGTTTTCATAAGGCATGCTCCCCAATCCAGGCAACATCCTTGTAAATCTCCTCTGCACCTTTTCTACGGCTTCCATGTCCTTCCTGTAGTGAGGCGACCAGAATTGAGCACAGTACTGCAAATGGGGTCTGACCTATATAGCTGCAACATTACCTCCCTGCTCCTAAATTCAATTCCACGATTGATGAAGGCCAGTACACCGTATGCCTTCTTAACCACAGAGTCAACCTGCGCAGCTGCTTTGAGCGTTCCATGGACTCGGACCCCAAGATCCCTCTGATCCTGCACGCTGCCAAGAGTCTTACCATTAATACTGTATTCTGCCATCATATTTGACCTACCAAAATGAACCACTTCACACTTCTCTGGGTTGTACTCCATCTGCCACTTCTCAGCCCAGTTTTGCATCCTATCAGTGTCCCACAGTAACCTCTGACAGCCCTCCACACTATCCACAACACTTCCAACCTTTGTGTCATCAGCATACTTACTAACCTATCCCTCCACTTCCTCATCCAGGTCATTTATAAAAATCACGAAGAGTAAGGGTCCCAGAACAGATCCCTGAGTCACACCACTGCTCATCGACCTCCATGCAGAATATAACCCGTCTACAACCATTCTTTGCCTTCTGTGAGCAAGCCAGTTCTGGATCCACAAAGCAATGTCCCCTTGGATCCCATGCCTCCTTACTTTCTCAATAAGCCTTGCATGGGGTACCTTATCAAAATCCTTGCTGAAATCCATTTACACTACATCTACTGCTCTTCCTTCATCAATGTGTTTAGTGACATCCTCAAAAAATTCAATCAGGCTTGTAAGGCACAACCTGCCCTTGATAAAGCTGTGCTTACTATTCCTAATCATATTATACCTCTCCAAATGTTCATAAATCCTGCCTCTCAGGATCTTCTCCATAAACTTACCAACCACTGAAGTAAGACTCACTGGTCTATAATTTCCTGGGCTATCTCTACTCCCTTTCTTGAATAAAGGAACAATGTCCACAACCTTCCAATCCTCTGGAACCTCTCCCGTCCCCATTTATGATTAAAAGATCATTGCCAGAGGCTCAACAATCTCCTCCCTCACCTCCCACAGTAGTCTGGAGTACATCTCATCCTGTTTCGGCGACTTCTCCAACTTCATGCTTTCCAAAAGCTCCAGCACATTCTCTTTCTTAATATCTATATGCTCAAGCTTTTCAGTCCACTGCAAGTCAGCACTACAATCACCAAGATCCTTTTCCATAGTGAATACTGAAGTAAAGTATTTATTAAGTACCTCTGCTATTTCCTACGGTTCCATACACACTTTCCCAGTGTCACACTTGATAGGTCCTATTCTTTCATGTCTTATCCTCTTGCTCTTCATATACTTGTAGAATGCCTAAGGGTTTTCCTTAATCCTGCCCGCCAAGTCCTTTTCATGGCCCCTTCTGACTCTCCTAATTTCCTTTTTAAGCTCCTTCCTGTTAGTCATATAATCTTCTAGATCTCTAACATCACCTCGCTCTCTGAACCTTTTGTAAGCTTTTCTTTTCTTCTTGACTAGATTTATTACAGCCTTTGTACACCATGGTTCCTGTACCCTACCATAACTTCCCTGTCTCATTGGAACGTACCTATGCAGAACTCCACACAAATATCCCCTGAACATTTGCCACATTTCTTCCATACTTTTTCCTGAGAACATCTGTTCCCAATTTAAGCTTCCAATTTCCTGCCTGATAGCCTCATAATTCTCCTTACTCCAATTAAATACTTTTCTAACTTGTCTGTTCCTATCTCTCTCCAATGCTATTGTAAAGGAGATAGAATTATGATCACTATCTCCAAAATGCTCTCCCACTGAGATATCTGACACCTGACCAGGTTCATTTCCCAATACCAAATCAAGTACAGTCTCTCCTCTTGTAGGCTTATCTACATATTGTGTCAAGAAACCTTCCTGAACACACCTAACAAACTCCACCCCATCTATACCCCTTGCTCTAAGGAGATGCCAATCGATATTTTGGAAATTAAAATCTCCCATCACAACAACTCTGTTTATCTCCTCAAAGAATTCCAACAGGTTTATCAGGCAAGATTTTCCCTTAAAAAAACCATGCTAACTTTGTTCTATCTTGTCCTGTGTCACCAAGTACTCCATAAACTCATCCTTAATAATTGACTCCAACATCTTCCCAACCACTTATGTCAGGGTAACTGGTCTATAATTTCCTTTCTGCTACTTCCCTCCTTTCTTAAAGAGTAGAGTGACATTTGTAATTTTCCAGTCCTCTGGCATCATGCCAGAGTCCATTGATTTCTGAAAGATCACTCATCTTAATGTGAAGAAGTCACTAAGCCCAGATGGACTATATCCCAGAGATTCTGGCATGGTTTCAAAAGACTGGAAGATTGCAAATGTTACTCTTCTCCTTAAGAAGGGAGGAAGACAAAAGAAATCTTGCCTGGCAAATCTGTTATTCGAGGAAGTAACAGACAAGGTGGACAAAGGAGAGACAGTGGATGTCATTACTTGAATTTTCAGAAGGAATTTGATAAGGTGCCATGCATGAAGCTGTCAACAAGATAAAATCCTATAGCGTTGCAAGAAAGATACATGGATAGGGGAATGGCTGACAGGCAGGAGGTAGTGAGTGGGAATAAAGGGGGCCTTTTCTGGTTGGCTGTCTGACTAGTGGTGTTCCCCAGGGGTCAGTATCAGGACTGCTACTTTTCACATCGTTTGTCAATGATTTTGATAATGGAATTGAAAGCTTTGTGGCAAAGTTTGTGGATGACACAAAGATAGGTGGAGGGGTAGGTAGTGCTGAGGAAGCAATGCGATTGCAACAGGACTTAGAAAAATTGAAAGAATGGGCAAAAATGTGGCAAATGGAATACATTGTTGGAAAATGTACAATAATGCATTTTGGTAAAAGGAACAATAGTATTATCTAAATTGGGAGAAGGTTCAAAGTTCAGAGGTGCAGAGGGACTTGGGAGTCCTCATACAAGACTCCCAGAAGGTTAATTCACAAGTTGAGTCTGTGGTAAAGAAGGCAAATGCAATGTTGGCATTTATTTCGAAGGGAATTGAATATATAAGCAAGAAGATAATGCTGTGTCTTTATAAGACATTGGTCAAGCTACACCTGGACTATTGTCAACAGTTTTGGGCCTCATAACTTACAAACGATGTACTCATTGGAGAGAGTCCAGAGGAGGTTCACAAGGGTGATTCTGCGAATGAAAAGGTTTAACGTATGAGGAGCGTTTGGCAGTTTTGGGCCTGCACTTACAGGAATTTAGAAAATGTCGGGGGGGGGGGGGAATCTCATTGAAATGTTGAAAGGACTAGATAGGGTGGATGTGGAGAGGATGTTTCCTATGTTGGAAGTATCCAGAACTAGAGGGCACAGCCTCAGAATTAAGGGTGACCTTTTGGAACAGAGGTAGTGAGGATTTTTTTTAGCCAGAGAGCAGTGAATCTATGGAAGGCTCTGCCATAGACTGTGGTGGAGGCCAAATCCGTGGTTATATCTAAGGCAGAAACTCATAGGTTCCTGATCATTCAGGAAAGCAAAGGATACGGCAAGAAAGCAGGTGTATGCGGCAGAATGGGATCCAGGATCAGCCATAATAGAATAGCGGAGCAGACTGATGGACTGAATGGCTTATTTCTGCTCTTATGTCTTATAGTCTTATGCAGGGTCCTGGATTGTCAACCTCAGATTCTAGCTGCTGTTCACCTGGTTCTGAATGATGTTCAGTGTTGTTATAAAGAGAATGAACCATGAAGGTGACCCTGGTGTGATTTCCTCTGAACTGGTGTCATGATGCATTGGATTACAAGCTAATGCTTTCTATTCTAGGCAGAAGTGCACTTAATGACATCTTAGTGGATCCAAATCCAGTTAGTGACACCAGAGACAGAAGGAGGGGGGAAGAGAGGCAGACAAGGTGGTAGAGGGAAACCAGTGGCCAGAGAGGGGAGGGGGTAGGGGTCACGTGAGGGGAGAGGGCAAGTGTGGGGATGGGGGGAAGGGAGGGCAAGTGTGGGGACAGTGGGGAAGGGAGAACAAACGGGGGAAGGGAGGGCACATGAGGGAACGGGGGAAGGGAGGACACGTGAGGAGGTGGTGGGGAAGGGAAGGCACATGAGGGGCTGGGGAGTGAGGAAGGGAGGGCATGTGAGGGGACGCGGGGGAGGGAGACCACGTGAGGGGCCAGGGGTGAGGAAGGGAGGGCACGTGAGGGAACAGGGGAAGGGAGGACATGTGAGGAGGTGGTGGGGAAGGGAAGGCACATGAGGGGCCAGGGGTGAGGAAGGGAGGGCACGTGAGGGGACAGAGGGGGGAAGGAGGGCAGGTGGGGGGACAGGAGGGAAGGGAGGGCACGTGGGGGGATGGGGAAGGGAGGGGACGGGCCCGGAAAGGAGGGTACGTGAGGAGTTGGGAGGGGAGGAAGGGCACATGATGGGAAGGGGGAAGGGCAATGTGAGGGGTCGGTGGGAAGGGAAGGCACATGAGAATGAGGGAGGGAGTGCAACGGACCCACAAAGATAGAGTGGAAGGCCCAGGGGTGCATTCAAAGCAATCTGTGGAGTTTGAAAGTTGCTCACCAGGCTAGGGGTGGAGGTGAGTGACTGAGCTTCAGAGATGTTCTTCCTTCAGTCAGGTCCAAAGGGACAGTGTGGGACTTTCCACAGCAGGTGGGCTGAGGCTTGACTAACTGGGAGAAATCTCAATGCTGCAGACAGGCTGTTCCATGGCACAGGAGTTCAAGGTGATGCCCAGTTACAACTCCTTGTGACATCCTACACTGTCCCGTGATGCCCAGTGACATGTAGCAGAACATGGTTTAAAATAACTATTTATGATTTTCATTTATACTTCAATAAAAAATATTGATGCATTGAGTTCAAAAGTCAAGAAGTTTTGTTGCAACTTTATAAAACTCTAGTTAGGCCACATCTAGAGTATTGCATTCAGTTCTGATAGCTCTACTCTAGGCGTTGGAGAAGGTGCAGAAGAGGTTCACCAGGATGCTGCCTGGTTTAAGGGGCATGTGCTTTCATGGATAAACTTGTGTTGTTTTCCCTGGAGCATTGGAGGCTGTGGGGATATCTGATAGAGGTTTATGTTAGTACCTCCAGTTGAACTTCTTCTTTTTGTGTATTTTCCCCCTAGCTATCAGTCTGTGGTTTTGTATTGCCATGTGCTGTTGTTTGTTTTCATGCCTCATGTGTTCCTGTCCCCGTTCCTGCTCTACTCTGGCCCCTGTATTACTGAGTACTTGGCCTCTCACCTGTTTCTCATTATTACCTGTTTTGCTGCCACATCTGTCTCATTGTGCTCCACATCATCGCCTATCTGTTTATTATTCAGTGTATTTTAGTCCTGTTTGTTGCCAGATAATGCCAGTGAGTTTTCTGGAGCCTTTCAAGCTTTCGTATCTGAACTCTGTCCATCTGAATATCGACTCTGCCTGTTTCCTGATACTGGTTTTTGGATTTCTCTGGAATTTTTGATCTCCACCTGAACTTTGACGCCGACTTTGTTGCCTCTCTGGATTTGCTACTCAGTAAATATCCCAGTGTGCACAGTACATGGTCTGCGATTGGGTCCCTGCTTCAGCGTCCTGACAGTACAATCTGGCCAGAATGGATCCAGCAGATCCCCAGTCGTCTGAGAGCTGTCCTGGAACAGCAGGGAGTGATGCTGGGGAGACACCAGAACCAACTGGACTCCCTGTTCAGGGCAGTGGAGTCACTTTCTGCCAATTTAGTTGATCTTGTGGCCCAGACTCAGTCATTCCAGCTGTCCCAGAGTGCCCATCAACATTCTGCGACTGCATCTTCCGCCGCCCCTCTGTGTCCTCGCTCACTCCTCCTGTCCAAGAGCCCCGTCTGCCTCGTCCAGAAAAGTACTCAGGTGAGCCTGGTACCTGCCGCTCTTCTCTTTCACAGTGCACCCTCATTTTTGAATTACAACCAACAACCTTTCTGACTGATCAAACCAAGGTGTCCTACATCATCACTCAACTGTCCGGTCGGGTGAGAGAATGGGGAACAGCCATCTGGGAGGCAGGCTCACCTTTCTGCATCAGTTTTCAGTTATTTTCTGAGGAGATGAGAAAAGTGTTTGATCGCTGCAAACATGGGGGAGGGGGAGGCTGCCCATGAAATGCTGCACATGCACCAGGGGCGCAGATCTGTCAGATTACGCCATAGAGTTCCGGACCCTAGCCACCTCCAGCTGCTGGAACTTGGAGGCACAGTATGACACCTTCCTGATTGGCCTCTCCGAAGACATCAAAGATGAGCTGGTCACCCAGGACCTACCTGCCACCTTTGAAGCCCTGGTGGATTGGGCCATCCGTATTGATGTTCGCCTTCAGCAGTGCCGCAGAGGGAGGGGTTCCAAAAGGTCCCTGGGGGCACTGGTTAAGTTCCAAGCTCCTTGTCAGTTGCCCTACCGTTTGCCCCCATCCACAATTCCCATTCCAGAGCCTGAAGCTCTGAAGGTTGACTGTACCCGCCTGCTGCCGACCAGAAGGCAAAGGAGAATTAGCACCCATTCCTGCCTGTACTGTGGCCAACTAGACCACTTCATCTCCACCTGGCCAGTAAAAGCCAAGCGCTCACCATTAGGATGAGGAGTACTGGTGAGCGTGACCCATGTCCAGCCCTCCTCGATGCCACTGACTCTCATACCTGCTTCTCTGGAGTGGGGCATCTAACGGTGAGCAGTCTCCGTTTTGGTGGATTCTGATGTGGAGGGGTGTTTTATCAATCCTGGCTTGGCTGCCCAGTGGGAATACCCACGTCTGCTCTCCAGTCACCATTGAAGGCCAACGTCTTGAACGGTCAGAGACTGGCTAACATCACCCATGTCACAGACTGGTGAGTCTCAGGTTATCCGGCAACCATCATGAACAGTTAGCCTTTTATGTTATTGACTCTCCTCAAGCTCCCATTGTCCTGGGCCATCCCTGGTTAGTTAAATGCAACCCCTACATTGACTGGCTCAGTTGCAAGATTGTAGGCTGGTGCCCATTCTGTCGCTCCCACTGCCTCTGCCATGCTCAGATCCCCTTGTCTCCAAGCCCAGATCCCCCGAGGAATTTTCAGACCTTAGTGCCATCCCTCCTGAACACATGGACCTCAAGGCTGTGTTCAGCAAGTCCCGGGCCATTTCCCTACCGCCTCGTCCACATGATTGTGCCATTAGCCTCTTGCCTGGCACATCTCCCCCAAGCCTGTATTCCCTGTCTGTACCTGAAACAGAAGCCATGGGTAAGCACATTCAAGAGTCTCTGATTGCAGGCATCTTCTGGCAGTCTTCCTCCCCTGCTGGTGCAGGTTTGTTCTTTGTTGAAAAGAAAGATGGCACCTTACGTCCATGCATTGATTACCGGGGACTGAATGAAGTTACTGTTAAGAACCATTACCCTCTTCCACTCATGACCTCAGCATTTGAACTACTACAAGGCGCCTCAGTTTTCACCAAGCTTGATCTCCGTAAGCCTACCATCTTGTCCGCATCAGCAAAGGAGATGAGTGGAAGACGACCTTCAACACCACCTCAGGCCATTACGATCTGGTCATGCCATTCGGTCTCACCAATGCCCCTGCTGTCTTCCAAGCCCTGGTAAATGATGTTCTCAGGGACATGCTGAACCAATTTGTTTTTGTGTATCTTAACAACATTTTGATTTTTTTCTAAGTCCCTTGCTGAACACACAGGTCACATCTGCAGAGTTCTCCAGCACCTTCTGGAGAACCAGCTCTTTGTGAAGGTTGAGAAATGTGAGTTTCATTGCAATACCGTCTCCTTCCTGGGGTTTGTAATTTCAGTTGGTTCCATTCAGATAGGCCAACAGAAGGTCAAGGCAGTGGTCGAATGGCCCCAACCTTCGACTCATTGGGAGTTGCAATGCTTCTTGGGCTTTACTAACTTCTATTGCCCCTTCATCAGAAATTACAGTACATTGGCTGCACCACTCACCGCTCTCGCCTCATCTGCTGTCAGATTCTCCTGGTCCCCTCCTGCTGTAAAAGCATTCTCTGACCTAAAGGAATGTTTCACCTCTGTCCCCATCCTGATTCAACTCGACACCGACCGGCAGTTCATTGTGGAGGTGGATGTGTCTGACACTGACGTAGGAACTGTTCTCTCTCGGCGCTCGGCCAAGGATGAGAAGGTACACTCCTGCACCTTCTTCTCTTGCCGCCTCGCTCCCACAGAGCGGAATTACAATGTCGGAAACCGGGAGCTGCTGGCTGTAAAACTAGCTCTGGAGGAGTGGAGGCATTGGCTGGAGGGAGCCAAGGTGCCATTCTTAGTCTGGACTGATCACAAGAATCTGGAATATATCTGTGCTGCCAAGCGTCTCAACTCCCGTGAAGGTCATTGGTCCCTGTTTTTCTCAAGATTCAGTTTTACTCTGTCCTTCTGCCCCAGTTCCAAGAATGGAAAACCTGATACCCTCTCCCGAAGATTTTCCTCCTCTGAGACCCTTGAGGTCCCTGATGTCATCCTCCCTGCTCACTATCTCATGGGTGCAGCCCTCATGCATGATGTCCTCATCCACCGGTCTGTCCCCCTTTGAGTGCTGCCTTGGCTACCAACCTCCACTGTTTCCTGCCCAGGAGGAGGAGATTGGGGTTCCATCTGCCAAGTCATTTATCCGCCGTTGTCAGTGGACATGGAGGTGCACTCGCTCTGCCCTTCTCCGTGCCTCTGCTAGGATCAAGCATCAAGCTGACCGCCATCATTCCAAGGCTCCACGTGACTGCCAGTGACAGCATGTGTGGCTTTCAACACGAGACCTGCCCCTCAAGGTAGATTCCTGCAAGCTTGCCCACCCCCCCCCCCCGCTTCATCGGCCCCTTTCCCATTGCTGAAGTTATCAGCCCTGCTGCTGTTTATCTCTAGCTCCCCTCCACTCTCCGCCACATTTATCTCACCTTTCATGTGTCCCGCATCAAGCCTTTCATGAACCACCCCCGTGTCCTGTCCTCAAACCCTCCCCCTCCCCCACAGCCCATCAATGGGGCAGAGGCCTTCACGGTGTGTTAACTGCTGGACATTCATCGCCAGAGCCGTGGCCTCCAGTACTTTGCAGACTGGGAGGGCTACAGTCCTGAGGAGAGGTACTGGGTCCCCACCCATAACATCCTGGACCCCTCTCTTATCAGGGACTTTCATCGCCAACACCCAGCTCTACCTGTTGTGACGCCAGGAGGCATCCATGGGGGTGGGGGGGGGGATACTGTCAGTACCTCCAGTTGAATTTTGTCTTTTTGTGTGTTTTACCCCTAGCTGTCAATCTGTGGTTTTGTATTGCTATGTGCTGTTGTTTGTTTTCATGCCCCATGTGCTCCTGTCCCTGCTCCTGCTCTACTCCGGCCCCTGTATTACTGAGTACTTTGCCTCTCACCTGTTTCTCATTATTACCTTTCCAGCACTCGAATCTGAAATCTGTCCATCCGAATATCGACTCTGCCTGTTTCCTGATTCTGGTTTTTGGATTTCTCTGGAATTTTTGATCTCTGCCTGAATTTTGACACCTACTTTGTTGCCCCTCTGGATTTGCTACTCAGTAAACATCACAGTGCACACAGTACTTGGTCTGCGATTGGGTCCCTGCTGCAGCGTCCTGACAGTTTACAAGATTATGATAGGCCTAGATAGATTGGACAGCGAGCTTCCGTTTCCCAGGGTTGAAATGTCTAATACCAGAGGACATGCGTTGAAGGTGAGAGGTGGTAGGTTCAAGGAGGATATGAGGGATAAGTTTTTTACTCAGAGTTGTGGATGTCTGGAATGCGCTGCCTGGTAAGGTGGTAGAGGCAAATACATTAGAGGCTTTTAAGAGACATTTGGATAGACACATGGATGTAAGGAAGATGGAGGGATATGACATAGTGTCAGTAGAGGGATTAGTGTTTGGGTGTTTTTGATTTACTTTCTAGCTGGTTCAGTACAACATTGTGGGCTGAATGGCCTGTTCCTGTGCTATACTATTCTATGTTCTAAACACATTGTTCTCAGCATTCAGAGACTGGAATGCATCATGAACACCAGTGTAATGTTTCAAATTATTAAACTCTTAAATTGATTTAATTTTAAAGCAAAACACATGCTCCGGGATAAAGGCCGATTTTTTAAAAAGCGCGAGTCAAGGCAGCCTCCAGTGCATTGGCGAGTGAAAAATGGGACTACCCAGCAACACCTTGCAACATCTGCAACCCTGGAGGCACCTGATAGCGCTTGCTGATAACCAGTCATATCAATCATGTCTGGAACACCTTTAGACACCCAGTGATACTCAATGACAACCAGAAAGACTCAGTGACACACAGAACACACACCCACATCCGGTAATACCTCTGTCAACTGATGTGAAATTACATGTGGAAACCAAAACAGGTCAGTGCTCCAATGGTCACAGAGTAATTCAGCATGGCAGCAGGCCTTTTGGCCCAACTGGTCCATGCTGACAACAGCATCTTCCCTGCTAGTTCTATTTGCCTGCCATGTTCAGCTCATAACTTTCCAAGCACTTCTTTAGTAGCACATTCCAGGTATTCCAGATTTCCAGACTTTTTTGTGTTTACTTGAAATGTATTACTTCTGGTTTTGGATTGCTTTGTTAATAAAAATATCTTTTTGGGCCCCTAATTCTTTTATATGCATCAATAATATCTCTCTATAAATTACAACTTTATCCTGCCCAGTGCAGACACATCTCTCCTATAATGAGGTGACCAGAGCTATACACGGTGTTCAATCTGTGGTTTACCTACTGTTGTGTAGACTTCCTGTATAACCTCCCTGCCCCTGTGCTCTGTGGTTTGATTATTAGAGTGAAGTATCTCAAGTAACTTTCTGTCACCCGGTAGCTTGTCCTGGATCTGTGGACATGCTGTGTCCCTTCATACTTCTCAACAGCCTCTTGTTTGTGCCTTGCTTCACCTCTCCAAACCTCACATGTCTCTTGCTCAAATTCCATATTTACCCAACTGTCCAAAGCCATCAATACCTCCCTGTAGTAAATCCAGTCCAATTCACTGTCAACCAGTCAGACAATTTTCGCATGGTCAACAAATTTCCATATTATGTTCCCAACATCCAGCTCAAACTCTTTCACAAGAAATGAGAGGCTAGGAGGAGCTAAGCCCTGTGGATCCCAGTTGCAGAAACACCCATCAAGTATTCCCACAGAATAGTTTAGGATCCCATTTCCTGCTCTCTGTGAGATCCCGTGCACTTTCACTTTTTGATCTGCCCCCACCTCCCCCCCGTGGGATCATGCTGACATCTATAGATTTTGCCCAATAAAATGCCCTAATTAACTTATTTTGTCACCTTCTTAAATAATTCAATTGTTAGTTGAACAAAACCTTCCTGTAATAATATTTAATCAGGGATAAGGCTATAAGACATAGGAGCTGAATTAGGCCATTTGTCCCATCTAGTATGCGCCGCCATTTCATCATGGCCGATCCATTTCCCTCTCAGCCACAATCTCCCCAAATCCCTTCATGTCCTGACCAATCAAGAATTTTATCAATCTCTGCATTAAATATGCCCAATGACTTAGCCTTCACAGCTGCCTGTGGGAACGAATTCCATGGATTCACCACTTCCTGGCTAAAGAAATTCCTCCTCAACTCCATTTTAAATGGAGATCTCTCTAGTCTAAAGTTGAGTCCTCTGCTCCAGACTGCCCCACCATAGGAAACATCCTCTCCACATCTGCTCTATCCAAGCCTTTCACCATTCAACAGGTTTCAATGAGATCGCCCCTCATTCTTCTGAATTCCAGCGAGTACAGGCCCAGAACCATCAAACGCTCCTCATATGATAAGCCTTTCAATCCTGGAATCATTTTTGTGAACTTCCTTTGGACCCTGTCCAACATCAGCACGTCCTTTATTAGATAAGGGGCTCTAAGCTGCTCACAATATTCTAAGTGCCTAACCAGTGCCTTATCAAGCCTCAACATTACATCCTTGCTTGTATATTCTAGTCCTCTCAAAATTAATGCTAACATTGCATTTGCCTTCCTCACCCGACTCAACTTGCAAAGTAACCTTTAGGGAATCCTGCACGAGGACTCCTAAGTCCCTTGTGTGGTGATAATGTAGGAAAATGAGGACAAGGTGGAAAATCACCTGGGTTCCAGATGATTATGAGCAAAAAGGAGTCCTTGTGCAGTATTCCCTAAAGGTTAATTTGCAAGTACAGAAGACAAATGCAATGTTAGCATTCATTTTGAGAGGATTAGAATACAAAAGCAAGGATATAATACTGAGGCTTTACAAGGCATTTTTCATACTACACTTAGAGTATTGTGAGCAGGTTTGCGCCCCTTATCTAAGAAAAGGTGTGCTGGCATTGGAGAGGGTTCAAAGGAAGTTCATGAGAATGATCACAGGAATAAAAGGCTTAACATGTGAGGAGCATTTGATGGCTCTGGGCCTGTACTTGCTGAGTTTAGAAGAATGAGGGGAAACTGTCGAAATGGAAAGGCCTATATAGACAGAGTGGATGTTTCTTAAATTGGGGGCGTCTAGCACCAGAGAGCACAGCCTCAGAATTGAGGGACACCACTTAGAACGGAGATGAAGAATTATTTCTCTAGCCAGAGGGTGATAAATATGTGGAATCCATTGCCACAGACAGCTGTACAGGACAAGCCATTGGGTATGTTTAAGGCAGATGTTGATAAGTTCTTGATTTATCAGGGCATCCAAGGTTAAGGGGAGAAGGCAAGAGAATGGGTTTGAGAGGAACAATAAATCCTGCACCGCTTCGCCCACACCTCAGTGAGTTCCACACCTGCCATGACACCAAGGTGTTCTTCTGTCACCCCATCTCTGAGCCTACTTCTTTGGTATGAACTCTCCAGCCCACACTGATGGCCCCCCCCTCCCATCTTCAAACCTCCTCTTCCTGGGCAACCCTCTCTGGTCTTCTACCTGCTATGGATCTTTTTATCACCAACTGACTCAACCTTCTCGACTTTACCACTCCTCTCTCCAATTCTAAGCTCACCCCCCTGAATGCACTGTTCTCCACTCTCTCCACATTAATCCTAGCCTTACCAACAAACCAGCAGATAAGAGGGGGTGTTGTAGTAGTCTGACAGACTGATCTCTACCTTGCTGAGGCCAGACGGCAACTCTCAGACACCTCCTCATACTTGCCCCTTGAATAGGATCCCACTGAGGAGCACCAGGCCATTGTCTCCCACACCATCACTGACCTTATTAACTCTGGGGCTCTCCATCCACTGCCACCAACCCCATAGTTCCCTTAACCCACACCCTCTTGTTTCTACCTCCTATCCAAGATTCATAAATCTGCCTGCTCCTGACCCACTGAATTTGAGTCTGCAGACCGTGACTCTGTTTTACTCCCCCCGGTTCAGTCTCTTCCTACCTACATCTGTGACACTTCACACGCTCTTGATCTTTTCAATGACTTTAAGTTTCCTGGCCCCAATCATCTCATTTTCACTATGGATGTCCAGTCTCTATACACCTCCATCCCCCACCAGGAAGGCTTCAAAGCTTTCCATTTCTTTCTGGACACCAGACCCAACCAGTTCCCATCACCATCTTTTACCTCCATCTGGTGGAACTTGCTGTCACTCTCAATAGTTTCTCCATTTGCTCCTCCTACTTCAAACAAAAGGTCACTCGCATGGGTCTCATCTATGCCTACCTTTCCACTGGCTGCGTGATACAGTCATGTTTCAAGCCTACACTGGCATTGCTCCCCAACTCTTCCTACGCTACATCAACAACTGCATTGGTGCTGCTTCCTGCACCCATGCTGAGCTTGTCAAATTCATCCACTTTGCCTCCAATTTCCACCCAGCCCTCAAATTTACTTGGTCCATTTCCGACACTTCTCTCCCCTTTCTTGATCTTTCTATCTCCAGAAATAGAGACAGTCTATCCGCTAATATCTTTTATAAACCCACTGATTCTCACAGCTATCTCTTCCTACCTCATCACTTGTAAAAATGCCATCCCTTCCTCTTAGTTCCTCCATCTCCGCCACCTCTGTTCTCAGGATGAGGCTTTTCATTCCAGAACTAAGGAGGTATCTTCCTTCTTCAAATTAAGGAGTTCCCCCTCCTCCACCATCAACACTGCTCTCACCCGCATTTCTTCCATTTTGCGCAAATCTGCCCTCACCCCATCCTTCCGCCGCCAAACGAAGGAAAGGGTTTCTCGTTTCACCTACCATCCCATTATCCTCCACGTCCAGTACATAATTCTTCGTAATTTCGGCGATCTCCAGCAGAGTCCCACCACCAAGCACATCTTTCCCTCCTCACCCACTTTCCCCTTTCTTCAGGGGTTTCTCCCAATGCAACTCACTTGTCCACTCTTCCCTCCCCACTGATCTCCCTCCTAGTACTTGTCCTTGCAAGTGGAGTAAGTGCCACACCTGCCCTTACACTTCCTCCCTCGCTACCATTTAGGGCCCCAAACAGTCTTTTTCAGGTGAGGCAACATTTCACTTGTGAGCCTGTTGGGGTCATCTACACTCATTGTGGTCTCCTGTATATTTTTGAGACCTTGCGTAGATTGGGAGAATGCTTTGCCTAGACTATAAACAATAGGTGCAGGAGTAGGCCATTTGGCCCTTCTAGCCAGCACCGCCATTCACTGTGATCATGGCTGATCATACACAATCAGTACCCCGTTCCTGCCCTCTCCCCATATCCCTTGACCCCGCTATCTATAAGAGCTCTATCTAACTCTCTCTTGAATGCATCCAGAGACTTGGCCTCCACTGCCTTCTGGGGCAGAGCATTCCACATATCCACCACTCTCTGGGTGAAAAAGTTTTTCTGCATCTCAGTTCTAAATGGCCTACCCCTTATTCTTAAACTGTGGCCTCTAGTTCTGGACTCACCCATCAACGGGAACATGCTTCCTGCCTCCAGCGTGTCCAATCCCTTAATAATCTTATATGTTTCAATCAGATCCCCTCTCATCCTTCTAAATTCCAGTGTATACAACCTCAGTCGCTCCAATCTTTCAACATATGACAGTCCCGCCATTCCGGGAATTAACCTTGTGAACCTATGCTGCACTCCCTCAATAGCAAGAATGTCCTTCCTCAAATTTGGAGACCAAAACTGCACACAATACTCCAGGTGGGGTCTCACCAGGGCCCTGTACAGCTGCAGAAGGACCTCTTTACTCCTATACTCAATTCCTCTTGTTATAAAGGCCAGCATGCCATTAGCTTTCTTCACTGCCTGCTGTACCTGCATGTTTGCTTTCATTGACTGATGTACAAGAACACCTAGATCTTGTTGTACTTCCCCTTTTCCTAACTTGACTCCATTTAGATAGTAATCTGCCTTCCTGTTCTTGCCACCAAAGTGGATAACCTCACACTTATCCACATTAAACTGCATCTGCCGTACATTTGCCCACTCACCCAACCTGTCCAAGTCACCCTGCATTCTCATAACATCTTCCTAACATTTCACACTGCCACCCAGCTTTGTGTCATCAGCAAATTTGCTAATGTTACTTTTAATCCCTTCATTTAAATCATTAATGTATATTGTAAACAACTGCGGTCTCAGCACCGAACCTTGCGGTACCCCACTGGTCACAGCCTGCCATTCCGAAAGGGACCCGTTAATCGCTACTCTTTGTTTCCTGTCAGCCAGCCAATTTTCAATCCACGTCAGTACTCTGCCCCCAATACCATGTGCCCTAATTTTGCCCACTAATCTCCTATGTGGGACTTTATCAAAAGCTTTCTGGAAGTCCAGGTACACTACATCCACTGGCTCTCCCTTGTCCATTTTCATAGTTACCTAGCACCTTCTCTCCACCTGCTACAAAAAGTGAGATCTCCCAGTGGCCATCAATTTCAATTCTACTTCCCATTACCTTATGTTAGTCCATGGCTTCTTCTACTGTCACAATAAGTCCACACTCAGGTTGAAGGAACAACACCTTGCATTCTGTCTGGATAGCTTTCAACCTGATGGCATGAGCATTGATTTCTCAAACTTCCAGTAAATGCACCCCTTCCCACCATCCCCATTCATTCATCTCCCTCTCTTACCTTATCTCCTTACCTGCCCATCACCTCCCTCTGGTGCTCCTCCCCTTTCTCACTCTTCCATGGTCTTGATGAAGAATCTCAGTCTGAAAGGTTTATATTCTTTTTCCATAGATGCTGCCTGTTCATCCAGCATTTTGTGTGTTCCTTTGCATCTCCAGAAACTGCAGTTCTTCTCATGTTTGTGATAAATCAGCCATGATGAATTGGAGGTGTAGACTCAATATAGGCCAAATAGCCTAATTCTGCTCCTATGTCTTATGGTCTAAAGTGCCTGTTGAGTGCTCTACAGCTCCATGTTCTAACAGAGGAGTGAAGCTGAAGGACCAGATGGGAGCATCTTAATCAGGAGCTTAGGATAAAATTAGCACATCAAGGAGGAAGTTGACCACCTTCATCAAGGACCAGCCAGGACATGCTCTTGTCTCACTGCTGTCATCAGGAAGTAAGTACAGGAGCTTCAGGACCCAAACTACTTGATTCAGGAACAGTTATTATTCCTCTACCACTTGCCTCTTGAACCAGAGAGGATAACTTCACTCAATTTCACTCATTCCATTACTGAACTGTTCCCACAACCAATGGACTCACTTTCAAGGATTCTTTATCATCTCATGTTCTCAATATTTATTATTATTATAATTTTTTTTCATTGATCCTTTTGTATTTGCACTGTTTTCTGCCTTTTGCACATTGATTGTGCTGTCTGGTCTGGGGTTTCATTGATTCTATTGTGTTTCTTGGATTTAATTGAGTATGCCTGCAAGAAAATGAATCAGGGTTGTGTATGATAATAAATTAGCTTTGAACCTTCTCAAGTAGTAGAAAGGAGGGAAAATAAATCCTAGCTTCGCTTGTTGCTGAGAACAATGCTTATATTGGAACAGTATGTTTAATCTGAGTGTATAGAATAGTACCTGTGTTTCCTCTGTTTGAAGGGAGCAGGTTTTCAGAATCGCTGCCCTCTTATTTGAGGTTGATATTAGGAAATTTCCTTGTAGTTAGGCAGTTGGACTTGTTTTTCTCCCTTCGCCTCTTCTTGCTCTCCCTCACCTGAATAATTGAAAACTTTAATTCCAAGATTACTATTGATCTGATTATATTGAATAACAAAATGAGGAGAGAATGAGCTCTGAAATGGAGAATGAGTTGGAGGACTGGCCATTCCCAAAGCTTTCTAATAGTCAGTATTAATCTAAGGAACATCCATTCCGTTGCATTGATCATTCAGGTTCTTGTTTCGTTGTTGTGAAAATATCTTTGAGGTTGGATTGCAATGCAAGTAGACCCAGTGAATCATATGAACATTTATTTATTTTCTAAAATGTTAGAAACATAGAAAACCTACAGCACAATACAGGCTCTTTGGCCCACAAAGCTGTGCAGAACATGTCGTTACCTCAGAAATTACTTAGGGTTACCCATAGCCCTCTACTTTCCTGAACTCCATGTACCTATCTAGGAGTCTCTTAAAAGTCCCTATCATATCTGCCTCCACCACCATCACCAGCAGCCCATCCCATGCACTCACCACTCTCTGCTTAAGAAAAACTTACCCCTGACATTTCCTCTGTACCTGCTTCCAAGCACCTTAAAGCTGTAGCCTCTCGTGCTAGCAATCTCAGCCCTGGGAAAAAGCCTCTGACTATCCACATGATCAATGCCTGTCATCATCTTGTATACCTCTATCAGGTCACCTCTCATCCTCCGTTGCTCCAAGGAGAAAAAGCCAAGTTTACTCAACCTATTCTCATAAGGTATGCTCCCCAATACAGGCAACATCCTTGTAAATCTCCTCTGCACCCATTCTATGGTTTCCACATCCTTCCTGTAGTGAGGTGACCAAAACTGAGCACAGTACTCCAAGTGCAGTCTGACTAGGGTCCTATATAGCTGCAACATTACCTCTCAGCTCTTAAACTCAATTCCACGATTGATGAAGGCCAATGTACCATATGCCTTCTTAACCACCTAGTCAACCTGTGCAGCAGCTTTGAGTGTCCTATGGACTTGGACCCCAAGATCCTTCTGATCCCCGACACTGCCAAGAGTCATACCATTAATACTATATTCTGCCATCATATTTGACCTACCAAAATGAACCACCTCACACTTAACTGGGTTGAACTCCATTTGTCACTTCTCAGCCCAGTTTTGCATCTTATCAATGTCCCGCTGTAACTTCTGACAGCCCTATTATTTAGAGATACAGTACAGTAACAGTCTCTTACAGCTCAACAAACTCCAAGGGAGGAGGAAGCGAAAGCGCTGTGAGAGAAGACAGAGGAGGGGTAAGAGGGCCGGCATCCATGCTAGGCTAAAAGCTAACCCCACCAGGTCAGCGGTACCGTCCCTCCTGCTCTCAAATGTCCGCTCCATCGACAACAAGCTGGATGAGCTGCGTCCGCTGAGAGAAACACGCAAGGAATTTAAAGACTGCTGTGTGTATGTCTTACTGGAATCCTGGCTCCATGACAACATACCAGACGCGGTGATACAGCTAGAGGGAATGACATCGTTTCGTGCGGACAGAGAGGCAGCTAGCTCCGGCAAAAGCTGAGAAGGAGGTCTGTGTATTTATATAAATAAAGACTGGTGTGTGAACGCTACAGTAGCTGCTAAACTCTGCTCACCACTGGCTGAATTTCTCATTGTGAAATGCCGGCCGTTCTATCTGCCAAGGGAATTCACCATCATGCTGGTGGCAGCTGTTTATGTAGCTCCCAGTGCCAACGCTGAGGCTAATGCTAACGAAGCACTGGGAGGCCTACATGAAGCCATCAGTGAGCTACTGACTACACATCCTGACAGCTTTGTGGTGATTGCTGGGGACTTTAACCACACCAGCTTAAAGACTGTGTTCCCCAAATACCTGCAATATGTGGATTTCAAAACCGGGGAGACAACACACTGGACTTGGTTCATACAAACACCCCACAGGCATACAAAGCAGCCCCCCGCCCCCATCTTGGCCACTCTGACCATATATCTGTCATGTTAACACCAGCATATAAACCACTGCTTAAACGTGTGAGAGCAGAGAAAAGACAAATAAGGGTCTGGCCAAAAGGAGCAGCCTCAGCACTACAAGACTTTTTTGCACACAGACTGGGACATATTCAAAACAGCAGCCTCCTATGATGACCATATAGACATTGAGGAGTATGCCGAGGCAGTAATCAGCTACATAGCCAAATGCACGGAGGATGTCACTGTGATGAAAACCCTCACCGCACGTGGTTATAAAAAGCCATGGATGACACCAGAGGTGCGTTCACTACTGAAGGCCCGTGACACAGACTACAGATCGGGGGACAGGAGTGCACTTCGCTCAGCCAGGTCTGCGCTTTCACTAAGGATCAGGAAACCGAAAAGGGCCTACGCGGGCAAAATACATAGACACTTCTGTGACCCAGGTGACACCAGACGGATGTGGCAGGGAATTCAAGCTCTGACAGACTACAAGATCAGGCAGAAAACTGATGACAGCGACACCTCTCTTCCTAACAGGCTTAACAAATTATTTGCACGCTTCGAAGCATCAAACACTACAGCAAGGGGGAGAGCCAGTCCCTTCTTACCATCTGACCAGCCGGCTCCAATCATTGATACAGAGCAAACACGGAGGACCCTTGCCAGGGTTAACACACGAAAAGTGGGAAGTCCCGACAACATCCCTGGACGTGTGCTCAAGGAATGTGCTGATGTATTAGCAGATGTCCTGACGGACATTTTCAACATCTCCCTTAGTCAAGCCATTGTCCCCAGATGCTTCAAAACCTCCACAATCATCCCTGTAGCAAAGAAATCAGTTGTAGCCTGTCTGAATGATTACCGTCCCGTTGCCCTGACCCCCATAGTGATGAAATGTTTTGAACATCTTGTCAAGCCTCATATCACAGCCAGCCTCCCCTCATCGCTGGATCCTCTACAGTTTGCTTATCGTCCAAATTGCTCTACGGAGGATGCAATATCCACCACACTGCACACAGTTCTCTCTCACTTGGGCAACAAAGACACTTATGCCAGAATCCTGTACATTGATTTCAGTTCAGCGTTCAATACCATCATCCCCCAGAGACTAGTGGAGAAACTGTCGCTGCTTGATCTTAACACTGCCATGTGTCGCTGGATTCTGGATTTCTTGATAGAGAGACCACAGTCAATCCGTGTTGGCAGGAACATCTCTGACTGCATCACACTGAGCACTGGGTCCCCACAAGGCTGTGTGCTTAGCCCATTGCTGTTTACACTGCTAACACATGACTGTGCAGCCAGATTCAAGGAGAACCTGATCATTAAATTTGCTGATGATACCACAGTGGTGGGGCTCATCAGCAAAAATGATGAAACAATGTACAGGGAGGAGGTTAGACACCTAGAGAGCTGGTGCAGTGACAATAACTTGATGCTTAATGTCACCAAAACCAAGGAGATGATCGTCGATTTCAGACAGTCTCAGCCTGAGCACACACCCCTCAGCATCAGCGGCTCCACAGTGGAGAGAGTGGAAAACATCAAGTTCCTTGGGGTGCAGATCTCGGACAATCTCACCTGGTCCAGGAACACCACTGGGATTGTGAGATGAGCCCAGTAGAGATTGCACTTTTTGAGGAAGCTTAAACAAGCATCGCTCCCCACTAACATCTTAACTACATTCTACAGGGGAGTGGTTGAGAGTGTGCTGACCTTTTGCATCACAACCTGGTACTCCAGCTGCAGTGCTGCCGACAAAAAAAGCCTTGCAGAGGGTGGTTAGGGGAGCAGAGAAGGTTATTGGGGTCTCCCTACCTTCTGTCCAAGACCTCTTTCAGAGTCGATGCCTCCTGAAGACATGGTACGTCATTAAAGACCCCTCACACCCTCTCCATAAACTGTTTGTTCTTCTGCCATCAGGTAAATGTTACAGGAGCATCAAAACTAAAACTACAAGGCTACTAAACAGCTTCCTCCCACAGGCAGTCAGACAGCTAAATAGCTGCTCTACCTGACTCTGCTTTGGACACTTATAGCTTGCACTGGACACTTATAACTTGTTTTTAACTGACATGTGGCTGTTGTATTTTACTATTTATTGTTATGTTTATTATTTAGTGTTTGCATTTGTTATGTTATGATTGCACTGCTCCTGGGAAATGCTGTCTCATTCTGCCCTGCAGAACTGATGTATGGTTAGAATGACAATAAAATTTTTGAATCTTGAATCTTGAAAACCCTTATCGCCCTATTCTTGATTAGAGGTATCAAAGGGTTAATGAACTGTGGGCCACTGGATGTGTTGGGCAATGTAGATTCTGTTGAAAGTTCTGATGCTGTAACTTCCTTTGTGAACAGCAACAGCAGAGTTGAGTAAGAAGTGTTGGGTGGAGAGTGCTCGGGAATGAAGTGTTCTTTTGGACCCTTCCTGAGGCTCTTTGCTCTGGAGTTGATGCAGTGAGTTCTGCTTTCCCTGAGGACAATGCTAGCCCGACCTCAGAGTGTGGGTTGTAATATCCCATGGCTGAGTACAGCTGCCCCTGGGCCAGAAGTTCTTTTCAGTAACTTCAGTGTAATGTTAGTGCTGGCTAATGAATTTGGTGGATGGAGAGTGTCAGGAGAAAACTTGGTTCAGTCAACATCTTTTTAAAATTCCCAGGTGTAGGCACTCTGTCATGGGTCCCAATGTTGCTCAATGTTTAGTTGTAGGGTGGCTGCTGGAGGTGGGAGTGTCTGGAGTCCATATGGTTCAGCGGGAGCTCTGGTGGACTGACCTCTAGAGCAGCAGGACCTGGGGACTGACCTCTAGCGCAGCAGGACCTGGGGACTGACCTCTAGAGCAGCAGGACCTGGGGACTGACCTCTAGAGCAGCAGGACCTGGGGACTGACTTCTAGCACAGCAGGACCTGGGGACTGACCTCTAGAGCAGCAGGACCTGGGGACTGACTGTTACTTTCAGCTGGTGATCTGTCACTGCCGGAAGCATGTCAGCTGTGGCAAACTTCCTCTTCGGATTCCCTTATCTTTCTTGTCACTTCTGGGGGAAGCATGTTCTTCAGCTTCCTGCTCTGTGTAAGACTCGAAAGCCAACCCAGGCTCAGTTTGTTCCTGTAGGGTAGGTTCTCAGCTCTTCCCTGTTTGGACCATGTGTGCTAAATATTAACTTCACCTTGCATTGTCCACGTTCCAGAGAATAATGAGTGTCCAGACAAAGGCGAGATCATCGAAACAGTCTGACAATGAGGTAAGAGAGGGGTTTTTTGAGAATACATTTCTGAGGCTCTTTGGGAATGCGCTCATGACTCCAACAGGCAGGTAGAATCAAGTTCTTTTTCCTCAGGAACCAGAAACTGGTGATGGAATTATGAGTGTGTGTGTGTGTGTGTGTGTGTGTGTGTGTGTGTGTGTGTGTGTGTGTGTGTGTGTGTGTGTGTGTGTGTGTGTGTGTGTGTGTGTGTGTGTGTGTGTGTGTGTGGTGATGGAATTATGAGTGTGTGTGTGTGTGTGTGTGTGTGTGTGTGTGTGACAAACCTCGTTCTGGGTTCCTTTCACTCATTGACATGATACTCTAAAGACAAGTGTAGGATCTTCTATGTGTGTGTGTGCGCAGGATCTCCAACATATGTATGTGGAAAGAAACTTCAAATCCAAGTGAGGGTCGGGAAAGTCAGGTGAACACCCACCAAGTGTTATCGAAGGTTGAGCAGTTTCAAGTGCCTGCGTATCATTGTCTCTCAAGATCTATTCTGGGCCTGACACATCAATGCAACAATGAAGAAAATGCACCAGCATCTCTGCTATCTTAGAAGTTTAAGGAGATTTGACAGGTCATCAAAGACTGATATACAATGGAAAGCATTTTGACTGGTTCCATTACAGTCTGGTATGGAAACTCCAATGCACAGGGTATTTAATTCAGCAGTTTGTTCGAGGCATGACTGTATAAGCGCAGGGACGTCAGCCAGTTAGAACAGCAAAGAGAGTTTAAAGGAGGCAGCTTTATAGAGTGGGTGAAAGGGTAGAGGGAGACAGAGTAGGAGGGCTAACATGATCCCTAAGGAGCTGCAGCTTGATGCACCTGGCGCAGATGTGGCCGTCCAGGAGGCTGGCAGTCTCCAGGACTTCCTACGTATGATGCCAACAACATAGGTAGGAAAAGAGAGGCAGTCCTGAAAACAGACTACAGGAAGTTAGGAAGGAAGTTGAGAAGCAGGACCTCAAAGGTAGTCATCTCGGGATTACTGCCTGTGCCACGTGACAGTGAGTATAGGAATAAAATGAGGTGGAGGATAAATATTTGGCTGAGAATTGGAGCAAGGAACAGGGATTCAGATCATTGGGATCTCTTGTGGGGCGGGTGTGACCTGTACAAAAAGGATGGGTTGCACTTGAATCTGAGGGGGACCAATATCCTGGCGGGGTGGTTTGCAAAGGCTACTGGGTAGAGTTTAAACTGGAACTTCTGGGGGTGGGAACCAAACTGAAGAGACAGAGGAAGAGATGGTTGGCTCACAAATAGAGACAATGCGAGAGGAAGGATAAGCAGGTGACAGAGAAAAGACACGCTCAGGCCAATGGTTTGAGCTGTGTCTATTTTAATGCAAGGAGTATTATGAGCAAAGCGGATGAGCTTAAAGAGTGGATCAATATTTAGAGCTATGATGTTGTGGCCATTACAGAGACTTGGATGTCTCAGGAGCAGGAATGGTTACTTTGAGTGCCAGGCTTTAGATGTTTCAGAACGGAGAGCGAGGGAGGCAAAAGAGATCAGTGATCAGAGATGGTGTCACGGCTGCAGAAAAGGAGGAAGTCATGGAGGGATTATCTACAGGGTCTCTGTGGGTGGAAGTTAGGAACAGGAAGGGGTCAATAACTCTACTGGCTGTTTTTTATAGTCCTCCCAGTAGTAACAGGGACATCAAGGAGCAGACAGGGAGACAGATTCTGGAAAGGTGTAATAATAACAGGGTTGTCGTGGTGGAAGATTTTAATTTTCCAAATATTGATTGACATCTCCCTAGAGAAGGGGTTTAGAAGGTGTGGAGTGTGTTAGGTGTGTTCAGGAAGATTCTTGACGCAATATGTAGATAAGCCTACAAGACAAATGGCTGTACTTGATCTGGTATTGGGAAATGAACCTGGTCAGGTGTCTCAATGGGAGATCATTTTGGAGATGGTGATCACAATTCTATCTCCTTTACCATAACATTGGAGAGGGATAGGAACAGACAAGTTTGGAAAGCGCTTAATTGGAATAAGGGGAAATAAGAGGCTATCAGACAAGAATTTAGAAGAATAAATTGGAAACAGATGTTCTCAGATGTATAGAACAAATGTGGCAAATGGTCAGGGGTTATTTGCATGCAGGGGTACAGGAACCGTGGTGTACGAAGGCTATTGTAAATCTAATCAGAAAAAGAAAAGAAAAGCTTACAGAAGGTTCAAAACACTAGGTAATGATAGAGATCTAGAAGATTATAGGGCTAGCAGGAAAGAATTTAAGAATGAAACTAGGAGAGCCAGAAGGGGCTATGAGAAGGCCTTAGCGGACAGGATTAAGGAAAACATCAAGTTGGATAAGTCGCCGGGACCAGACGAAATGTACCCCAGGCTACTGTGGGAGGCGAGAATGGAGATTGCTGAGCCTCTGGCAATGATCTTTGCATCATCAATGGGGACGAGAGAGGTTCTGGAGGATTGGAGGGTAGCGAATGTTGTTCCTTTATTCAAGAAAGGGAGTACAGATAGCCTAGGAAATTATAGACCAGTGAGTATTACCTCAGTGGTTGGTAAGTTAGAACCATAGAACACTACAGCACAGTACAGGCCCTTCAGCTCTCTATGTTGTGTTGACCCATATAATCCTTTAAAAAAAAAGTACTAAACCCACACTACCCCATAACCCTCCATTTTTCTTTCATCCATGTGCCTGTCCAAGAGGCTCTTAAATACCCCTAATGTTTTAGCCTCCACCACCATCCCTGGGAAGTCATTCCAGGCAATCACAACCCTCTGTGTAAAAAAACTTATCCCTGATGTCTCCCCTAAACTTCCCCCCCTTAATTTTGTACCTATGCCCTCTGGTGTTTGCTATTGGTGCCCTGGGAAACAGGCACTGACTATCCACCCTATCTATGCCTCTCATAATCTTGTAGACCTTTATCAAGTCCCCTCTCATTCTTCTATGCTCCAAAGAAAAAAGTCCCAGCTCTGCTAACCTTGCTTCATATGACTTGTTCTCCAATCCAGGCAACATCCTGGTAAATCTCCTCTGCACCCTGTTCATAGCTTCCATATCCTTCCTATAATGAAGTGACCAGAATTGAACACAATACTCTAAGTATGATCTCACCAGAGATTTGTAGATTGCAACATGACCTCTCTACTCTTGAACTCAATCCCCCAGTTAATGAAGCCTAGCATCCCATAGGCCTTCTTAACTACCCTATCAACCTGTGCAGTGACCTTGAGGGATGTACGGATTTGAACCCCAAGGTCCCTTTGTTCATCCACACTCTTAAGTAACTGACCATTAATCTTGTACTCAGTCTTCTGTTTTGTCCTTCCAAAATGCATCACCTCACACTTGTCCAGATTGAATTCCATCTGCCATTTTTCTGCCCAACTCTGCAGCCTGTCTATATCCTCTTGTAACCTTCGACCACCTATAGCTCCATCCACAACTCCTCCAATTTTCATGTCATCCGCAAACTTACTCATCCATCCTTCCACCTCTACATCCAGGTCATTTATAAAAATCACAAATAGCAGGGGTCCCAGGACAGATCCCTGCGGCACTCCACTAGTCACCGACCTCCAGGCAGAATACTTTCCTTCCACAACTACCCTCTGCTATCTTCCTTTAAGCCAATTTTTTATCCAAACAGCCAAGGTTCCACTTATCTCATGCCTCATGACTTTCTGGATGAGTCTCTCATGAGGGACCTTGTCAAATGCTTTGCTAAAGACCACATCCACTGCCCTACCCTCATCAATTTCTTTTGTTACCGCTTCAAAAAACTCAGTCAGGCTCGTGAGGCACGATCTTCCCTTCACAAAGCCATGTTGACTATCCATGAGTAGACTGTACTTCTCCAAATGCTTATAGATCCTATCCTTAAGAATCCTTTCCAGTAGTTTGCATACCACTGATGTAAGACTCACCAGTCTAATGTTCCCAGGTTTCTCCCTATTACCTTTTTCAAACAAGGGAACTACATTTGCCATTCTCCAGTCCTCCGGTACCTCCCCTGCAGCCAAAGAAGATTCAAAGATCATGGCCTATGCTCCTGCGATCTCTTCTCTCAATTCCCACAACAACCTGGGGTGTATCACATCCAGCCCTGGGGATTTATCAATCTTAATGTTTTTAAGAAGATCCAGCACTACTTCTTCCTTAATCTCCACATTGTCCAGCACACAGGCCCGCTCTACTTCGACCTCATCCTGATCAAGATCCTTTTCACTTGTGAGTACTGAAGCAAAGTATTCATTTAGGACCTCCCCAACCTCCTCCGCCTCCAGGCACATGTTGCCCTCTTTATCCTTTAGCGGTCCCACCTTCGTTCTCGTCATCCTCCTATTCTTCACTTACGCATAGAACGCCTTGGGGGTTCTCCTTAATCCTACATGTCAAGGCCTTCTCATGCCCCCTTTGAGCTCTCCTAAGTTCTTTCTTTAACTCCTTCCTGGCTACCCTATATTTCTCATAAGCCCCTCCTACTTCCTGCTTCTTATATCTAACATATGCTTCCTTTTTCCTCTTGACCAGTTGCCTCACATGTTTCGTCAGCCACGGTTCCCTTTTCCTATCATTTTTTCCTTGCCTCAGTGGGACAAACCTATCCTGAACCCAGCTCAAGTGGTCCCTAAACTTCTCCCACATCTGTGCTTTCCCCTTTGAACATCTGTTTCCAATTTACTCACGCTAGTTCCTGCCTCATCCCTTCAAAGTTAGCCCTTCCCCAGTTAAGCACTTTACTATTTTGTCTGATTTTATCCCTTTCCATAGCTATGCTGAAGCTTTATCCCTTTCCATAGCTATGCTGAAGTTGATGGAGAAGATCCTGAGAGACAGGATTTATTAACATTTGGAGAGGTACAATATGATTAGGAATATTTAGCATAGCTTTATCAAAGGCAGATTGGGCTTTATGAGCCTGATTGAATTTTTTGAGGATGTGACTAAACACACTGATGAAGGTTGAGCAGTCAATGTAGTGTATATGGATTTCGGCAAGGCATTTGATAAGGTACCCCATGCAAGGCTTATTGAGAAAGTAAGGAGACATGGGAGTCAAGGGGACCTTGCTTTGTGGATCCAGAATTGGCTTGCCCACAGAAGAGAAAGTGGTTGTAGACGGGTCATATTCTGCATGGAGGTCGGTCACCAGTGGTGTTCCTCAGGGATCTGTTCTGGGACCACTTCTCTTCGTGCTTTTTATAAATGACCTGGATGAGGAAGTAGAGGGACAGGTTACTAAATTTGCTGATGACACAATAGTTGGGGGTGTCATGGATAGTGTGGAGGGCTGTGAGAGGCTACAGCGGGACATTGGTAGGATGCAAAACTGGGCTGAGGGGTGGCAGATGGAGTTCAACCTAGATAAATGTGAGGTGGTTCATTTTGATAGGTCAAATATAATGGCAGAATATAGAATTAATGGTATGACTCTTGGCAGTGTCGAGGATCAAAGGGATCTTGGGATCCGAGAACATAGGACACTCAAAGCTGCTGTGCAGGTTGACTGTGTGGCTAAGAAGGCATATATTGTATTGGCCTTCATCAACCGTGGGATTGAGTTCAAGAGCTGAGAGATAACGTTACAGCTATATAGGACCCTGATCAGACCCCAGTTGGACTACTGTGCTCAGTTCTGGTCACCTCAATACAGGAAGGATGTGGAAACTATAGATAGGGTACAGAGGAGATTTACAAGAATGTTGCCTGGATTGAGGAGCATGCCGTATGAAAATAGGTTGAGTGAACTTGGCCATTTCTCCTTGGAGTGACAGAGGATGAGAGGTGACCTGATAGAGGTGTGTAAGATGATGAGAGGCATTGATCGTGTGGATAGTCAGAGGCTTTTTCCCAGGGCTGAAATGGCTAACATGAGAGGGCACAGTTTTAAGGTGCTTGGAAGTAGATATGTCAGGGGTAACTATTTTATGCAGAGCGGTGAGTGCGTGGAATGGGCCGCTGGTGATGGTGGTGGACGTGAATACAATAGGGTCTTTTAAGAGACTCCCGGATAGGTACATGGAGCTTCAAAAAATAGAAGGCTATGGCTACCCCTAGGTAGTTTCTAAAGTAAGTACATGTTCAGCACAGCATTGTGGGCTGAAGGGCCTATAGTGTGCTGTAGGTTTTCTATGTTCTTACCAACAGAGCCACACCACTGCCTATGCCTTCCTGCCTGTCCATTCAATACAAAGTATATCGTTTGATGTTAAGCTCTCAACTATGTGCTTCTTTCAGCCATGACTCAGTGATGCCCACTACGTCATTGCAACCAGTCTCTCATTGCACCACAAGTTCGTCCACCTTCTTCCGAATGCTACATGCATTTAAATACAGCACCTTCAGTCCCGCATTCTTCGTCCTTTTGAATTTTGCCTCTGTGGTACAATTTAACTCTTTGTTCTGTCTGCATTTAATTCTTGGTTCTGCACCCAGTCATTAGCTTGTTCTTCCTTACATCATGTCATACCCATCATCTACTTGTTAACCTGTAGGCTGATCCTCAGCTCTATCATACTGGCTTCCATCCCCCTGCCATATTAGTATAAACCACTCACAACAGCTCTAGTAAACCTGCCCACAAGAATATTTGCCCTTCTCGGAATCAAATGCAACCTATATCTTTTGTACTGGTCTCACCCCCCAGTAGAGGTCCCAATTATTCAGAAATCTGAATCCCTGTCCCCTGCTCCAATTCCTCAGCCATGCATTTATCTGCCACCTCATTCTATTCCTATCCTCACTGTCGTGTGGCACAGGCAGCAATCCCAAGATTACTACCCTTGAGGTCCTGCTTCTGAGCTTCTTTCCTAACTCCCTGTATTCTTTTATCAGGACCACCTCCCTTTCTCTACCCATATCGTACCACAACTTCTGGCTGTTCACCTCCCTTTTCTGGATATTGTGAACAAATTCAAAAACAATGCAGAATCTGGCACCTGGGAGGCAAACTACCATTTGTGTTTCTTTCTTGTATCCACAGTATTGTCTATCTGTCCCCCTAACTAAAGAGTATCATATTACCTCTGCCATCCTCTTCAGTTCCCTACCCTTCTAAGACACAGGGCCAGGCTCAGTGCCAGAAGCACAGCTGCTGTTGCTTCCCCCCAGGTAGGTCTCTCCCCTTCCCCAACAGTACTCAAAATGGAGTACTTATTGTTGAAGAGGATGGAACACAAGTGCCTTTATTTGACGTTCTCCCTTCCCTCGCCTGATAGTCACCCATTTATCTGTCTCCTGTAGCCTTGGGGTGACTACTTTCCTGTAGCTCGGTCTATCACTGCTTCACTTTCCCTAACAAGCTGAAAGTCATCGAGCTGCAACTCCAGTTTCCTAACACAGTCTTTAAGGAGCTGCATCTTGATGCACCTTGTGAGATGTGGTCATCGGGGAGGCTGGTAGTCTCCCAGAAATCCCACATCTGACACCCAGAACAGAACACCAGCTCTGTAGTCATGCCCCCTATTCTCTCAAGAGTTAAATAAGAAAAAAGAAATAAGAAACAATGAATGAACTTACCTACTTTCCTTACTTCCACCTGTTCTTGCTGAAGCCCTGCTGAGCCAAAGGCTTACCACTCTGACTCATGCCACTCCAACAATGACCACTCCGCTAGATGGTGCCCCTCTTTTATGGAGACTGGGTTTTTAAAGCTCTTCACTAGAAGTGATTGGGAATGCTTCTCCTGTGTCTGCGCCAGGCTCCAATCAAAGACTCCTGTTGAAGAATGACCTGTTTTTTAAAGCTTTCCTGCCCTCTGGGGCATGGTGCCTCCTGTCCCTAGGGGCCGCGTAACCCCTTGCCCCACTGGAACCATGTTACCTCCTGCCCTCTGCTCCCAGTGATTTGTGACAACACTCTGAGATGCCTCTTGATTAGGAACTCACAATTTATCACATCACAATTCTCTCTCCCATTGGTCACACTTGTGTGCCCTGAGTTTCAGAAGCTGTGATGGAGCACAGGTTCCTGGGGACAGTCTATGGGGAATGTGTGTGACTAATTGAGAGTGTGAGGTGTGAGGTTGAGCAAGGGTTGGCTGTTTGGGATCAGAGCATGGAGTGGTGGCATCAATCACCCCTTGTGCCACAGGATAAAGGAGACTTATGATCATTTGTTAATTAATAGTTAGATTCTTTTACAGAAATGGAGACCAACTCTATTCCAAAGTTTCAGTGTGCCAGAGGTCACATTCTCCACTCAGAGCAGCCTGTTGACACAGCAGCGAGGATTCAGGCGGAAAGAATCTGTCCCACAGGCAGTCCGCAGGTAAATGGCCACCCACACACGAGGTAGGAGCTTGCACTGGGCACTACGGATATTTAATGGACATGTGGGCAGGATGAGGTCACAGCAAAGGCACGGTCCAGGGTAATGGTAATTTATTCATGAACACAGAGGACAGATCTGGAATATAAATAAGCATATGAACATCAAAACACATCAACTGGAGGAGATTCAGCTCCTCATGCCCACACTGTGAGACTTGGTGACTCTGTATCGTGTTGTCATGCAATAATCTTATCTGTGAAGTGCCAATCAATGCTCTCAGTTCACTGTCTTACTTATCAAAGTCCCCACATTCATATCATTGTCCCTTTCTTGCTTTCTCACCCCTCTCCACTCCATCTCTCCTGGTCTCTCTCTCTGCCTCTCCCTCCTACACTCTCACCCTCTCACTCCTACCCCCACCCCCACATCCCACCATCATTTCCTCTATTTGTTAATCTGGCTTCCCAGTTTGTACATATTTTCTATTTGATCCACATCCTCTTCACACTGACACTGCTGAGCAGGTAGGCAAGTTTCTCCTGGATATCGTTGAGCAGAGGGTCTCCTCAGGACGTGGCAAAGTTCACTGAATGTTGTAACATAAACGATTCATATTGGCCTGCACTGTTTCCCACCTAGGACTCTGGCCACAGTCCATTTGTCCCTTCTTTCCTGAGCTTCCCTCTCTACTGGCTGCGGCATGTCTAACACAGTTTCTAATTGGCTGATGTATTGATGGTAGGGATACAGCCGAATGGTTTGGTGTGGGAACAGACGATGATCTGCTACACCATTGGCAGCGACAGAGTTGGAGACATTGTCAGCAGCGGTACGGGAACCTGAAAGCCCCATTCCAGAGGAAGGCTGGACTCTCCAGTGTGGACTCTGCCTCCATCCCAGCACTGGCCTCTCTGAGAACACCCACGGTACGTCCAATCTCCATGATCCAGCCACACCTTCAGGTCTGGCATTACTGGTATCCCTTCCACATAATTCCTGTCTGCTTAGACCTGTGCTGCTCAAGCGTTCCCCCAGAGACACTATTTAGTCTTGCTCTTCCAAAGCTTAAGCTGTGAATGGAGATCGGGTCAGGGCTCAGAACTGGGACAAGGCATTGTGAGGTGAGGTCAGAGTGTGGGTGGAGATTGGGGCAAGGCTCAGACTGGGACTAGACTCTGGGATGGGGTCAGAGTGTAGGTGGAGATTGGGGCAGGGCTCAGACTGCGACTGGACACTGGGATGGGGTCAGTGTGTGGGTGGAGTTTTGGGCAGGGCTCATACTGGGACTGGACACTGGGATGGGGTCAGTGTGTGGATGGAGATTGGGGCAGGGCTCAGATTGGAACTGGACACTGGGATGGAGTCAGGATTGTGTTTTGGGGTTCAGCAGATCCCTGTTGATGTCTCATATTTCTTTATTCTCAGGTGGCTGATTCTTCCTTCCAGGGCCAAAGTTCCCAGTATTCCAACACCACAGATCAATGTCTCACCCTGCTCCCAAGTCCCACACCTCAAACTGCACTGGGTTCATTTGGAAATGTTCACAGCGAATGTTGCCGATTTCCTCCCAGGAAAAGGGACTCTGTTGTCCGGATGAGTCTTCGAGCAGCAACTGCTGTCCTTACGGTGAGAGGGCTGTGCATATGTGCATGTGCATGTGGCATCCATGGCCAATTATTTTAATTACTATCCCCATTCCCATTCCAACTTACCAGTCCATGGCCTCCTCTCCTGCCATAATGAGGATGAATTCCTCATATTCTGTCTGGGTAGCATCCAATCTGATGGTATAAATATCAATTTCTCTAACTTCATATAACCATTCCCCTCCCCCTTCCTCCTCCTTCCATTTCCCATTCTGCCCACCTCTCTCAACCCTTTTCTTCTTCTTACCTGCCCATGATCTTCCTCTGGATCTCTTGTTTTCTTTCTCCTATGGTCCACTCTCCTCTCTTATCAGATTTCTTCTTCTTCAGCCCTATTTCTCTTCCACCTATCACGTCCCAGCTTCTTATTTCAAACCCTCCAACCCACCTACCTTACGTTTAACCTGGTCTCACCTATCACCTTGCACTTCTGTTTGTACTCCTTCCTCTTCCTCCACATTCTTACTTTGGCCTCAGCCACTGATGAGAGGTCTCAGCCTGAAAAGTCAACTGTTCATTCTTCACCATAGATGCTGCCTGGCCTGCTGAGTTCCTCCATCATTTCATGTGTGTTGCTCTAAATTTCCAGCATCTGCAGAATCTTGTGCGCGTCTGTATCTGTGTCTGCGCGTGTGTTGCACCTGAACTAGAGGGCGTTCAATACTGACACGAGGAGATTTGTTAGAGCTGTTGGGGAGGGTTTAAACTAATTTAGCAGGGAGATGGAAACAAGTGAAGGGACTCAAGATAGGACAGATGGTAAAAAGCAAAGATAGCATGCAGTCAGACTGTCAGGAATGGCAGGCAGATGATAGGACAAAATTGCAGCCTAAAGGTTGAGTATCAGTGTGTTAAGGATGCAAAATCAAAAAGGGTGGCAAATGCAGTACTCAAAGTGTTATATCTCAATGCACAGAGTATGAGAAATAAGGTGGATGATCTTGCTGCAATTTTACAGATTGCTTGGTCTGATGTTGTAGCTGAAGGATGGTTGTAGTTGGGAGCTGAATGTCCAGGGTTACGCATTACATTGGATGGAAGGAAGGTAGACAGAAGGAGTGGTGTGGCTCTGCTGGTAAAGAATGGCATTAAATCAGTAGAAAGATGCGACATAGGATGGGAAGATGTTGAATCCTTGTGGGTTGAGTTAAGAAACTGCAAGGGTAAAAGACGTAGTTGGCAGTTATATAGAGGCCTCCCAACAGTGGCTGGGATGTGGACCACAGATTACAACAGGAAATAGAAAAGGAGATCAGCTATACTGGATTGTGTGTTATGTAATGAACCAGAGGTGATTAGGGAGCTTCAGCTAAAAGAACCCTAAGGAGGCAATGATCACAATATGATTGAGTTCAGCTTGAAATTTGTTAGGGAGAAAGTAAAGTCTGATGTAGCAGTATTTCAGTATTTGAGAGGAGAGCTGGCCGAAGTAAATTGGAAGGAGATGCTGGCAGGGATGACAGCAGATCAGCAATGGTACAAGTTTCTGGGGAAAATGAGGAATGTGCAGGGTAGGTGTATTCCAAAAAAAGATTACTCAGATGACAAAATAGAACAACCATGGCTGACAAGGGAAGTTAAAACTAATGTAAAAGCAGAACATACAACAAAGCAAAAATTAGTGGGAAGATAGAGTATTGAGAGACTTTCAAAAACCTTCAGAAAGCAAATAAAATAATGATTAAGAGGGAAAAGATGAAATATGAATGCAATCTAGCAAACAATATCAAAGTGGATAGAAAAAGCTGTTTGAAGTATGTAAAAAATAAAATAAAGATGAGAGTGAATTTAGGACTACTAGAAAATGAGGCACAGGTTTTCAGAGCCTTACCAGGCACTCTGTTGGGGCTTTCTGCCTTGCAGTTCATCCTCTTTGGTTGGTAAGATAGATATTTTATTGATCCCAAAGGAAATTGCAGTGTCACAGTGTTATTACAAGTGCACAGATATACAAATATCAGAAGAGAAGTAAGAAAGAATAAAAAAAAGTTACCTGAAACAATCTAACAGGAGGGGAGTGTCATTGGCTATAGGTTGACTCATTATAGATCCTAATGGCTGAGGGTAAGAATGACCTCATAGTGCTTTTTGGAGCAGTGCATTTGTATTAGTCTATTACTAAAAGTGGCTCCTCTGTTCAGTCAAGGTGCCGTGAAGAGGGTGAGAAATATTGTCCAGAATTGTCAGGATTTTCTGTAGAGTCCCTTGTTCTACCACAGCCTCCAGTGTGTCCAGTTTGATTCCTATAACAGAGCCAGCCTGTTTAATTAGTTTATTGAGTATGTTGGCACTAACCATGTTGATGCCATTGCCCCAGCACATCACTGTATACAAGATTGTAGTGGTGACAAGACTGATAGAACATGTGAAGGTGATGCATGCATACTCCAGAAGACCTCAGTCTCCTCAGGAAGTAGATGTGACTCTGGCCCTGCTTGTACACAACCTCTGTGTTTGTGCTCCACTCAAGTCTGTCATCCAGGTGCACCCCCAAATATTTGCAGGTCCTCACCACATCCACATCCTCACTGTCAATAGTAACAGGGAGCAGTGCAGGCTGAGTCCTCCTAAGGTCCATCACCATCTTACTTGTCTTACTGATGTTAAGCTGCAGATGATTCAGCCTGCACCATTTGACAGTCCTTCACCAGGGTCATGTATTCATCCTCCATCCTCCCTTTATATACCCAACTATTGCTGATTCATCAGAGAATTTCTGCAGTTGACATGACTGTTGTATCTAAAGTCTGAGGTATACAGGTTAACAGGAAGGGAGCTAATACAGTCCTCTGTGGGGCTCCAGTGCTGCTTATTGCCACATCTGACACACAGCTCTGAAGGCACACAAACTGTGGTCTGCCAGCCAGGTAGGCAATTATCCAGGATACAATGGCTGTGCCAGCCTGCATTGAATGGAGCTTTTCCCCCAGCAGTGAGGGCTGTATGGTATTGAAGGCATTTGAGACATCAAAAAAAAACATGATCCTCACAGTGCTTCCCTGTTTGTCTAAATGGGTCTGTTCAGCAGGCAGATGACAGCATTGTCAACTCCAACGTACCCCTGGTAGGCAAAGTGCAGGAGATTGAGGGTGATCTGACCATAGGTCAGAGGTGAGTCGGGATCAGCCTCATCAGATCTTCATGATGTTGCAATATTACAGATTGCCAAGTATGATGTTGTGGCCATCACTGTATAGTGGCTGAAGGATGGTTGTAGTTGGGAACTGAATGTTCAAGATTACATGCTATATCAGAGGGAAAGGAAGGTTAGGCAGACGGGGTGGTGTGGCTCTACAGGTAAAGAATGGCATCGAATCAGTAGAAAAATGTGACATAGGATCGGAAGATGTTGAATCCTTGTGGGTTGAGTTAAAACATTGCAAAGGTAAAAGGGATGTTGATGGCAGTTATATACGGGCCTCCCAAAAGTGGCTGGGAGGTGGACCACAGGTTACAGTAAGAAATACAAAAGGCGAGTCAAAAGGGTAATATTATGGCAGTCATGGGAGATTTTAACATGCAGGTCGATTGGGAAAATTAGGTTGGTAATGGATCTCAAGAGAGTGAGTTTGTTGAATGCCTAAGAGATGGCTTTTTAAAGCAGTTTGTTGTTGAGCCTAGTAGGGGATCAGCTGTACTGGATTGGTTGTTATGTAATAAACCAGAGGCGATTAATGATCTTAAGGTTAAAGAACCCTTAGGAATCAGTGATCACAATATGACTATGTTCAACTTGAAATTTGATAGGGAGGAAGTCTGATGTAGCAGTATTTCAGTGGAGTAAGGGAAATTACAGTGCTATGAGAGAGGAGTTGGCCAAAGTAAATTGGAAGGAGCTGCCTGCAAGGGATGACAGCAGAGCGGCAATGTTGTACATTTCTGGGAAAAATGAGGAAGGTGCAAGACATGTGTATTCCAAAAATGAAGAAATACTCAAATGGTAAAATAGTACAACCGTGCTGACAAGGGAAGTCAAAGCTATTGTAAGTGCAAAAGAAAGAGCATGCAACAAAGCAAAAATTAGTGGAAAGATTAAATAGAGAAAGCTTGGATTGGATCAGCCATGATCTTGTTGAATGGCGGAGCAGGCTTGAGGGGCCGATTGGCCTACTCCTGCTCCTATCTCTTATGTTCTATGTTTGTTCTTGTAGACAGTGCAAGAGGGAGGATAGGTGAGTGATAGAGAAAGGACATGCTCAGACCAAAGACTTGAGATGTGTCTATTTTAATGCAAGGAGTGTTGTGAACAAAGCGGATGAGCTTAGTGCATGGATCAGTACTTGGAGACATGATGTGTTGGCCATTACAGAGACTTGGATGTCTCAGCGACAGGATGGGTTACTTCAAGTGCCGGGTTTTAGATGTTTCAGAAAGGTCAGGGAGGGAGGCAAAAGAGGTGGGGACATGGCACTGTTGATCAGAGATAGTGTCATGTCTGCAGAAAAGGTGGACACCATGGAGGGATTGTCTACGGAGTCTCTGTGGGTGGAGATTAGGAACAGGAAGGGGTCAATAACTCGGTGTTTTTTATAGGCTGCCCAATAGTAACAGGAATATCGAGAAGCAGGTAGGGAAACAGCTCCTGGAAAAGTGTAATAATAAGAGTTGTCGTGATGGGAGATTTCAATTTCCCAAATATCAATTGGCATCTCCCTAGATCAAGGGGTTTAGATGGGATGGAGTTTGTTAGGTGTGTTCAGGAAGATTTCTTGACACAATATGTAGATAAGCCTACAAGAGGAGAGGCTGTACTTGATCTGGTATTGGGAAATGAACCTGGTCAGGTGTCAGATCTCTCGGTGGGAGAGCAGTTTGGAGATAATGATCATAATTCCATCTCCTTTACAATTGCATTGAAGAGAGATAGGAACAGATAAGTTAGAAAAGCATTTAATTGGAGTAAGGGTAATTATGAGGCTATCAGGCAGGAAATTGGAGGCTTAAATTGGAAACAGATCTTCTCAGGGAAAAGTACAGAAGAAATGTGGCATATATTTAGGGGATATTTGTGTAGAGTTCTGCATAGGTACATTCCAATGAGACAGGGAAGTTATGGTAGTGTACAGGAATCGTGGTGTACAAAGGCTGTTGTAAATCTAGTCAAGAAGAAGAGTTTACAAAAGGTTCAGAGAGCTAGGTAATGTAAGAGATCTAGAAGATTATAAGGCTACTAGAAAGGAGCTTGAGAAGAAAATTAGGAGAGCCAGAAAGAGCCATGAGAAGGCGTTGGCAGGCAGAATTAAGGAAAACCCCAAGGCATTCTACAAGTATGTGAAGAGCAAGAGGATAAGACGTGAAAGAATAAGACCTATCAAGTGTGACAGTGGGAAAGTGTGTATGGAACCGTAGGAAATAGCAGAGGTACTTAATCAATACTTTACTTCAGTATTCACTATGGATCTCAGTGATTGTAGTGATGACTTGCAGCAGACTGAAAAGCTTGAGCATGTAGATATTAAGAAAGAGGATGTGCTGGAGCTTTTGGAAAGCATCAAGATAGAGAAGTCGCCGGGACCAGATGAAGTGTACCCCAGGCTACTGTGGGAGGTGAGGGAGGAGATTGCTGAGCCTCTGGCGATGATCTTTGCATCATCAATGGGGACGGGTGAGGTTCTGGAGGATTGGAGTGTTGTGGATGTTATTCCTTTATTCAAGAAAGGGAGTAGAGATTATAGACAAGTGAGTCTTACCTCAGTGGTTGGTAAGTGATGGAGAAGATCCTGAGAGGCAGGATTTATGAACATTTGGAGAGGTATAATATGATTAGGAGCAGTCAGCATGGCTTTATCAAGGGCAGGTCATGCCTTACGAGCCTGATTGAATTTTCTGAGGATGTGACTAAACACATTGATGAAGGACGAGCAGTAGATGTACTGTATATGGATTTTAGCAAGGCATTTGATAAGGTACCCCATGCAAGGCTTATTGAGAAAGTAAGGAGGCATGGGATCCTAGGGGACATTGCTTTGTGGATCCAGAACTGGCTTGCATACAGAAGGCAAAGAGTGGTTGTAGACGGGTCATATTCTGCATAGAGGTCAGTCACCAGTGAAGTGCCTCAGGGATATGTTCTGGGACCCTTACTCTTTGTGACTTTTATAAATGACCTGGATGAGGAAGTGGAGGAATGGGTTAGTGAGTTTGCTGATGACACAAAGGTTGGAGGTGTTGTGGATAGAGTGGAGAGCTGTCAGAGGTTACAGCAAGACATTGATATAACCATAGGACAATTACAGCACGGAAACAGGCCATCTCGGCCCTTCTAGTCTGTGCTGAATGCTTACTCTCACCTAGTCCCACCGACCTGCACTCAGCCCATAACCCTCCATTCCTTTCCTGTCCATGTACCTATCCAATTTTACTTTAAATGACAATATCGAACCTGCCTCTACCACTTCTACTGGAAGCTCGTTCCACACAGCTACCACTCTCTGAGTAAGGAAATTCCCCCTCGTGTTACCCCTAAACTTTTGCCCCCTAACTCTCAACTCACATCCTCTTGTTTGAATCTCTCCTACTCTCAATGGAAAAAGCCTACCATTTACCATGTATGTCCTATTTTGATTAGTCCTACCAAAATGTAGCACCTCACACTTATCAGCAATAAACTCCATCTGCCATCTTTCAGTCCACTCTTCTAACTGGACTAAATCTCTCTGCAAGCTTTGAAAACCTACTTCATTATCCACAACGCCACCTATCTTAGTATCATCTGCATACTTACTAATCCAATTTACCACCCCATCATCCAGATCATTAATGTAAATGACAAACAACATTGGACCCAGTACAGATCCCTGAGGCACACCACTAGTCACTGGCCTCCAACCTGACAAACAGTTATCCACCACTACTCTCTGGCATCTCCCATCCAGCCACTGTTGAATCCATTTTACTACTTCAATATTAATACCTAACGATTGAACCTTCCTAACTAACCTTCTGTGTGGAACCTTGTCAAAGGCCTTACTGAAGTTCACATAGACAATATCCACTGCTTTAGCCTGGTCAACTTTCCTCGTAACCTCTTCAAAAAATTCAATAAGGTCAAACATGACTTTCCACGCACAAATCCATGTTGACTGTTCCTAATCAGACCCTGTCTATCCAGATAATTATATACCTGTACACCATCTCTAAGAATACTTTCCATTAATTTACCACTGACGTCAAACTTACAGGCCTATAATTGCTAGGTTTACTCTTAGGACCTTTTTTAAGCAATGAAACCACATGAGCAATACACCAATCCTCTGGCACCATCCCCGTTTCTAATGACATTTGAAATATTTCTGTCAGAGCCCCTGCTATTTCTACACTAACTTTCCTCAAGGTCCTAGGGAACATCCTGTAGGAGCTGGAGACTTATCCACTTTTATATTCCTTAAAAGTGTCAGTACTTCCTCTTCTTTAATCATCATAATTTCCATAACTTCCCTACTTGTTTTCCTTACCTTACACAATTCCATATCCTTCTCCTTAGTGAATACCGAAGAAAAGAAATTGTTCAAAATCTCCCCCATCTCTCTTGGCTCCACACATAGCTGTCCACTATGGACTATAGTATGGGCTTCCCAGTCTATGTGTGGAAAATTAAATCTCCCACGATCACAACCCTGTGCTTAATACAAATATTTGCTGTCTCCTTACAAATTTGCTCCTCCAATTCTGGCTCCCCATTAGGTGGTCTATAATACACCCCTATAAGTGTTACTACACTTTTCCCATTCCTCAATTCCACCCAAGTGGCCTCCTAGATGAGCCCTCTAATCTATCCTGCCAGAGCACCGTTGTAATACTTTCTCTGACAAGCAATCCAACACCTCCCCCTCTTGTCCCTCCGATTCTATCACTCCTGAAGCAACGAAATCCAGGAATATTTAGTTGCTAATCACACCCCTCCTGCAACCATGTTTCACTAATAGCTACAATATCATATTTCCAGGTTATCAATCCATGCTCTAAGCTCATCCACCTTTCTTGCAATGCTCCTAGCATTAAAATAAATGCATTTAAGAAATTTTCCACCTCTTACTCTCTGTTTATCACTAACTGTGCAAACAACTTTACTATCTTCTTTTTCTTCCTACATCTGTTCCTACACTCTGGTTCCCCTCCCCCCTTGTATCTAGTTTAAATCCACTGGAGCCTCTCTAGCAAACCTACCTGCAAGAATATTTGTCCCCCTCCAGTTCAGATGTAAACTGTCCCACTGGAATAGGTCCCACCTTCCCTGGAAAACTGCCCAATTATCAATAAATCTGAAGCCCTCCCTCCTGCACCATGTCTTCAGCCACATGTTGATCTGCGCTATCTTACTATTTCTAAACCCGCCTGCACGTGGCTCTGATAACAATCCTGAGATTGCTATCTTGGAGGTCCTGTCCTTTAGTCCCTACATGAACCACGACATCCGGCTGCTCACCCTCCCTCTTGAGAATACTGTGAACTCGATCCGAGATATCACGGACCCTGGCACCAGGGAGGCATCCAGGATTCTCGATCTCTTCCACGGAAATCTCCTATCTGTCCCCCTAACTATCGAATCCCCTATCTCTACTGCTCTCCTCTTTTCCCTCCTTCCTTTCTAAGCTGAGGGTCCAGTCTCGGTGCCAGAAACGCAACCACTGCAATTTGTCCCTGGTAGGTCGTCCCCATCAACAGTATCCAAAATGATATACTTATTATAGGTGGGAACGGCCACAGGTGTGCTCTGCTCATTCTGTCTATTCCCCTTCCCTCTCCTGACAGTCACACAGCTACCTGTCTCCTGACTCTTAGAGGTGACTATCTCCCTGTAACTCCTGTTTATTTCTGCCTCTGCCTCCCGAATGATCCGAAGTTCATCCAGCTCCAGCTCCAGTTCCCTAACTCGGTTTGTCAGGAGCTGCAGCTGGATGCACCTTTTGCAGGTGTAGTCATCAGGGACAATTGTTCTCGCCCTGACTTCCCACATACTGCAAATGGAGCACTCGACTGCCCTAACTGTTGCCTCCATTACCTACCCCTAAGTTAATTAGATTAATTAAAGGAGCTTACCCAACCTTACCTGAATGGGAGCAAGCTCGTCCTCAGCCTCTCGAGCCAAAGCCTTCCTACTCTGTCTCTCTCTACTCTGTCGCCCGCTACTACGTCACCCACTCTGTTAATCTGCTCACTTTTTAACTCTCCCGCTGCCTCATGGGCCGACTTTCACGCGCTTGCGCAGTGGTGCCCCATTCAACTGCCGAAGAAATGATAGGATGCAAAACTGTGCTGAGAAGTGGCAGATGGAGTTCAACCCAGATAAATATGAAGTGGTTCATCTTGGTAGGTCAAATATGATGGCAGAATATAGTACTAATGGCAAAACCCTTGGCAGTGTGGAGGATCAGAGGGATCTTGGGGCCCAAGTCCATAGGTCACTCAGAGCAGCTGCGCAGGTTGACTCTGTGGTTAAGAAGGTGTACGGTGTACTGGCCTTCATCAATTATGGAATTGAATATAGGAGCCGAGAGGTAATGTTGCAGCTATATAGGACCCTGGTCAGACCCCACTTGGAGTACTGTGCTCATTTCTGGTTGCCTCACTATATGAAGGATGTGGAAGCCATAGAAAGGGTGCAGAGGAGATTTACAAGGATGTTGGCTGTGTTGGGGAGCATGCCTTATGAAAATAGGTTGAGTGAACTTGGCCTTTTCTTCTTGGAGCGACAGAGGATGAGAGGTGACCTGATAGAGGTATACAAGATGATGAGAGGCATTGATCGTGTGGATAGTCAGAGGCTTTTTCCCAGGTCTGACATGGTTGCCACAAATGGACACAGGTTTAAGGTGCTGGGGAGTAGGTACAGAGGAGATGTCAGGGGTAATTTTTTTTACACAGAGAGTGGTGAGTGCATGGAATGAGCTGCCAGCAATGGTGGTGGAGGCGGGTACGATAGGGTCTTCTAAGAAACTTTTGGATAGGTACATGGAGCTTAGAAAAATAGAGGGCTATAGGTAAGCCTAGTAACCTCTAAGGTAGGGACGTGTTCGGCACAACTTTGTGGGCTGAAGTGTCTGTATTGTGCTGTAGGGGACAAGGAGATGGCTGATGAACTAAGTTCATGCGTCAGTCTTCACTGTGGAAGCAACTAGCAGTATGCCTGATGATGTAGTACGTGAAGGAGGACAAGTGGGTGCAGTTACTGTTACAAGAGAGAAGGTGCTCAAAAAGCTGAAAGCCCTAAAGGTACATAAGTCACCCGGAGCAGAGGAACTGCTCCCTAGGGTTCTGAAAGAAGTAGCATTTGAGATTGTGGTGGCATTAAAAATGATTTTTCAAAGATCATTGGAATCTGGCATGGTTCCAGAGGACTGGAAGATTGCAAATGTTACTCCATTCTTTAAGAAAGGAGGAAGGCAGCAGAAAGGAAATAAGAGACCAGTTAGCCTGACCTCAGTGGTTGGGAAGATGTTAGAGTCACTTGCTAAGGATGAGGTGATGGAGTACTTGGTGATACAGGACAAGATAGTACAAAGTCAGTATGGTTTTCTTCAGGGAAAATCCTGCCTGACGAACCTCTTGGAATCAGCGCCGGACTCTGGAATGAAGATTCCCAAGTTAGAATCCAGTCAGCCACTCCCAGACATGCTTTCCATCCGTGCTGGTTGAGTGTCGAGCTCGCAACTTGGCCTCGTAAAAAAAAACAACACTATGCTGTGAGAAGGATGTGGGGGACCACTCATAGAATCTTTCCTCCAAGACAACCACTTGAAAAAATAAGTGGTCGCTGAGGCTCTGGTAGAGTATGGCACACAAAAAAAACAAGTAGGATAGATAGAGGGAATGCAATGGATGTTGTATATTTGGATTTTCAGAAGGCCTTTGACAAGGTCCCACACATGACGCTGCTTACCAAGTTAAGAGTCCACAGTATTGCTAGTATCTTTCCTGTAATTGAATTTATTTTTATCTTATGTCCATTCCACAACAGAGCTGCATTATGACTCTGTCACAATGTACAAACATGTGAATTTATAAGTCTAATGGCTTGTAGAAAGAAGATGTCCTGCATCTTGTTGGTCTTGGCTTTAATGCTACGGTACCATTGGCCAGATGGAAGCAGCTGGAACAGTTCATGGTTGGGGTGACTGGTGTCCCTGATGATATTCCAGGCCTCCTTTCTGCACCTGCTGTTATAATATCTTCAGTGGAGGGAAGTTCACATCCACAGATGCTCTGGGCTATTCGTACCACTATCTGCAGTGTCCAGCAATCAAGGTTGGTGCAGTTCTTCTACCAGGCAGTGATACAGCCAGTCAGGATGCTCTCAGCGGTGCCCCTGCAGAAGGTCTTGAGGATTTAGGGGTCATGCTGAACTTCTTCAGTTACCTGAGGGAGAAGAGACACTGTTGTGCTTTCTTTTTTTGCCACAAAGCTGGTGTGTACAGTCCAAGTGAGATCTTCGGTGATATGTATACCAAAGAACTTGAAACTGCTCACCCTCTCAACTGCAGTCCCATTGATGTTGATTGGAGTAAGTCCGTCTCTTTCCTCCTGTAATTCACAATCAGCTGTTTTGTTTTTTTGGAAATTGAGGGAGAAGTTGTTATCCTAGCACCACTGTGTCAGGGTGTTAACCTCTCCTCTGAAGGCTCTCTTGTCACCGCTGGAAATAAGGCCGATCAAAGCTGTATCATCTGCAAATTTGATCAGCAGATTGGAGCTGTGTGTGGCAGCACAGTTGTGGGTGTAAAGGAAGTAGAGGAGGGGACTCAAGACACAACCCTGGCGGGCACCTGTTTTGAGGGTCAGAGGAGCAGAGGTGAGGGAGCCCATCCTTGCCACCTATTGGTGATCTGATAGGAAGTCTAGGATCCAGCTGTAGTAGGGGGTGCAGGCCGAGGTCTCTGAGCTTCTTGTCAAGTCTGGAGGGAATTATGGTGTTGAATGCTGAACTGTAGTCCAAGAACAGCATTCTAATTTATGCATTTCGCTTCTCCAGGTGAGTGAGGATGGTGTGTAGTGCTATGGCTATGGTATCATCAGAAGACCAGTTCCATCGGTAGCTGAATTGTAGGGGATCCAGTATGGGTGGTAGCATGCTTTAGATGTAGTTTTTAACCAGACTCTCAAAGCACTTGCTTAAAATTGAGGTGACTGTGACAGGGCGCCAATCATTCATGCATGCTACCTTGGTTTTCTTAGGTCCAGCGACAATGATGGATGATTTGAAACAGGAGGGCACTACACACTGGGAGAGGGAGAGATTAAAAATGTCCGTAAACACACCAGCCAGCTGTTCAGCACACCCTTTCAGGATCTGATGATAACAATATCATCAGCTCTATTAAGCAGTCTCATGTGCAGCATCTTGTCAAAGGCCTTCTGAAAATCCAAGTAAACAGCATCCACTGATCTCCTTTGTCTATCCTGCCTGTTATTTCCTCAAAGAATTCTAATATATTTGTCAGGTAAGATTTTTCCTTGAGGAAACCATACTGACTACAGCCAAAGTTATCATTTGCCTCCAATTACCCCAAAACCTCATCCTTAATTTTTTTACTGATCGGGGAAAAGAGGCGAGACTGCACAGGTGCGTGACGTAGCATGCCAAAGGTTTAAAAAAAGACCGCCATATACAGTAGCCATCGTCGGAGTGAACTAAGTCAGAGTGGGATGGCTTTGACTCAACAGGCTTCGGCGTGAACAGGCAGAGGTGAGGGTAGGCTCCGGTAAGTTTTGTTTTGATTGTTTAGAGTAGAGTGAATGCCAGGCAGGATGTTGGAATGCTCCTCTTGCAGGATGTGGGAAGTATAGGAAGTAACATATATAGGCAACAGGGAGCAAATAAGGTACTTGAGGAGTATAAAAAGTGCAAAAAAATACTTAAGAACTTAAGAACAATGACACCTGTAAGAAGTGCATCCAGCTGCAGCTCCTAACAAACCACGTTAGGGAACTGGAGCAGGAGCTGGATGACCTCTGGATCATTCGGGAGAATGAGAAGTTTATAGATAGTAGTTTCAGCGAGGTAGTTACACCAAAGGAGCAGCGCACAGGTAATTGGGTTACCGTCAGGCAAGGGAAGGAGAAAGGTCAGGCAGAGCAGTGCTCCCCTGTGGCCATTCCCCTCAACAAAAAGTATACAAATTTGGAAACTGTTGGGGGGGATGACTTACCTGGGACAAGCTGCAGTAGCTGGATCTCTGGCATTGAGTCTGGTTCTGCAGTGCAGAAGGGATGGGGGAAGAAGAAGAGAGCGGTATTGATAGGGGACTCGACAGAGGTACAGACAGGAGGTTCTGTGGTCGTGACAGAGACTCCCGGATGGGTTGTTGCTTCCCGGGTGCCAGGGTCAGGGATGTCTCTGATCGCGTGCACAGCATTCTGAAATGGGAGGGTGAGCAGCCAGATGTCATGGTACACATCGGTACCAAAGACGCAAGAAGAAAGAGTGAGGAGGTCCTGAAGAGTGAGTATAGAGAGCTTGGTAGGAAGTTAAAAAGCAGGACCTTGAGGGTGGTAATCTCAGGATTGCTACCTGTGCCACGTGCCAGTGAGGGTAAGAATTGGATGCTCTGAAGGATGAACACGTGGCTGAGGAACTGGTGTAGGGGGCAGGGTTTCAGATTTCTAGATCATTGGGACCTCTTCTGGGGCAGGTGGGACCTGTACAAGAGAGACGGGTTGCACTTGAACGACAGGGGGACCAATATCCTTGCAGGGAGGTTTGTTAGTGCTATGGGGGGGGGGAGTTTAAACTAGATTTGCAGGGGGATGGGAACCAGAGTGCCAGAGTAGATAGTGCAGCTGGGGTGAAAATAAATGATGTTAAATGTTCATGCAAAGTCACAAATAGAAGGTTTGTATGTAGTGGTAATAATCTTCTGAGGTGTGTCTATTTCAATGCGAGGAGTATTGTGGGGAAGGCTGATGAGCTGAGGGCGTGGATTGACACGCGGAATTATGACATTGTAGTCATTAGTGAAACTTGGCTACAGGAAGGCAGGACTGGCAGCTTAATGTTCCAGGGTTCCAATGTTTCAGATGTGATAGAGGCAGAGGGATGAAGGGTGGGGGAGTGGGAGTGGCATTGCTAGTCAGGAAAAATGTTACAGCAGTGTTCAGGCAGGACAGATTAGAGGGCTTGTCTACAGAGGCCATATGGGTGGAGCTGAGAAACAGGAAAGGTATGACCACATTAATGAGGTTGTATTATAGACCACACAATATTCAGCGAGAATTGGAGGAGCAAATCTGCAGACAGATAGCAGACAACTTCAGGAAACATAAAGTTGTGATAGTAGGGGATTTTAATTTTCCACATATTGATTAGGACTCCCATACTGTTAAAGGTCTAGACGGGTTAGAGTTTGTAAAATGTGTTCAGGAAAGTTTTCTAAATCACTATATAGAGGTCGACTAGAGAGGATGCAATATTAGATCTCCTATTAGGAAACGAGTTAGGCCAGGTGACGGAAGTGTGTGTAGGGGAACACTTTGGTTCCAGTGATCATAACACCATTAGTTTCAACTTGATCATGGATAAAGATCGATCTGGTCCTCAGGTTGAGGTTCTAAACTAGAAAAAGGCCAAATTTGAAGAAATGAGAAAGGATCTAAAAAGTATGGATTGGGATAGGTTGTTCTCTGGCAAGGATTTTGTTGGTAAGTGGGAGGCCTTCAAAGGAGAAATTTTGAGAGTGCAGAGTTTGTATGTTCCTATCAGGATTAAAGGCAAAGTGAAATAAGAATAAGGAACCTTGGTTCTCGAGGGATATTGGAACTCTGATAAAGAAGAGAGAGATGTATAACATGTATAGGCAACAGGGAGATAAAGGTACTTGAGGAGTATAAAAAGTGCAAAAAAATACTTAAGAAAGAAATCAGGAGAGAAAAAAGAAGACATGAGGTAGCTTTGGCAGTTAAGGTGAAGGATAATCCAAAGAGCTTCTACAGGTATATTCAGAGCAAAGGGATAGTAAGGGATAAAATTGGTCCTCTTGAAGATCAGAGTGGTCGGCTAAGTATGGAACCAAAAGAAATGGGGGAGATCTTAAATGGGTTTTTTGCATCTGTATTTACTAAGGAAACTGGCATGGAGTCAATGGAAATAAGGCAAACAAGTAGTGAGGTCATGGAAGCTATACAGATTGAAAAGGAGGAGGTGCTTGCTATCTTGAGGCAAATCAGAGTAGATAAATCCCCAGGACCTGACAGGGTTTTCCCTCAGACCTTGAAGGAGACTAGTGTTGAAATTGCAGAGCCCTGGCAGATATATTTAAAATGTTGGTATCTACGGGTGAGGTGCCGGAGGATTGGAGGATAGCTCATGTTGTTCCGTTGTTTAAAAAAGGCTCTAAAAGTAATCTGGGAAATTATAGGCTGGTAAATTTGACGTCGGTAGTAGGTAAATTATTGGAAGGAGTACTAAGAGATAGGATCTACAAGTCAAGTACTTAGATAGACAGGGACTTATTAGGGAGAGTCAACACGGCTTTGTGCGTGGTAGGTCATATTTAACAAATCTATTGGAGTTTTTCAAGGAGTTTACAAGAAAAGTGGATGAAGGGAAGGCAGTTGAAGTTGTCTACATGGACTTCAGTAAGGCCTTTGACAAGGTCCTGCATGGGAGGTTAGTTAGGAAGATTCAGTCACTAGGTATACATGGTGAGGTATTAAACTGGATTAGGCATTGGCTCAATAGGAGAAGTCAGAGAGTGGTAGTGGAGGATTGCTTCTCTGAGTGGAGGCCTGAGACTAGTGGTGTGCCATAGGGATCAGTGCTGGGTCCATTGTTATTTGTCATCTATATCAATGATCTGGATGATAATGTGGTAACTTGGATCAGCAAATTTGCTGATGATACAAAGATTGGAGGTGTAGTGGACAGTGAGGAAGGTTTTCAAAGCTTGCAGAGGGATTTGGACCAGTTGGAAAAATAGGTTGAAAAATGGCAGATGGAGTTTAATGTGGACAAGTGTGAGGTATTGCACTTTGGAAGGAAAAACCAAGGTAGAACAAACAAGGTAAATGGTAGGGCACTGAGGAGTGCAATAGAACAGAGGGATCTGGGAATGCAGATACAAAATTCCCTAAAAGTGTCATCACAGGTAGATAGGGCAGTAAAGAGACCTTTTGTTACATTGGCCTTTATAAATCAAAGTATTGAGTATAAGAGTTGGAATGTTATGGTGAGATTGTATAAGGTATTGGTGAGGCCGAATTTGGAGTACTGTTTGCAGTTTTGGTCACCGAATTACAGGAAGGATATTAATAAGGTTGAAAGAATGCAGAGAAGGTTTATAAGGATGTTGCCGGGACTTGAGAAACTGAATTACAGAGAAAGGTTGAATAGGTTAGGACTTTATTCCCTGGAAGAATAAGAGGAGATTTGACAGAGGTATATAAAATTATGATCGGTATAGATAGAGTGAATGCAAGCAGGCTTTTTCCACTGAGGCTAGGGGAGAAAAAAAAACAGAGGACATGGGTTAAGGGTGAAGGGGGAAAAGTTTAAAGGGAACATTAGTGGGGCTTCTTCACACAGAGAGTGGTGGGAGTGTGGAATGAGCTGCCAGATGAAGTGGTAAATGCAGGCTCACTTTTAACATTTAAGAAAAACTTGGACAGGTACATGGATGAGAGGTGTATGGAGGGTTATGGTCCAGGTGCAGGTCAGTGGAACTAGGCAGAAAAATGGTTCAGCACAGCCAAGAAGGGCCAAAAGGGCCTGTTTCTGTGCTGTAATGTTCTATGGTTCTATTAATTATAGACTCCAACATCTTCCCAACCACTAAGATATAGGCATACAGTATATGTTTCCTTTCTTCAACCTCCCTTCCACTCCTTCTTGAAGAGTGGAGTGATATTTGCAATTTTCCAGTGCTCCAGAACCATTCCAGAATCTAGTGATTCTTGGAAGATAATTACTAATGCCTCCGCAATCTCTTCAGCCACCTCTTTCAGAACCCTGGTCCAGGTGATTTATCTACCTTCAGATCTTTTAGTTTCCCAAGAACTTTGTCTGTCCTAACAGTGACCACTACACTCACTTTTACCCTCTGACACTCTGGTGCTCAAGCTCTCATTCTCTTACACCAAATCCCCCCTTACAATCTGCATTCAGGACACCTGAAGAGTTGTATCAGAAGCATAAACCTCAGTCTTAATCACTTGTGCTCATTTCTATCGCAGGGACAACCTTTGCTAGAGAGTTCTAGAAGCAGAGTCAGAAGAAGCTTTGCTTACCCCAGTTACTTGGAAGAAGAAACAGTTGGTGGCGTGGATCCACTGGAATATTCCTTCTTTACAAAGGCAAGAATTTCTGTCATCTCTGAGCTGGAGCTGAGGGAAATGGGACAGCCAGGAGATGACAATGTCTCTGTTTCTAATCACAGGTGGGGCATCCAGATGAAATTTTGTTGACCCCAGATGACGTGTTTGATTCACCACTGCCTTCAGCGTACTGTGAGAAGGAGTTCCAGTCACCAACACTCCCATCAACCAAGTAAGGCACTGATTGGTCGTCATGATGAGAAGTGTGTGTCTGATGGCTCTGCACCAAAGTGAATAGACACAGTCTTCAGAATCACATCTGTTCTCTGTCCCAAAACTGTGTGATGGGATGGTGTGGAGGGAGGGTCACTTTGTCTGACCACAGGAGTGTGTGACAGGATGGTGTGGAGGGAGTTTTCCTCTGTTTCTGACTCCAAGACTGTGTGATGGGACAGTGTGGAGGGAGGGTCACTCTGTGTCAGACCCCAGGAGTGTGTGATGGGATGGTGTAGACTAGAGGGAGCTTCACTCTGTGTCTGACCATAGGAGTATGTGATGGGACAGTGTGGAGGGAGTTTGCCTGTGTCTGATGGGATGGTATAAAGGGAACTTTACTTTGTGTCTGACTCTGGGAGTCTGTGATGTGACATTGCAGTAGGAGCATCACTCTGTATCGGACTCCAGAAGTGTGTGATGGGACATTGTAGTGGGAACGTCACGTCTGACCCTGAGAGTGTGTGATGGGACAGTGAGAAGGGAGCTTCACTCTCTGACTCTGATGGTGTGTGACAGGATGTTGTGGAGGGAGCTTTTCTCTGTGTCTGACCATGGGAGTGCGTGATGGGACGGTGTTGAGAGATCTCAACTGTGTCTGATTCCAGGGGTGTGTGATGGAACGGTGTGGAGGGAGCTTTCCTCTGTTCTGATGCCAAGACTGTGTGATGGGATGGCATGGAGAGAGCTTCACTCTGCGTCTGACCCTAAGAGTGTGTTATGCAAGTGTCATACTGCATTTAATCTTGGGATCAGCCACGGACCCATGGATAGCCATTATTGTATGATAGGATGGTGTGGAGGGAGGATCACTCTGTCTGACCTTTTTTTTATAAAATATCTTTATTACAAATTCAGTGTTACAATATATACAAACCAGTGACTAAAACAATTACTACACTTCTACTAGACAAATGACAAATTAAAATGTTTCCATCTCTGTCAATGATGGCGCTAATCCCCCACAGGATTAACAGTCCCAGGACGCCTCTGTGGTCCCCATTGGCTTTGCATGTTCACTCTCAATGATTAGCCGGGCACGGACGTACCCCCTAAACATTGCCAGGTAGTCTGCCTGGGGAAATCCCTTCACCACCTGTTTCCAGGACCCATGGATAGCTGTTTTCGCTAGCGCCAGGAGCAAGTTGACAAGGACATCTTCATCACTCTAGCCCCCCCCCCCCCCGCCTTACTGGATGACTGTATAAATAGGGTGGGACTAAAATGTAACCAGAAGGCAAGAAACATCCCTCGCAGATACGCAAAAAGGGGCTGCAGCCTCGCACACTCCATGTACATGTGTTACATGGTCTCCTCCAGACCGCAGAAGTGAGATGCAGATGGGAGATCTATATACAAACTAAGGAACCTGTTACAGGGCACCGCTCTATGCAGCAGCCTCCACCCCAGATCCCCCAGGTGCATGGGAAGAACTCCCTCGTAAAGGCATTTCCATTGGGGACTCCCCCTTACCTCCAGGAGGAAAGACACGCTGCCATGGCGTGTTGGGACGTTGGACAAGGGCTAGGAAGTGGAGGGTGTGGAGCAGCAGCCTATGCAGGTACCTCCCACTTGCATCCCTGAATGAGATTATGGGTGTTGAGGAGAGGCAGTTCAAATTGTGTTGGCTCAGCTCTTGGATAAGATTACGGGGCTTGGGTCCAATAAGCAGATCCGGTGGTGTGGAAGTGAGCCAGTTCAGTAGCTCCACACACCTGAGCTGCACCGACATCCATTGAGGTAGGGCAGGGCTGGCCCAGGACTCCACCGTCTGCCAGAACAGAGGACCATGTTCCAGACTCTCAGAGAGTCCTGATAGAAGCTGGGCAGACTCTGCAAAGCAGCACTGCTGACGCTCGCCGGTGTTAGCCGCATCTCTTCGTGAAGACAGCAGCCACTTTGGACAAAGTACGTTGCCAACATGTACCACCTGTGAGGGTGCCTGGTGTACAGGAATCTCTGCAGAGTCCTGAGGTGCAGAGCCAACAGTCGCATTTCCTGGGGTAACAGGAAACACTGGGTCTCTGCTGTGGTCTTGAGTCTCCCAATGAGAAAGGGCAGACAACCAGTGTGTGTCCATTTGTCTCTGTCTGATCCCAGGAGTGTGTGATGGGACCATGTGGAGGGAGTTTTCCTCTGTGTCTAACCCCGGGAGTGTGTGGTGAGACAGTGTGGAGGGAGCTTTCCTCTGTGTCTGACCCTGGGAATGTGTGATGGGATATTGCAGTGGGAGCGTCACTCTGTGTTTGATCTATGATGTGTGTGATAGGACAGTGTCGAGAGACCTTTCCTCTGTGTCTGACCCAAAGAGCATGTGATGGGACAGTATGGAAGGAGCTTTCCTCTGTGTCTAACACCGTGAGTGTGTGATGGGACATTGTAGTGGGAGCATCACTCTGTGTCTGATTTCGGGAGTGTGTGATGTGATGTTGTGGAGAGAGATTTCTTCTGTTTCTGAAGGCACAACTCTGATGGGATGGTGTGAAGGGAGATTCACTCTGCATCTGACCCCAGGAGTGTGTTATTGGATGGTGTGGAGGGTGCTTTCCTGTGCCTGACCCTAAGAATGTGTAATGGGATGCTGTTGGGAGGGGCTTCATACTGTGACTGACCTCAGGAGTGTGTGTGGTGGGACAGTGTTCAGGAAACTGAATACAGCCTCTTGCTTTTCAATCAATGCAAGAGGGTGAGAGTGGAAGACCGAAGCATCACGGAGGGAAGCTCACTTTTCTTTAACTGATCGGGGAAAAGAGGCTAGATTGCGCAGGTGCGTGATGTAGCGCACCAAGGTTTAAAAGAAAGTCCGCCATATACAGCAGCCATCGTCAGAGTGGGACGGCTTTGGCTCAATCAGGCTTCGGCGAGAAGCAGGCAGAGGCAAGGGTAGGTTCTGGTGAGTTTCTGTTTTTCTTCTTTTTTTTTTGTTCAGACTAGAGAATATGCCAGGCAGGATGTTGAAATGCTCCTCTTGCAGGATGTGGGAAGTCAGGGAGACCTCTGGTGTCCCTGGCAACGATACCTGCAAGAAGTGCATCCAGCTGCAGCTCCTAACAGACTGTGTTAGGGAACTGGAGCAGGAGCTAGATGACCTCTGGATCATTTGGGAGACTGAACAGTTTATAGATAGTAGCTTCCTGGAGGTAGTTACACCTAAGGAACAGGGCACAGGTAATTGGGTTACCGTCAGGTGAGGGAAGAGGAAAGGGCAGGTAGTGCAGGGTTCCTCTGTGGCCATTCCCCTCCAAAACAGGTATACCGATTTGGATACTGTTGGGGGAGATGGCTTACCTGGGACAAGCTGTGGCAGCCGGAGCTCTGGCACTGAGTCTGGTTCTGCAGTGCAGAAAGGAGGGAGGAAGAAGAGGAGAGCAGTAGTGATAGGGGACTCCATAGTCAGGGGTACAGACAGGAGATTCTGGGGTTGTGACAGAGACTCCCGGATGGTTTGTTGCCTCTCGGGTGCCAGAGTCAGGGGTGTCTCTGATCACGTGCACAGCATTCTTAAGTGGGAGGGTGATCAGCCAGATGTCGTAGTACACATCAGTACCAATGACATAGGTAGAAAGAGTGAGGAGGTCCTGAAGAGTGAGTACAGAGAGCTTGGTAGGAAGTTGCAAAACAGGACCACGAGGGTAGTAATCTCCGGATTGCTGCCTCTGCCACATGCCAGTGAGGGTAAGAGTAGGATGCTTTGGCAGATGAACACGTGGCTGAGAAACTGGTGTAGGGGGCAGGGTTTCAGATTTCTAGATCATTGGGACCTCTTCTGGGGCAGGTGGGACTTGTACAAGAGAGACGGGTTACACCTGAACTACAAGGGGACCAATATACTTGCGGGGAGGTTTGCTAGTGTCATTGGGGAGGGTTTAAACTAAAATTGCAGGAGGATGGGAACCAGAGTGCTAGAGTAGATAGTGGAATGGGGGTAAAAATAAATAATGTTAGTAGTTCATGCAAAGTCTCAAATAGTAAGGTTGTTGTTGGTGGTAATAATCTTCTGAGGTGTGTATATTTCAATGCGAGGAGTATTGTGGGAAAGGCAGATGAGCTGAGGGCCTGGATTGACATCTGGAATTATGACATCATAGCTATTACTGAAACTTGGCTACAGGAGGGGCAGGACTGGCAGCTTAATGTTCCAGGGTTCTGATGTTTCAGACGTGATAGAGGCAGAGGGATGAAGGGTGGGGGGGGGGGGGGGTGTGGCTTTGCTAGTCAGGGAAAATATTACAGCAGTGCTGCGGCAGGACAGATTAGAGGGCTTGTCTACTGAGGCCATATGGGTGGAGCTGAGAAACAGGAAAGGTCTGACCACATTAATGGGGTTGTATTATAGACCACCCAATAGTAAGCGAGAATTGGAGGAGCAAATCTGCAGAGAGATAACAGACAACTGCAGGAGACAGAAAGTTCTGATTGTAGGGGATTTTAATTTTCCACACATTGATTGGGACTCCCATACTGTTAAAGGTCTAGATGGGTTAGAGTTTGTGAAATGTGTTCAGGAAAGGTTTCTAAATCAATATATAGATGTACCAACTAGGGAGGATGCAATATTAGATCTCCTATTAGGAAATGAGTTAGGGCAGGTGACGGAATTGTGTGTAGGGGAACACTTTGGTTCCAGTGATCATAATGTCATTAGTTTCAACTTGATCATGGATAAAGATAGATCTGGTCCTCGGGTTGAAATTCTAAACTGGAAAAAGGCCAAATTTGAAGAAATGAGAAAGGATCTAAAAAGCATAGATTGGGACAGGTTGTTCTCTGGCAAGGATTTTGTTGGTAAGTGGGAGGCCTTCAAAGGAGAGATTTTGAGAGTGCAGAGTTTGTATGTTCCGGTCAGGGTTAAAAGCAAAATGAATAAGAATAAGGAACCTTGGTTCTTGAGGGATATTGGAACTCTGATAAAGAAGGTGTATAACATGTATAGGCAACAGGGAGGAAATAAAGTGCTTGAGGAGTATAAAAAGAGTAAGAAAATACTTAAGAAAGAGATCAGGAGGGCTAAAAGAAGACATGAGGTTGCTTTGACAGTCAGGGTGAAGGATAATCCTAAGAGCTTCTACAGGTATGTTAAGAGCAAAAGGATAGTAAGGGATAAAATTGGTCCTCTTGAAGATCAGAGTGATCGGCTAAGTATGGAACCAAAAGAAATGGGGGAGATCTTAAATGGGTTTTTTGCATCTGTATTTACTAAGGAAGCTGGAATGGAGTCTGTGGAAACAAGGCAAACAAGTAGGGAGGTCATGGAACTTATCCGGATTAAAGAGGAGGATGTGCTTGATGTCTTGGGGCAAATCAGAGTAGATAAATCCCCAGGACCCGACAGGGTATTGTCTCGGACCTTGAAGGAGACTAGTGTTGAAATTGCAGCGGCCCTGGCAGATATATTTAAAATGTCAATATCCACGGGTCAAGTGCCGGAGGATTGGAGGATAGCTCATGTAGTTCCATTGTTTAAAAAAGGCTCAAAAAGTAAGCTGGGAAATTATAGGCTGGTAAGTTTGACATTGGTAGTAGGTAAATTATTGGAAGGAATACTAAGAGATAGGATCTACAAGAATTTGGATAGCCAGGGACATTAGAAAAAGTCAGCATGGCTTTGTGCATGGTAGGTCATGTTTAACCAATCTATTAGAGCTTTTCGAGGAAGTTACCAGGAAAGTGGATGAAGGAAAGGCAGTTGATGTTGTCTACATGGACTTCAGTAAGGCCTTTGACAAGGTCCCGCATGGGAGGTTAGTTAGGAAGATTCAGTCGCTAGGTATATATGGAGAGGTAGTAAATGGGATTAGACATTGGCTCAATGGAAGAAGCCAGAGAGTGGTAGTGGAGGATTGCTACTCTGAGTGGAGGCCTGTGAGTAGTGGTGTGCCACAGGGATCAGTGCTGGGTCCATTGTTATTTGTCATCTATATCAATGATCTGGATGATAATGTGGCAAACTGGATCAGCAAATTTGCTGATGATACAAAGATTGGAGGTGTAGTGGACAGTGAGGAAGGTTTTCAAAGCTTGCAGAGGGATTTGGACCAGTTGGAGGAATGGGCTGAAAAATGGCAGATGGAGTTTAATGTGGACAAGTGTGAGGTATTGCACTTCGGAAGGTCAAACCAAGGTAGAACATACAAGGTAAATGGTAGGACACTGAGGAGTGCAGTAGAACAGAGGGATCTGGGAGTACAGATACATAATTCCCTAAAAGTGGCTTCACAAGTAGATAGGGTTGTAAAGAAAGCTTTTGGTACATTAGCCTTTATAAATCAAAGTATTGAGTATAAGAGTTGGAATGTAATGGTGAGGTTGTATAAGACATTGGTAGACCGAATTTTGAGTATTGTGTGCAGTTTTGGTCACCGAATTACAGGAAGGATATTAATAAGGTTGAAAGAGTACAGAGAAGGTTTACAAGGATGTTGCCGGGATTTGAGAAACTGAGTTACAGAGAAAGGTTGAATAGGTTAGGACTTTATTCCCTGGAGCGTAGGAGAATGAGGGGTGATTTGATAGAGGTGTATAAAATTATGTTGGGTATAGATAGAGTGAATGCAAGCAGGCTTTTTCCACTGAGGCCAGGGGAGAAAAAAACCAGAGGTCATGGGTTAACGGTGAAGGGGAAAATGTTTAAAGGGAACATTGGGGGGGGGGGGCTTCTTCACGCAGAGAGTGGTGGGAGTGTGGAATGAGCTGCCAGATGAAGTGGTGAATGCGGGCTCACTTTTGACATTTAAGAAAAACTTGGACAGGTATATGGATGAGAGGGGTTTGGAGGGATATGGCCCAGGTGCAGGTCAGTGGGACTAGGCAGAAAAATGGTTTGGCACAGCCAGGAAGGGCCAAAAGGCCTGTTTCTGTGCTGTAATGTTCTATGGTTCTATGGAAACTCCTCTGTGTCTTATCCCAGGAGTATGTGAAGGGATGGGATAGAGGAAGTTTCACTCTGCGTCTGGAATAGGGATGGGGGGGTGGGATCGGATAGGAGAGGACAGAAGGCCGTGGAAGAAAGAAAAGGGGAAGGAGCACCAGAGGGAGGTGTTGAGCAGGTAAGGAGATAAGGTGAGAGGGAAATGGGAATGGGGAATTTTGAAGGGGGGTATTCTGGAAGTTTGAGAAATTGATGTTCATGCCATCAGATTGGAAGCTATCCAGACGGAATACAATGTGTTGGCTCTCCAACCTGAGTGTAGCCTCATCGTGACAGTGGAGGAGGAAATTAACTTATCATGTCTGAATGGGATTGGGAAGTGAAATTAAAATGAGTGGCCACTTAGAGATCCCGCTTTTTCTGGTGGTTGGAACATAGGTGCTCAGCGAAGCAGTCTCCCAATCTACGTCAGGTCTCTTTTTAGTGAGTCGTTACGGGTGGAACTGAGTAAGTAATAAGGAAGATATGACAATGTTCTTTCTTTTTACAATATTTTTATTCAGAAGAAAAAAACAAGATTTACAGAGTGCAACACATAAATACATCTCAACATAACTTGTGTACATTCATATATTGTAATAAAATTGATCAAAATGTTATAGCATAACACATAAAGGTATACCACTCTGTAATCAAAAATTTAAAGAAAGGTCATACATCATAAAATAAATTTTTTATATAAAAAAGACTATGACAATGTTAACGGGGCTATATTATAGATCACTCAACAGTCCAGGATATTTAGAGGAAAAAATTTGCAGAGATCACAGACTGTTGCAAAGAAACATAATGTTGTTATAGTAGGTGATTTTAACTTTCCACATATTGACTGGGACTCCCGTATTGTTAAAAAAAACCAGATGGGACAGAGTTTGTCAAATATGTTCAGGAAAGTTTTCTTAATCAGTGCGTAGAAGTCTCAATGAGAGAGTGTGCGATTCTTGATCTGCTGTCAGGGAATGAGACAGGGCAGGTGACAGACGTTTTTTGTAGAGGAACACTTTGCATTTAGTGATCACAATGTCATTAGTTTCAAAGTAAATATGGAAAAAGATAGTTCTAGTCCATGGGTTGAGATTCTAAGTTGGATAAAGGCCAATTTTGATGGTTTCATAAAGGATCTGGCAAGTGTGGATTGAGACAGGCTGTTTTCTGGCAAAGGTGTACCTGGAAAGTGGGAGGCCTCCAAAGTGAAATTTTGCAAGTACAAAGCTTGTATGTGTTTGTCAGAATAAAAGGTGAAGATAGCGGGCTTAGGGAACCACCAGCACAAGAAAATCTGCAGATGCTGGAAATCCAAGCAATACACACAAAATACTGGAGGAACTCAGCAGGCCAGACAACATCTACAGAATAAACAGCCAATGTTTCGGGCTGAGACCTTTCATCAATGTCATGAACTCTTTACAGATTACAGAGGAGGAGATGTTTGCTGTCTTAAGGCAAATTAGGGTGAATAAATCCCCAGGGTCTGACAAGGTATTCCCTCAGACCCTGCAGGAGGCAAGTGCAGAAATTTCTGGGGTTATAGCAGAGATATTTAAGTTCATCTCTTGTGACAGGTGAGATGCCAGAGGATTGGTGGATAGCCAATGTTGTTTTGCTGTTCAAGAAAGGTTCTAAAAATAAACCAAGAAATTATAGGCTGGTGAGCCTGATATCAGTAGTGGGAAACTTATTGAAATGTATTCTAAAGGACTGGATATGTGAGCATTTGGATAGACATGGACTGATTAAGGATAGTCAGCATGGTTTCATGCATGAAAGGTCATTTCTAACCAATCTTCTAGTGTTTTTCAAGGAAGATACGAGGAAAGTTGATAAAGGCAAAGCAGTGGATGTTGCCTACATGGATTTTAGCAAGGCATTTGACAAGGTCCTGCATGAGAGGTTGGTCAAGAAGGTTTAATGGCTCGGCATTCAAGATGAGGTAGTAAATTGTATTAGACATTGGCTTTGTAGGAGAAGTCGGAGAGTGGTAGTAGACTGCAGGCCTATGAACAGTGGTGTGCACAGGGATTGGAGCGGGGTGTGTGAGTGTGGATGCTGTTGGGCTATGCGGGTATTGTCGGGGTGTGCAGGTATGGTCACAGTGTGCGGCTGTTGTTGGGGTGTGCATGTGCAGGTGTTGTTGGGGTGTGTGGGTATTGTCAGGGCATGCAGCTGTTGGGGTCGAGGTGTGCGGGTATTGCCCAGGTGTGCATGTGTGGATGTTGTCAAGGTGTGTGGCTGTTGTCAAGGTATGCAGTGCGGTGATGTTATATTCGCCTGTCTGCAAGTCTTCACACCAAGGTCTGTTGTTGATTTGCTCTCAGATATGCTGAGGGGTTGCCTAACATAACCAGTGCTGAGACCCATGGTCGGGGGTCACACATCACACCGCAGGTTCGACGCTCTATGTTTGACAGGAAGAAGCGTCAGTACGGACTGGGGATTGTGGGAAGGTGGCTCAACCGGAGGTACCGCCGCTCACTGAGTATCAGCACCTGTGACAAACTTCAGCATCTGCACACTCACAGGTATGTACATTGTACCCCACTATTCACTGACATGTCACCTTCACACGCACGGGTGTGTATGTTGTACCGTACTCGTGGCTGATCCAATTTTCCTCTCAGCCTTCTCCCTATATCCCTTCATACCTGACCAAACAGGATTCCATTGACCACTGCCTTGAATATATGTAACTCTTGGCCTCCACAGCTGCCTGTAGCAAAGAATTCCACAGATTCGCCCCTCTCTGGATAAAGAAATTCATCCTCATTTCTGTTGTAAAAGGGCGCTGTTCTATTCTGAGGCTGTGCCCTCTAGTCTTAGATTCTCCCACCATAGGAAACATCCTCTCCACATCCACTCTATCAAGGCCTTTCACCATTCAATAGGTTTCAATGGTCACCCCTCATTCTTCTGAATTCTAGTGAATACAGGCCCAGAGCCATCAGACGCTCTTCATATGACAAGGCATTCAATCATGGAATCATTTTAATGAACTTCCTTTGAATCCTCTCCAGTTTCAACACATCCTTTCTATGATAAGGAGCCCAAACCTGCTCACAACACTCTGGGTGACGCCTCACCAGTTCTTTATAAAGTCTCAACATTACATCCTTGTTTTTATATTTTAGTCCTCTTGAAATGAATGCTAACATTGCATTTGCCTTCCTCATTACAGTGTCAACCTACAAACTAACTTTCAGGGAATCCTGCACAAGAGATCCCAAGTCCCCTTGCACTTCTTTTTTTTTGTATTTTCTCTCCATTTAGAAAATACTCTACCCTTTTATTTCTTTTACCAAAGTGCATTACCGTACATTTCCCAACACTGTATTCCATCTGCCATTTCTTTGCCCATTCACCTAATTTGTCTAAGTCCTCTTGTAGCCTCTCTACTCCCTCAAAACTACCTACCCTTTCCAGCTACCTTCATATTGTCTCCAAACTTCGCAGCAAAACCATCAATTACATCATCCAAATCATTGACATTTAAGGTCCCAACACAGAACCTTGTGGAACACCACTAGTCTCCGGCAGCCAACCACTCTTTGCCTTCTGCCAACCAGCTTTATCCATGCTTGAATCTTTACTGCAATACATGGGCTCGTAGCTTGATAAGCAGTGCTCAGTCCTTAGACACTGGACCTGATTGAAGTCCTCTCCACTTCTCTCCAAATTTACGGTCCGGTTTGGCCCCAGTCAAAGCTCAATGTATGTAAATGATCATTTCTCACTGACCCTTCACCTCCACATGAACAGTAGAGTGCTCTCTCGGTCACTCCATCCCTCCCCTCTCCTCCTTTACCCTCCACTACGTTCCCCTCACCTCCCCCCACACAAGTGTTCCCTGCACTACAATCACTCTGGTCCACCCACTCTCAGCCTCACTATCTTTTCTTTCCTCTGTCCTTGTTCTGGTTTGTAGCCCCCGAACCCTGACACTGGAGCCCCTTATCCATTTAACAGGTGTTTATTTTCCAGGCCATACTTTACCTATTGGATCACCTCTGTTCACATCGTGGTGACCGTGCTAGCGATCTGTACCTATGGCATCGCACCAGTGGGATTTGCCCAGCGTGTAAAAACACAGTTGGTAAGTATGTTTGGTACTTCCAGCAGAAAATCCCACCAGATCCTGCTGATGTACACCAGTTATCTCCAGCAGCCTCTGCTGGTATTTACTGTTTCCCTCCAGCACCTACTGGTGTTCACCATACCACTTCTCTCCAGAAGCACCTGCTGGTGTTCACTGTACCAATCTAGTTGGTTATGCTGGTGTTCACCCTTTATCTCCTGTAGCCCCCGCTGGTGTTCACCATCAACCTCGCACAGACCCCACTGGTGTAGCTGGGTGACTGTCAAGAGGAATGGAAATGCGAACAGGCAGTCAGTGCAGAGCACCCCATGGCCATTCCCCTGAATAATAAGTATATTGTTTTGGATACTGTTGTGAGGGATGACCTCCCAGGGGAATGCCATGGACACCAAGTTACTAGCACTGAGCATGGGTCTGTGGTGCAGAAAAGAAAGAGGGAGAAGAGGGGAGCTGTAGTGATAGGCGACTCGATAGTCAGAGGAACAGACAAGGAGATTCGGTGGATATGAATGGGACACCTGAATGGTATGTTGTTTCCCAAGTACCAGGGTCAGGGACATCTCGGATAACGTCCACAACATTCTGGAGAGGGAGGGTGAGCAGCCAGATGTCTTGGTACATATTGGTACCTATGACAGAGGAAAGAAAAGCAAAAAGGTCCTGAAAAGAGAATTTAGAGAGCTAGGCAGAAAGCTGAGAAGCAGAACCTCCCGGGTAGTAATTTCTGCATTGTTGCCTTTGCCATGCATCAGTGAGGGTAGAAACAGGCTGATTTGGTAAATTAATACATGGCTGAGAAGCTGGGACAGAGCTTCAGGTTCTTGGATCATTGGGATCTCTTCTGGGGGAGGTATGACCTGTTCAAAAGTGACGGTGGCACCTGAACCTGAGGGCATCCAATATTCTCGCGGGCAGGTTTGTTAGAGCTGTTGGGGAGGATTAAGCTAATTTGGTAGGGGGATGGGAACCGGAATAAAGGGTCTCAGGATAGGACGGATGGTAACAAAGCAAAGATAGTGTGCAGTCAGACTGTCAGGAAGAGCAGGCAGATGATAGGACATAATTGCAGCTAGCAGGGAGCGTATCAGTGTATTGGAGATGCAGAATCAAAAAGGGTAGCAAATACAGGACTCAAAGTGTTATATCTCACCTACAGCACAATATAGGTCCTTCAGCCCACAATGCTGTGCTGAGCATGTACTTACTTTAGAAATTACCTAGGGTTACCCATAGCCCTCTATTTTTCTAAGCTCCATGTACCTATCCAGGAGTCTCTTAAAAGACCTTACTGTATCTTCCTCCAACACTATTGCCGGCAACCCATTCCACGCACTCACCACTCTCTGCGTAAAAAAACTTGCACCTGACATCTCCTCTGTATCCACTTACAAGCACCTTAAAACTGTGTCTTCTTGTGTTAGCCATTTCAGCCCTGGGAAAAAGCCTCTGACTATCCACATGATCAATGCTTCTCATCATCTTGTACACCTCTATCATGTCACCTCTCATTTTCCATTGCTCCAAGGAGAAAAGGCCAAGTTCACACAACCTATTCTCATAAGGCATGCACCCCAATCCAGGCAACATCCTTATGAATTTTCTCTCCACCCTTTCTTTAGTTTCCACATCTTTCCTGCAGTAAGGTGATCAGAATTGAACACAGTACTCCAAGTGGGGTCTGACCAGGGTTTTATCAGTTGTAACATTACCTCCCAGCTCTTAAACTCAATCCCACAGTTGATAAAGGCCAATGCACTGTATGCCTTCTTTACCACACAGTCAACCTGCGCAGCAGCTTTGAGTGTCCTATGGACTCGGACCCCAAGATCCCTCTGATCCTCCACACTCCCAAGAGTCTTACCATTAATACTATATTCTGCCATTATATTTGACCTACCAAAATGAACCACCTCACACTTACCTGGGTTGAACTCCATCTTCCACTTCTCAGCCCAGTTTTGCATCCTACCAATGTCCTGTTGTAACCTCTGACAGCCCTCCACATGTTCCACAACACCCTCAACCTTTGTGTCATCAGCAAGGTTACTAACCCATCCCTCCACTTCCTCATCCAGGTCATTTATAAAAATCATGAAGAGAAATGGTCCCAGAACAGATCCCTGAGGCACTCCACTGGTCACCAGCCTCCATGCAGAATATGACCCGTCTACAATCACTTTTTACTTTCTGTGGGCAAGCCAGTTCTGTATCCACAAAGCAATGTCCCCCTTGGATCCCGTGCCTCTTTACTTTCTCAATTAGCCTTGCATGGGGTACCTTATCAAATGTCTTGCTGAAATCCATATACATTACATATACTGCTCTTCTTTCATCAATGTGTTTCGTCACATCCTCAAAAAATTCTATCAGGCTCATAAGGCACAACCTGCCTTTCACAAAGCCAAGATGACTATTCCTAATCTTAATATGCCTCTTCAAATGTTCATAAATCCTTCCTGTCAGGATCTTCTCCATCAGCTTACCAACCACTGAAGTAAGACTCACTGGTCTATAATTTCCTGGGCTATCTCTACTCCCTTTCTTGCATAAGGGAACAACATCTGCAACCCTCCAATCCTCTGGAACGTCTCCCATCCCCATTGATGATGAAAAGATTATCACCAGAGGCTCAGCAATCTTGTCCCTCACTTCTCACAGTAGCCTGGGGTACATCTCGTCTGGTCCTGGTGGATGATCTTGTTGAACTATTACAAATTGTCAGCTATGCTGTGGCCATCAGTGAATCATGGCTGAAGGATGGTTGTAGTTGGGAGCTGAATGCCAAAGTTGTATCGGAGGGATATTAAGGTAGGCAGAGGAGGTGCTATAGCTCTGCTGGTAAAGAATGGCGTCAAATCAGTTGAAAGATATGACATAAGATTGGAAGATGTTGAATCCTTGTGGGTTGAATTAAGAGCTTGCAAGGGGTAAAAGGACCCTGATGGCAGTTACATGCAGGCCTCCCAACAGTAGCTGTGATGTTGATCACAGATTACAACAGGGAATAGAAAAGGAGTGTCAAAAGGGCAATGTTATTGTAGTCATGGGAGATTTCAACATGTAGGTCAATTGGGAAAATCAGTTTGGAAATGGATCACGAGAGAGGGTTTGTTGAATGCCTACTAGAGCAGTTTGTCGTTGAGCCTTCTAGGGGATCAACTATACTGGATTGGGTGTTATGTAATGAACTGGAGATGACTTAAGTTAAAAGAACCCTTAGGAGGCAGTGATCACAATATGATTGAGTTCAACTTGAAATTTGATAGGGAGAAGTCTGTTGAAGCAGTATTTCAGTGGAGAGAGGAAAATTACAGTGGTATGAGAGAGGAGTTGGCCAAAGTAAATTGGATGGAGCTGCTGGCAGGGATGACAGCAGAGCAGCAATGGTGTGCATTTCTGGGAAAAATGAGGAAGGTGCAGGATAGATGAATTCCAAAAATAAAGACATACTCAAATGACAAGATAGTTCAACCATTGCTGACGAGGGAAGTCAAAGCTAATGTAAAAGCAAAAGAAAGGGCATACAACAACACAAAACTTCATGGGAAAACTGAGGATTGGGACCCTACAGAGAGCAACTGAAGGAATCATTAGGAGGGTAAAGATAAAATATGAAGATAAGCTAGCAAACAATATCAAAGTGGATATTAAAAACATTTTCAAGTATGTAAAAAATATAAGTATGTAAAAATATATTTAAGAAAGATAAGAGTGGATACAGTATCACTAGAAAATGAGGCCAGAGAAATAATAACAGGGAACGAGGAGATGGCAGATGAACTAAGTGAGTATTTTGCATCAGTCTTCACTGTGTAAGTCACTAGCAGTGTGCCAGATGTTGAAGGGTGTGAAGGAAGAGAAGTGAATGCAGTTACTATTATAAAGGAGAAGATGCTCAGTATGCTGAAAGATCTATGGGTACATAAGTCACTGCACCCTAGGGTTCTGAAAGAGGTTGCAGTAGAGATTGTGGAGGCATTAATAATTATCTTTCAAAAATCATTGGATTCTGGAATGGTACCAAAGGACTGGAAAATTGCAAATGTCACTCCACTCTAAGAAAGGAGAGAGACAGCAGAAAGGAAATTATAGACCAGTTAGCCTGACCTCAGTGGATGGGAAGATGTTGGAGTGAATTGTTAAGGATGAAGTTATGGACTATGTGGTGACATGGGACAAGATAGGACAGAGTCTGCATGGTTTCCTTAAGGGAAAATCTTGCCTGACTAACCTGTTAGAATTCTTTGAGGAGGTTACAAGTAGGATAGATAAAGGGGACACAGTGGATGTTGTATATTTGGACTTTCAGAAGGCGTTTGACAAAGTGCCACACATGAGGCTGCTTACCAAGTTAAGAGCCCACGGTATTACAGGAAAGTTACTAACATGGTTAGAGCATTGGCTGATTGGTAGGAAGTGGGAATAAAAGGATCCTTTTCTGGTTGGCTGCCAGTGACTAGTGGTGTTCCACGAGGGTTGGTGTTGGGACTGGTTCTTTTTGTGCTGTATATCAATGATTTAGATGATGGAATAGATGGCTTTGTTACTAAGTTTGCAGATGATACAAAGATTGGTGGAGGGGCAGGTAGTGTTCAGGAAACAGGTAGGATGCAGAAGGACTTGGACAGATTAGGAGAATAGGCAAGAAAGTGGCCAATTAAGTACAATGTTGGAAAATGCATGGTCATGCACTTCGGTAGCAGAAATAAATGAGCAGACTATTTTCTAAACAGGGAAGAAATCCAAAAATCTGAGATACAAAGGGACTTGGAAGTCCTTGTGCAGAACACTTTAAAGGTAAATTTGCAGGCAGAGGATGGTGAATTAGTGGAAGTTTTTTTTTTACTACAGGCAGCTATGGAGGCCAGGACTTTGGGTGTATTTAAGGGGCCGGGGAGCAGGGCTGGGGTGGGGGGGATAATCATCAGTCATGATTGAATGGTGGAGCAGACTTGATGGGCCAAATAGCCTAATTCTGCTCCTGTCTGATGGTCTTATGGTTCCCTTCCATTTGCTTCTGTTGTTCACTATTCCCCTCTATCATCTCCTACTGGTTTTCACTGCTCCTCTCCAGCAATCCCTGCTGGTGTTCACCATTCCCCTCCAGCAACCCTTGCTGGTGTTCACTATTCCCCTCCAGCAGTACCTGCTGGTGTTTACTGTTCCCCTCCAGTTGCTCCTATTGTTCACCATTCCCCTCCAGCAGCCTCTGCTGGTGTTACCATTCCTCTCCAGTTTCTCCTGATGTTTATCATATCCCTCCAAATGCTCATGCTAGTGTTTACTGTTCCCCTCCAGCAGCCTCCGCTGGTGTTCACTGTTCCTCTCTAGCAGTCTCTGCTGGTGTTCACCGGTCCCCTCCAGCTGCACCTGCTGGTGTTCACCAGTCCCCTCCAGCTGCGCCTGCTGGTGTTTACTGTTCCCCTTCCAGCAGCCTCTGCTGGTGTTTTACTACCACTGACTGCTCCTGTTGATATTTACTGCTCACTTGCATCTTTCCCACTTTCCATTTCATGTTAGCCTGCTGGTATTCCAAATGTGTCGATATGTTCTCTCCTACACTGGTATTTTCTACAGTAGCCATTGGTAACTCATCAAATTCCCTTCTGAAATCTAGCTACAGAATATCCAGCAGATCTCCTTTATCCATGACATGTTATTTCTCCAAAGAGCTCTAAGAAATTGGTCAAGCACGATTTTGCTTTGAAAAGCTGCATTGACTTTGCATAATGTCCTTGATTTTTCTAAATGCTTTCTACATTGTCTCTAGTAAATTCTAACATTTTCCCATGTTGGAGGTTATACTGAGACAGAGGGTAGTGAATTTGTAGAATTCATTGCCTCAGATGGCTCGGAGGACAAGTCTTTGAGTAAATTTAAAGCAGAGTTTGATAGTTTCTTGATTAATCAGAATGTCACATAAACATAGAAAACCTACAGCACAATACAGGTCCTTCGGCCCACAAAGCTGTGCTGAACATGTCCTTACTTTAGAAATTACCTAGGGTTACCCATAGCCCTCTTTTACTGAGCTCTATGTACCTGTCCAGGAGTCTCTTAAAAGACCCTATCATATCCACCTCCACCACCGTCGCCGGCAGCCCATTCCATGCACTCACCACTCTCTACATTAAAAAAAACTTATCCCAGACATCTCCTCTGTACCTACTTCCAAGCACCTTAAAAATGTGCCTTCCCATGCTAGCCGTTTCAGCTAATGTGATCCTATATAGCTGCAACATTACCTCTCAGCTCCTAAACTCAATTCCATGGTTAATGAAGGCCAATGCACCGTATGCCTTCTTAATCAGACAGTCAAGCTGCGTGGCAGCTTTGAGTGTCCAATGGACTCAGACCCCAAGATCCCTCTGATCCTCCACACTGCCACGAGTCTTATATTAATACAAAATACTGTCATCATATGTGACCTATCAAAATGAACCACCTCACACTTATCTATGTTGAACTCCATCTGCCACTTCTCAGCCCAGTTTTGCATCCTATCAATGTCCCACTGTAACCTTTGACAGCCCTCCACACTATCCACAACACCTCCAACTTCTGTGTCATCAGCAAATTTACTAACCTATCCTTCCACTTCTTCATCCAGGTCATTTATAAAAATCACGAAGAGCAGGGGTCCCAGAACATATCCCTGAGGCACACCACTGGTGACCGACCTCCATGCAGAATATGACCTGTCTACAATCACTCTTTACTTTCTGTGGGCAAGCCAGTTCTAGAACCACAAAGCAATATCCCCTTGGATCCCATGCTTCCTTACTTTCTCTATAAGTCTGGCATGGGGTACCTTATCAAATGCCTTGCTGAAATCCATATACACTAAATTTACTGCTTTGCCTTCATCAGTGGGTTTTGTCACATCCTAAAAAAATTCAATCAGGCTCGTAAGGCACGACCTGCCCTTGACAAAGCCATGTGGACTATTCCTAATTATATTATGCTTCTCCAAATGTTCATAAATCCTGCCTATCAGGATCTTCTCCACCAACTTACCAACCACTGAAGTAAGACTCACTGGTCTATAATTTCCTGGGCTATCTCTACTCCCTTTCTTGAATAATGGAACAACATCCACAACCCTCCAATCCTCCAGAACCTCTCCCGTCCCCATTGATGATGGAAAGATCATTGCCAGAGGCACAGCAATCTCCTCCCTCACCTCCCACAGTAGCCTGGGGTACATCTCGTCCAATCCAAGTGACTTATCCAACTTGATGCTTTCCAAAAGCTCCAGCACATCCTCTTTCTTAATATCTACATGCTCAAGCTTTTCAGTCTGCTATAAGTCATCCCTACAATCGCCAAGATCCTTTTCCACAGTGAATACTGAAGCGAAGTTCTCATTAAGTACCTCTGCTATCTCCTCCAGTTCCATACACACTTTTCTACCGTCACACGTGTTTGGTCCTATTCTTTCACGTCTTATCCTCTTGCTCTTCACGTACTTATAGAATGCCTTGGGGTTTTCCTTAATCCTGTCCACCAAGGCCTTCTCGTGGCCCCTTCTGGCTCTCCTAATTTCCTTCTTAAACTCCTTCCTGCTAGCCTCATTATCTTCTAGAGTCAAGATCTCTATCATTACCTAGTTTTTTGAACCTTTTGTAAACCCTTCTTCTTGACTAGATTTACAACAGCCTTTGTACACCACGGTTCTTGTACCCTACCATCCATTCCCTGTCTCATTGGAATGTACCTATGCAGAACTCCGCGCAAGTATCATAGAAAGAATAGAATAGTACAGCACAGTACAGGCCCTTCAGCCAACAATGTTGTGTCGACCCTTACACCCTGCCTCCCATATATCTCCCCACCTTAAATTCCTCCATGTACCTGTCTAGTAGTCTCTTAAATTTTGCTAGTGTATCTACTTCCACCACTGACTCAGGCAGTGCATTCCATGCACCAACCACTATCCCCTGAACATTTCCCATATTTCTTACGCCCATTTAATTCAGAACATCTGTTCCCATTTTATGCTTCCAAGTTCATATTTTCCCTTATTCCAATTAAACACTTTCCTAACTTACCTCTTCCTATCCTTCTCCAAAGCTATGGTAAAGGGGATAGAACCTGTCTCTGAATGTGAACAAAACAAAAGAGATGGTTGTTGACTTCAGGAGGGCATGGAGTGACCACTCTCCACTGAACATCGACGGCTCCTCAGTAGAGATCACTAACAGCACCAAATTTCTTGATGTTCACCTGGCAGAGAAACACCTGATCCCTCAACACCAGCTCCATAGCAAAGAAAGCCCAGCAGCTCTCTACTTTCTGCAAAGGCCAAGAAAAGTTCATCTCCCACTCCCCCATCCTCATCACATTCTACAGTGGTTGTATTGAGAGCATCCTGAGCAGCTGCATCGCTGCCTGGTTCGGAAATCACTACCCTACAGCGGATAGTGAAGTCAGCTGAGAAGATCATCGTGGTCTCTCTTCCCGCCATTATAGACATTTACACCACACGCTGCATCCGCAAAGCAAACAGCATTATGAAGGACCCCACGCACCCCCTCATACAAACTCTTCTCCCTCCTGCATCTGGGAAAAGGCACCGAAACGTTCGGGCTCCCGTGACCAGACTATGTAAGTTTCTTCTCCCAAGCCATCAGAGTCCTCAATACCCAGAGTCTGGACTGACACCAACTTACTGGCCTCTACTGTGCCTATTGTCTTGTTTATTATTTATTGTAATGCCTGCACTGTTTTGTGCAATTTATGCAGTCCTGGGTAGGTCTGTAGTCCAGTGGAGTTTTTTGTGTTGTTTTACATAGTTCAGTGTATTGTTTCATGTAGCACCATAGTCCTGAAAAACGTTGCCTCGTTTTTACTGTGTACTGTACCAGCAGTTATGGTCAAAATGACAATAAAAAGTGACTTGACTTGACTTGACTTGAATTGTGATCACTTTCTCCAAAATGCTCTCCCTCTGAGAGATCTGACACCTGACCAGGTTAATTTCCCAATACCAGATCAAGTACAGCCTCTCCTCTTGTCGGCTTATCTACATATTGTGTAAGGAAACCTTCCTGAACACACCTAACAAACTTCACCCCATCTAAACCCCTCGCTATAAGGACATGCCAATCGATATTTGGGAAATTAAAATCTCCCACCATGACAATAGTTATGATGTCAAAGGTTATGAGGAGAAGGCAACAAAATGGGGTTGAGAGGGATAATAAATCAGCCATGACAGAATGGCACAGCAGAAACAGCTACTTTAATGGTTTTAGGGAGTTATAGACTGGCCTGTACTTTCCTACTTTCTGTTGACTTCCTTCATAAGGTCACTCCAAAATAACACTTCCCTGTAAAGTGGACATCAACAAACTTGACAGGTGTAAAAGGAATGGTGCTCAGAGTTTTGAATGAGTCCTGTTTCTCAGGTGCTGAGGAAGAAAGGGACCTATGAGAGTGTGGAGGATGTGCAGCAGGAGAACTTCTGGATTGGGCCTTGTTCGGTGAGTCCTTTGCTCAGAGATCAGGTGGAGGTGCAGAGACTTTGTGCACAGACATGCAGTTGCTTAGTGCTTTCACTGTTTGCAGGATGCTCTCATCCACCTTGGAGCAAAGTTTTCTCCTTGTTTACGGAAGGACCAATCGATCTCAAAGCTCATCAAAAAGGCGAGAGATCAGGAGAGGAAGTCAGGCTGTTGTGTTCAGAATGACAATTCTGGATGTGTGCAGACATTGAAAGAGGATTGTTCGGTAAGTATGAACAACTGCACTCACACCACTCGTGTGTTTCACTCTTCATTCTGACTCCTTGGACCAAACTGCTGGAGGCCAATCTGATTCTTGCAAGCACATGTATCTCATTTCCCCACTTTCAAGACAAATGCTTTTTCTCTCCATCAAATCAAAACATTTCTAAACTGATGGATCAAGGAGAGGAGTTATCATGAGGAAATGGCAACAGATTTCTGGAGGAATTTAATAATTACTAAGAATAGTAAGGTCACTTCATGTGGACAGTTTGAGTCTTAGTGGCAGAGAGGAACAAAGAGATAGAACATAGAAAACCTACAGCAAGATACAGGCCATTCAGCCCATAAAGCTGTGCCAAACATGCCCTTACCTTAGAAATTACTTAGGCTTACCCATAGCCCTCTATTTTGCTAAGCTTCATGTACCTATCCAGGAGTCTCTTAAAAGATCCTATTATATCTGCCTCCACCACCATCGCCGGCAGCTCATTCAACGCACTCACAACTCTATGTGTAAAAAAAAAACTCATCCCTGACGTCTCCTCTTACCTACTTCCAAGCACCTTAAAACTGTGTCTTCTCCTGCTAGCCATTTCAGCCCTGGGAAAAATCCTCTGACTATCCACCTGATCAATGCCTCTCATCATCTTGTACACCTCTATCAGGTCACCTCTCATCCTCCGTTGCTCCAAAAAAAAGACCCTGAGTTCACTAAACCTATTCTCATAAGGCATGAACCTCAAACCAGGCAACATCCTTGTAAGTCTCCTCTGCACCCTTTCTATGGTTTCCACGTCCTTCCTGTAGTGAAGCGACCAGAATTGAGCACAGTACTCCAAGTGGGGTCTGACCAGGATCCTGTATAGCTGCAACATAACCTCTCAGCTCTTAAACTCAATCCCAATGGTTGCTGAAGGCCAATGCACCGTATGCCTTCTTAACCACAGAGTCAACCTGTGCGGCAGTTTTGAGTGTCCTATGGACTCGGTCCCCAAGTTCCCTCTGATCCTCCACACTGCCAAGAGTCTTACCATTAATGCTATATTCTGCCATCATATTTAACCTACCAAAATGAACCACTTCACACTTATCTGGGTTGAACTCCATCTGCCACTTCTCAGCACAGTCTTGCATCCTATCAATGTCCCGCCGTAACCTCTGACAGCTCTCCACACTATCCACAACACCCCTAACCTTTCTTGGATATCTTGGAGAACAGTGCACCCAAAGCACTAGAAGTTCCACCACACGTTAGCAAGGCAGTAACAAGTAAACCAGGAATTTGGGGTTATGATTAGAGGGATTGAACTAAAAAGTGGGTAACTTATGCTGAACTTTGATTATTGGTTTGATTACACTTTCAGTATTTCATCTGGTTTCTATGTTTTTCTTATTAAAGGAAAAACAAAGTGTATTATCAGATGTAAACTTGTGTAGCAAACATCAGTGGTGGGAAAGACACTGGAGGACACTGAAAGAAACCTTGTGCAGAGAGCAATGAGATTTTGGGACTCACCCTCACAGGCAAAAAGTGTACCAGTATTTCTGGTAGTCTGCACAAGTCCACGGGAGAGCGAGTAGCAGAAAATGCTACCAGTTGAAAAAGGGTGGAAGAGGGATTTGGGGCAGAAATCTGAGTAAAAACAGATGGGCTGAATCCCCCATTGTGTTCTATCCTACCCCTGGCTGAATCCCCATGTGAGCACTGTACCCCCTCCAGGCTGAATTCCCATCTGGGTGCTGTTTCACAACCCCCCCCCCCCACTTGTCCTGAATTCCCATGTGAGCTCTTTCTTCCTCCCCCTTGTGCTGAAGCCCCACATTGTGTTTTTTCCTCCATGACCTCTACCCCTCCTCCCATGCTGAATCCCCCCCATGTTCTATCTTCCCCCCTGGGCTGAATTCCGAAGTGAGCCCTGTTTCCCTTCACCACCCCCACCCCGGCTGAATTTCCATTAGCTCTATTCTCCCCTTACCTTGTGCTGAATTTCAATGTGAGTTCTCTCCATCCCTCACTTTGTCCTGAATTCCCATGTGAGCTAAATACACCTCCCCAGGGCTGACTTCCATGTGAGTTCTATCCCCCACCCCACTGTGCTGATTTCCCACGTGAGCTAAATCCTCCTCCCTGAAGCTGAATTCCCATGTGAGCTCAATCCTCCCACCCCCTGGCCCCTGGCCCAAATTCCCATGCAAGCACTGTAAAGTTATAGAGCCACAGAGAAGTACAGCACAGAAACAGGCCCTTCACCCCATCTAGTCCGCACCAAAACCATTTAAATTGCCTACTCCCATCAATCTGCACCAGGACCAGAGTCCTCCATATCCCTACCATCTGTGTACTGCCCTTTTTCAAACCTCGCTTCAACATTGAAATCGAGCTCATATGCACCAGTTGCGCTGGCAGCTCATTCCACTCTCTCACGATCTTCTGTGTGAAGAAGTTTCCCCCTCATGTTCCCCTTAAACTTTTCACCTTTCACCTTTAAACTATGACCTCTGGTTGTAGTTCCACCCAATCTTTTGGGGGGGGGGGGGGTGGAAACAAGAGAAAATCTGCTGATGCCAGAAATCCAAGCGACATATACAAAATGCTGGAGGAACTTAGCAGGTTGCCTGGTCTGCTTAGTTCCACCAGCATTTTGTGTGTGGCTCAGTAGAAAAGGCCTGGTTACAATTTCCCCATCTATACCTCTCATAATTTTGTATACCTCTGTCAAATCTCCTCAATTTTCTATGTTCTTTGGAATAAAGTCCTAACCTATTCAATCTTTCCTTATGAACTAGGTCCTCCAGCCACGGCAATATCTTTGTAAATTTTCTCTGTACTTTTTCCAACATCTTTCCTGTAGGTAGATGACCAAAACTGCACACAAAGCTCCAAATTAGGCCTCTCAAATTAGGCCTTACACAACTTCAACATAACATCCCATCTCCTGTACTCAATACTTTGATTTAGGAAGACCAATGTGCCAAAAGCTTTCTTTACGACCTTATCTACCTGTGATGAATTATGGACCTTTATTCCCAGAGCACTTTGTTCTACAACACTCCTCAGTGCCCTATCGTTCACTGTGTAAGACCCACCGCGGATGGTCCTACCGAAGTGCAACACCTCGCACTTGTCCATGTATCATTTTTCCAGCTGGTCCAGATCCCTCTGCAAGCCATAATCAATAGATACATTTAACACCAGGGAAATGTATACAATATACATCCTGAAATTCTTTTACTTTGCAAACATCCACTAAAACAGACGAATGCCCCAAAGAATGAATGACAGTTCAATGTTAGAACCCCAAAGCCCTCCCAGCTCCCTCTCTCACGCACAAGCAGCAGCAAAGCAGCAACACCAGCAAAAAAGCAATGGCACCTCCCACCGAGCACTCAAGCGTGCAGCAAAGCATCTATAAAGACATTGACTTGCAGTACCCCAAAGACAAGTTGTCAAATTACCGGGTGAACATACCACAGGCTCGCTCTCTCCCTAATAAGGGAGAAAGAGGTGTCCCCATTTCACATTGAGAGGGAGACATAACAAACAACTTGCTGATTTATGATATTCGAAGTCTATTGCACCACTTTTTCTGAGCTCTGCACCCAGAGAGCCCAGGTCTCTGGACACACAGCCCACAAGAGCTAATCAGCTGCTCCCGATGTTCCATGTTCTCCCACGACACCTCAGTCAGGGGCACCATCTCCAGAGCCACAAAAATCTGGCACCCTGAAGGCATGCTAGTCTTCCAGGCCACGTCCCTGGGATATCAAAAAGCGGTCAGTCGTGAGGCCCTGAGAGGGGGTCCCATTCCCACAAAGAACTGAAGTCAGAGCCTAACTTCAGGTCAGGATCTTCAAAAGAACCTTGAAAAGGTAAAAAAGAGATATCAAAAATAGAAATAGAGCTGCTTCCGAAGATACAAACAAAATAGTCACTGTTTAGCGCCATCATCACTTTGCTCTGCCCCTCTACTAGCTGAAAGACTTCAATAGAATAGACTTGGAGAGGATTTCACCATTTACCCTTAATCCATGACCTCAAGTTCTAGTCTCACCCAAATTCAGTAGATAACATATTAAAAAGTTTCATTTGTCCATTGGAAATCTGTCTGAATTCTTTGGTAGTGATGCAGGCTTCAGTGATCAGTATTGACACAGTATGCTGAGAAGGTCTGGCACTCAGCCCTGCTGGTGGGGAGTTTATTATTCACCCCCAATGTAGTACTGTGCAATCATAAACAGTTACTAACCTTTTCTATTTTCAAACACAGGAAGTACTCGCCACTTTTATAAAATGGCCAAGCAGCCAAGCTCCAAACCTGAGTTTCACTAATCAGCAGCGATCATCAGGGGCAGTGTGCCATCAGGATCCAAGGTAAGTGAAACCTGTATCAGGATGTTGGAACTGGGAGCAGCAACTCTCCACAGGTTCAGTACCTCCACCTCTGTCTCCTACCAGCCTGATACTCAACTACATAAGGCATTCAAGCAGCTTATTATATATGTACAACTTCTTAGTGAGGCATGGCTAGTCTGTGCCTTGAACATTATCCTGCCTGATCTTCAAAGCCTCACTGACTAAGTATCCTTGACACTATGGGTAGAGAGCTATGAAGATGCACAAGCCCTCAGTTTATTACAGATGTCCTCACGCTGAACTGTTATCCTGAGGCTTTGCCCAGTCCTAGATGCATGAAGAGGAAACACCAAGCACCATCCCATCAATGTGCACCTCAGTGAAATCTTTTCACTCGTTCTTCCAGCAAATCATCCAGTCTTCCTCACTTGCTCTTCACAGAACCATCCCCTTGCAGGAGCATTGGGTCCAGAGACTATTGCTCTCCAAGTATGATTTTATCAGGGATTTTGAAAATCTGAGTAAAACATCACTACCCTTCCACTGACAAGTACTCAGTGCCTGCCTTGTTTGCTGAACCTCATCCCACACTCTCTCATTATCCCCTTCACTGTTACCCCTTCCACACCACCTCTCAACCACCCCACAGTAACTGTCCCATCTTCTTCTCCACCCTGATGCTCCATCTGTGTCTCTCTTTAATGCTACCCTTATTGGCTCCCCAACACACATACATTAAGCTGCATCTCCAGACATTTACATCTGGATCAGCACTTCTTCCTTCAGCTTTTGTTAAATAGGAATCACAAGGCCATTAGTGGTAAGTTAGCTCTTCAACTGTCCTATCCTCTAGTTTGTATTAGGCCATAAGATATAGGAGCAGAATTAAGCCATTTGGCTCAACAAGTCCACCCTGCCATTTCATCATGGCTGATCCAATTTTCTTCTCAGCCCCAATCTCCTGCCTTCTCCCCATATCCCTTCATGCCCTGACTGATCAATAATCCATCAACCTTTGCCTTAAATATACATAAAGACTTGGCCTCCATAGCTGACTGTGGCAAAGATTTCCACAGGTTCATCACTCTCTGGCTAAAGAAATTCCTCCTCATCTCCATTCTAAAGGACACTCCTCTATCCTAAGGCTGTGTCTTCTGGGCTTAGATTCTCCCACCACAGGAAACATCCTCTCCACATCCACTGTATCAAGGCCTTTCACGTTTTGATAGATTTCATTGAGGGCACCGTTTATTCTTCTGAATTCTAGCAAATACAGGCCCAGAGCCATCAAACACTCTCATATGACAAGCCATTCAATCCTGGTATCATTTTTGTGAACCTCTTTTGAACCCTCTCCAGTTTTAGCACATCCTTTCTAAGATTTGGGGCCCAGACCTGCTCACAATACTCCAAGTGAGGCCTCACCAGTGCTTTATAAAATATCAACATTACATCCTTGCTTTCATATTCCAGTCCTCTTGAAATGAATGCAAACATTGCATTTGGCTTCCTCACTACAAACTTAACTGGCAAATGAACTTTTATGGATCTTGCACAATGACTCCCAAGTCCCTTTGCACCTCAGTTTTTTGTATTTTCTCTCCATTTAAAAAATAGTCAATCCCTTTATTTCTTCTACCAAAGTGCATGGCCGTGCACTTCCCAACACTGTATTCCATCTGCCATTTCTTTGCCTATTCTCCTAATCTGTCTAAGACGTACTTGAACCTTTCTACTCCCTCAAAGCTACCTGCCCTTCCACCTATCTTCCTATCATGTGCAAACTTTGCAACAAAGCCATCAAATGCATCATCCAAACCATTGACATAACATGAATCGATCCCAGCACAGACCCCTATGGAACACCACTAGTTACTGGCAGCCAACCAGAAAAGGCTTCCTTTATTCCCACTCTTTGCCTCCTGCCAGTCAGCCACTACTTTATCCATGCTAGAATCTTTCCTGTAAAACCATGGGCTCATAGCTTGTTAAGCAGCCTCATGTGTGGCAACTTATCAAAGACCTTCTGTAAATCAAAGTACACAATGTCAATCAATTCTCCTTTGTTTATCCCGCTTGTTATTTCTTCAAAGAATTCCAACAGATTTGTCAGACAAGGTTTTCCCTTGAGGAAACCATGCAGACTGCGGCCTGTTTTATCATGTGCCTCCAAGTACCCTAAGAGCTCATCCTTAATAATTGACTCCAATATCTTCCCAACCACTGAGGTCAGACTAACTGGCCTATAGTTTCCTTTCTCGCCCTCCTTGAAGAGTGGGATGACACTTGCAATTTTTCAGTCTTCCAGAACCATTTTAGAATCAAGTACTGTTTGAAAGATCATTACTAATGCCTCCACAATCTCTTCAGCCACCTCTTTCAGAACTTTGGGGTGGATACCATCAGTTCAGGTGACTTATCTACTGCCAGTCCCTTCAGTTTCCCAAGAACATTCTCTCTAGTTATGGTAACTTCATATCCCCATGGTAACTGGCACTTCCACCACCCTGCTAGTGTCTTCCACAGTGAAGAATGATGCAAATTACTTATTCAGTTCATCTGCCATTCCATGGTCCCTATTACTATCTCTCCAGTATTATTTTCAAGCAGTCCGATAGCCACACTTGCCTTTAACATTTTATGTATCTGAAGAAACTTTTGGTGTCCTCTTTAACATTATTGGCTAGCTTACTTTCATTTTCCATCCTGACCTTCTTAATGACATTTTTAGTTACCTTCTGTTGGTATTTAAGTTTCCCACTCTTCTAGCTCCCCTCTAAGTTCTGCTCTTTTGTATGCCCTCTCTTTGACTTTTATGTTGGTGTTGACTTTTCTTGTTAGCCATGGTTGTGTCATCTTTCCTTGAGAATACTATTTTATCTTTAGGATGTATATAACCATTGTTGCTCTGCTGTCAACCCTGCCAGTGTTCTTTTCCAATCAATTCTGGCCAACTCCTCTCTCATGGCTCTGTAACTCCCTTTACTGCACATATTACTCCACTGTAATACTAATACATCGGTCTAAAGCTTCTTCTCAAATTTCAGGGTGAATTCTAAGGGTTCTTTTACCTTAAGCTCTAATCGATTCTGTTTCATTGCACAACATCCAATCCAGAACAGTTGATCCTCTAGTGGGCTCAACCACTCAAGAAATTCCCCCTCCTGGAATTCAGCACCAACCTGATTTTCACAATCTACCTGCATATTAAAGTCCCCCATGACTATCGTATGTATTTACTAACTCCCTTTGTAATTTACAGGCCACATCCTTACTACTGTTTGGGGTCTGTATACAACTCCCATCAGGGTATTTTTACTCTTGCAGTTCCTTAGCTCGACACACAGTGATTCAACACCTTCCGACCCTATGTCACCTCTTTCTAATGGTTGGATTTAATTTTTTTATCAACAGAACAATATCACCCTCTCTGTCTTACTGCCCGCCCTTTTGATACAATGCCTATCATTGGACGTTAAGCTCACAGCTATAATCTTCTTTCAGCCATGATTCAGTGGCCTACAACATTGTACCTGTCATATTGACAATAAGTTGGTGATTTTGTTAATGGTTTGGATTCATGATCAGAATCCATGGTCTGTGATCCTTTTACTGAACCAGTAATCCTAAAGCATCAGTTGATAATCCACATTCTATGCAGTTATGGCTGTCAAGAATGTGAGCAGTTAAAAACCTAGAAGTAATCAGCCAGTCTCAGTGGAAGTGACCATTCATCACACCCATTAAGGGGAAATCCTCCTGCCATGACTTGGCCAGCCCTTGGCTATTTTCACTTGCTCCTCAGACAACCGTGCCCTGCCCTGACACTGAACATATGAAAAGCAGCCTGTGTGACTGAGCATATATTCTGTTTGTAGGACGTGTGAGGAACCTGCCTCAGCCATGCCACACATCTGGGAGGATGACATCACTCAATGGCCTGTGAGTATTTCTGTGAAAACTCTAAGCATGAGTGAAGTGAATCTACCTCCAAGCATAAGGACAAGATTCAATCTTGTCCCTCAGGAAAACAATGTAAATAGTTCTTAACAGAACTGCAGTTATGAAAATACCTGTTTAGAAATGGGTCATGTACATGGTTAACGTTAGTGGGTAATGTAAATGGGTACTGCAGAAGTAACAAGCAGGATAGAGAAAGGAGAGTTGGTCAATGTTGTGTACTTGGATTTTCAGATGGCCTTTGACAAGGTGCCACACATAAGGCTACCTAACAATCTACAAGCCCTTGCTATTACAGGAAAAATTCTAGCATGGATAAAGCAGTGGATGACTGGCAGGAGGCAAAGAGTGGGAATTAGGGGAGCCTTTTCTGGTTGGCTGCAGATATGAAGATAGGTGGAGGAGCAGGTAGTTTTCAGGAAATAGAGAGACTCCAGAAGGACCTAGACAGGTTTGGAGAATGGGCAAAAAAGTAGCAGGTGGAATACAGTGTTGGGCAATGTATGGTTATGCACATTGGTAGAAGAAACAAAAGGGTTGACAATTTTCTAAATGGAGAGAAAATACAAAAAAACTGAAGTACAAAAGGACTTGGGCATTATTGTATAGGATTCCTTAATGGTTAATTTGCAGGTTGAGTATGTGATGAGAAAGGCAAATGCGATATTAGTATTCATTTCAAGAGGACAAGAATATAAAATCAAGGATATAATATTGAGACTTTATAAAGCACTGGTGAGGCCTCACTTGGAGTATTGTGAGTGGTTTTGGGGATCTTATCTGAGAAAGGAGGTGCTGACATTGGAGGGGGTTCAAAGAAGGTTCACGAAAGTGATTCCAGGTTTGAATGGCTTGACATATGAAGAGCATTTGATGGCTCTGGGCCCCTGTTCACTGGAATTCAGAAGAATGTGGTGACATCATTGAAACCTATGGAATGGTGAAAGGCCTTGATAGAGTGGATGGGAAGAGGATGTTTCCTATGGTGTGAGAGTCTAAGATCAGAGGACACAGCTTAGGATAGAGAGGTGTCCTTTTAGAACAGAGATGAGAAGGAATTTCTATAGCCAGAGGGGAATTTGCTGTTGAGGCCAAGTCAATGGGTATATTATCAGTGAGGGCATGAAGGGATATGGGGAGAGGCCAGGAGATTGGGCCTGAGAGGGAAAATGGATCAGCCATGTTGAAATGGTGGAGCAGACTCTGGGCCAAATGGGTTATGTAAATGGATAATGTTAGACTGGAAGACCATAAGATATCGGAGCAGAATTAGGCCATTCAGCCCATTGAGTATGCTCCACCATTCCATCATGGCTGATCCTGGATCCCATTCAACCCATACACCTGCCTTCTCGCCCTATCCTTCAATACCCTAACCAATCAGGAAACAATCAACTTCCACCTTAACTATACCCATGGACATGGCCTGCACTGCAGTCTGTAGCTGAGCACTCATTACTGTCTGGCTAAAAATAAATCCTCCTTAGTCCCCGGTTCTAAAGGGTCGCTCCTCAAATTTGAGGCTGTGCCCTCTATTTCTGGATACCCCCACCATAGGAAACATACTCTCCACATCCATCCTATCTAGTCTTTTCAACATTCTATAGATTTCAATGAGATCCTCCAACATTCTTCAAAATTCCAGTGAGTACAGACCCAAAGCTGCCAAACACACCTCATATGTTAACCCCTTCATTCCCAGAATCATCCTCGTGAACCTCCTCTGGACTCTTCTCCAATGACAACACATCTTTCTTGAGATATGGGGCCCAAAACTGTTAACAATACCCCAAGTGCGGCCTGACTAGTGTCTTATAAAGAGTAGCATTATCTCCTTGCATTTATATTCTGCTCCCCTTGAAATATATGCCAACATTGCATCTGCCTTTTTTACCACAGGCTTAACCTGTAAATTAAACTACTGGAAGTTGTGCACAAGGACTCCTAAGTCCCTCTGCACCTCTGATTTTTGAACCTTCTCCCCCTTTAGATAATAGTCCACACTATTGTTGCTTTTATCAAAATGCATTATCATACATTTCCCAACACTGTATTCCATATGCCACTTTTTTTGCCCATTCTTCCAAATTATCTAAGTCCTGCTGCAATCACTTTGCTTCCCTAGCGCTACCTACCCCTCCACCTATCTTCATATCATCTGAAAACTTTGCCACAAAGTCATCAACTTGATTATCTAAATCACTGACAAACAATTGAAAAGAGCAGTCCCAATAATGTACACTGGGGAACACCACTCGTCACCAGCAGCCAACCAGAAAAGGGCCCTTTTATTTCCACTTGCTGCCTCCTGCCTATCAGCTATTCTGCTATCCATGCCAGTACCTTTCCTGTAATGCCATAGGATTTCATCTTATTAAGCAGCCTCATGTGTGGCACCTTATCAAACGCCATCTGAAAATCCATGTAAATGACATCCACTGCCTCTCCTTTGTCCACTCTGGTTATTACTTCCTCAAAGAACTCTTAACAGATTTGTCAGGCAAGATTTCCCTTTACAGAAACCCTGCTGACTTTGACTTATTTTATCATCAGTCTCCTCAAAACTGCATCCCTATTAATAGACTCCAACACTTTTTTCAGCCACTGAGGTTAGGCAAATTGGCCTATAATTTCTGTTCTTTTACTTTCCTCCCTTCTAAAAGACTGGAGTGACATCTGCAATCTTGCAGTCCTCCAGGACCATGGCAGAATCAAGTGATTCTTGAAAGATCATGACCAATGTATCCATTATCTCTTCAGCAACCTCTCTCAGGACTCTGGGATGTAGTCCATCTGGCCCAGGTGACTTATCCACCCTAAGACCTTTGAGTTTGCCTAGCACTTTTTCCTTTGTAATAGCAATGGCACTCAGTCCTGCTCCCTGATACTCATGGACCTCTGGCATTTCTTTGACCCACATTACTACCTCACCAGCATCATTTTTCAGTGGTCCAACCTCAACTCTCACCTCCCTTTTATTCTTTATATAACTGAAAAAACTTATAGTATTTTACTTTATATTATTGGCTAGGTTGCCATCATATTTCACCTTTTCTCTTCTGATAGCTTTTTTTAGTTGCCTTTTGTTAGATTTTAAAAGCTTCCCAATCATCCAGCTTCCACACACTTTTGCTACCTTCTATGGTCTTTCCTTGGCTTTTAAGAAGTCCTTAACTTTGTCAGTCACAGTTGTCTACCCCTGCCATTTGAGAACTTTGTCCTCTGTGGGACATATCTATCCTGCACCTTGTGAACTATTATCAGAAACTTCAGCCATCTCTGCTCTATCACTATCCCTGCCTATATCCTCCTCTAATCCACCTGGGCAAGCTCCTCACTCATGCCTCCATAATTCCCTTTATTCCATTGCAATATTGATACATGTAGCTTATGATTCTCCCTCTCAAATTGCAGTATGAATTCAATCATATTATGATCACTGAAGGGTTCCTTTACATTAAACTCCCTAGTAAGATCTGGGTTATTACACAACATCTAATCTAAGATAGCCTTTCCCCGAGTAGGCTCAAGCACAAACTGCTCTAAAAAGCTATCTTATAGGCATTCGACAAGCTCCCTCTCTTGCAATCAGACACCAACCTGACTTTCCCAATCCCTTTCATATTGAAGTCCCCTATTACAATTGTGTCATTACCCTTATTACATACCTTTTCCAGCTCCGTTTGCAATCTCAACTCCACATCTTGGCTACTATTAGGAGGCCTATATATGATTCCCATAAAGTGTTTTTATTTACCCACATGGAATTTCTTAACTTCACCCACAAAGATTCAACATTTTCTGACCCTATGTCACCTTTTTCCAAAATGTAATTCCATCTCTTACAAACAGAGCCACACCACCGACTATGCTTTCCTGCCTGTCCTTTGATGTTAAGATTCCAACTGTGGCCTTCTTTCAGCCACAACTCAGTGATGCCCACAACGTCATACAGACCAATCTCTAATTGTGCCAGGAGTTCATCTACTTTCTTCCAAATGCTACACACATTTATCCTGGTTCCCACTGCCACATTAGCTGAAGCCACTCCCAACAGCTCTAGTAAACTTACCTGCAAGAATATTGGTCCCTCTCAGATTCAAGTGCAACCCATCCCTTTCATAGATGGTCACAGCTGCCTGGAAGAGGTCCCAATTATCCGTAAATCTGAATTCCCTGACCCCTGCTCCAATTCTTCAATTACACATTTATCCGTCACCTCACTGTTGAATGGCACAGGCAGCAATCCTGAGATTACTACCCTTGAGGTTCTGCTTCTCAGCTTCCTTCCTAACTCCCTGTATTCTTTTGTCAGAGCCTCCTCCATTTTTCTACCTATGTCCTTGGTACCAATATATACCATGACTTCTGGCTGTTTACCCGCCCTTTTCAGGATATTGTGGATGTATCCAGAAGCATCTCAGACCCTGGCACCTGGGAGGCAAACTGCAATCTGTGTTTCCTTTTTGCGTCCACAGAATCACCCATCTGTCCCCTTGACTATAGATTCCCATATTACTGCTGCCATCCTCTTCTGTTCCCTACACTTCTGAGCTACAGGGCCAGACTCAGTGCCAGAGGCATGGCCACTGCTGCTTCCCCCAGATGGGCTGTCTCCTCCAACACTACTCAAAATGGAGTGCTTATTGTTGAAGGGGCTGGCCACAGTGGTGCTCTCCACTATCTGATGTTTTCCCTGCCCTCTCCTGACAGTCACCTATTTATCTGTGTCCTGTAGCCTTGGGGAGACTACCTCCCAGTAACTTATGTCTGTCACTGCTTCACTGACTCTAACAAGCCAAAGGTCATTGAGCTGCAGCTCCAGTTCCCCAACATGGTCTCTAAGGAGCTGTATCTCGATGTGCCTGCCACAGATGTGGCTATCGGGGAGGCTGGGAGTCTCCTGAAATTCCCACATCTGACACCTGGAACGGAATACTGGCTCTGTAGACATATGCCCTATTTTCTCTAGAGTTAAATAAGAAATAAGGAACAAACTTACCTGGTCTCCATCTGTTCTTGCCAAAGCCTTACTACTCTGATTCAAGACCACTTAAAAGACGACTGGTCCCACAATCGGCTCCACTAGGTGGTACCTCTCTTTTATATAGACTGGGTTTTTAAAAGAAATATTCCAATCAACAACTCCTGTTGAAAAACTTGCTGCTTTTTCAAGCTCTTTGTTGGACTTGTGCAGGAACGTTCCTGTTGTGTCTGCGCAGTACTCCAATCATTGAACACCTCAGTTCTGAGCTCTTTCCAACTGGAATTAATTTTTCCAGCACTTGAGAAGGCAACAAGGAAGTAGTTGAATTGTTCACACCCTATGTACAATATGAGAAGATAGGCCGGGGAGGGGAGTGGTAGGTGGCATTTTCCTATGTACAATATGAGAAGGTAGGCCGGGGAGGGGAGTGGTCGGTGGCATTTTCCTATGTACAATATGAGAAGGTAGGCCGGGGAGGGGAGTGGTCGGTGGCATTTTCCTATGTACAATATGAGAAGGTAGGCCGGGGAGGGGAGTGGTCGGTGGCATTTTCCTATGTACAATATGAGAAGGTAGGCCGGGGAGGGGAGTGGTCGGTGGCATTTTCCTATGTACAATATGAGAAGATAGGCCGGGGAGGGGAGTGGTCGGTGGCATTTTCCTATGTACAATATGAGAAGGTAGGCCGGGGAGGGGAGTGGTCGGTGGCATTTTCCCATGTACAATATGAGAAGGTAGGCCAGGGAGGGGAGTGGTCGGTGGCATTTTCCTATGTACAATATGAGAAGGTAGGCCGGGGAGGGGAGTGGTCGGTGGCATTTTCCTATGTACAATATGAGAAGGTAGGCCGGGGAGGGGAGTGGTCGGTGGCATTTTCCTATGTACAATATGAGAAGGTAGGCCGGGGAGGGAAGTGGTCGGTGGCATTTTCCTATGTACAATATGAGAAGGTAGGCCGGGGAGGGGAGTGGTCGGTGGCATTTTCCTATGTACAATATGAGAAGGTAGGCCGGGGAGGGGAGTGGTCGGTGGCATTTTCCTATGTACAATATGAGAAGGTAGGCCGGGGAGGGGAGTGGTCGGTGGCATTTTCCTATGTACAATATGAGAAGGTAGGCCAGGGAGGGGAGTGGTCGGTGGCATTTTCCTATGTACAATATGAGAAGATAGGCCGGGGAGGGGAGTGGTCGGTGGCATTTTCCTATGTACAATATGAGAAGGTAGGCCGGGGAGGGGAGTGGTCGGTGGCATTTTCCTATGTACAATATGAGAAGGTAGGCTGGGGATGGTGTCGAGTGCTCAGTGGGATCTACCCATATACAATATGAGAAGGTAGGGTTAGGGAAGGGTAAGGGAAGTGGTTGGTGGGATCTTCCTATGTACAATATGAGAAGTTGTGTTGGGGAGGGGTAGAATGGTTGGTGGGCTATTCCAAGTACAAGATCAGTGAATGGGAGCGGGAGATGAGGCAACTTCTCACAGGTCCACAGCTGAAGATTTAAAAAGGTAGTGTTTCGTGGCAAAGTTGGACTGTGCCCAATCAGTGAACAGAATTCATAAGAAAGGCCAAATAAAAATAAGGCAGGTGCAGGTGGAGTGGCCATTGTGTGAGTGGGGAAGCTTTGGTTTTGGCTCATCAAATTTTGGCGAAGTAGTCATCCCTAGGCTACAGGGTGATTGTCGTGAGAAGGAATAGTTGTCAGTGCAGAGTACCCCTATGGCCATTTCCCTTAATAATAAGTATACCATTTTGGATACTGCTGAGGGGGACAATGTACCAGGGATGAGCCACAGTGACTGGGTGTCTGTCACTGAGTGTGATGCCTTGGCTCAAAAGAGAACAACCTGCTCTTGTCAAGAGTAAATTAGATCTGCTAATTTTTTAAACCCATTTTTCCAGCTGGATCAGATCCTGCTGCAAACTTTGATAGTCTTCCTTGCTATCCTTAATGCCCTCAAACTTGGTGTCATCTGTAAATTTGCTGATCCAGCCTGCCACATTATCATTTAAGTGATTAATGTAACATAGAAACATAGAAAACCTACAGCACACTACAGGCCCTTCGGTCCACAAAGTTGTGCCAAATATGTCCCTACCTTAGAAATTACTAGGCTTACCTATAGCCCTCTATTTTTCTAAGCTCCAAGTACCTATCCAAAAGTCTCTTAAAAGACCCTATCATATCCATCTCCACCACCATTGCCGGCACCCATTCCACGCACTTACCACTCTCTGAGTAAAAAAACACCCCTGACATCTCCTCTGTACCTACTCCCCAGCACCTTAAACCTGTGTCCTCTTGTGGCAACCATTTCAGCCCTGGGAAAAAGCCGCTGACTATCCTCAAGATCAATGCCTCGCATCATCTTATACACCTCTAGCAGGTCACCTCTCATCCTCTGTCGCTCCAAGGAGAAAAGGTCGAGTTCACTCAAGCTATTCTCATAAGGCATGCTCCCCAATCCAGGCAACATCCTTGTAAATCTCCTCTGCACCCTTTCTATAGCTTCCACATCTTCCTGTAATGAGGCGACCAGAACTGAGCACAGTACTCCAAGTGGGGTCTGACCAGGGTCCTATATAGCTGCAACATTACCTCTCAGCTCCTAAATTCAATTCCACAATTGATGAAGGCCAATACACCATAAGCCTTCTTAACCACAGAGTCAACCTGCGCAGCTGCTTTGAGCGTCCTATGGACTCGGACCCCAAGATTCCTCTGATCCTCCACACCGCCAAGACATTTACCATTAATACTGTATTCTGCCATTGTATTTGACTTACCAAAATGAACCACTTCATACTTATCTGGGTTGAACTCCATCTGACACTTCTCAGCCCAGTTTTACATCCTATCAATGTCCTGCTGTAACCTCTGACAGCCCTCCACACTATCCACAACACCTCCAACCTTTGTGTTATCAGCAAGCTTACTAACCCATCCCTCCACTTCCTCATCCAGGTCATTTATAAAAGTCACGAAGAGTAAGGGTCCCAGAACAGATCCCTGAGGCACACCACTGGTCACCGACCTCCATGCAGAATATGAACCGTCTACAACCACACTTTGCCTTGTGTGGGCAAGCCAGTTCTGGATCCACAAAACAATGTCCCCTTGGATCCCATGTCTCCTTACTTTCTCAATAAGTCTTGCATGGGGTACCTTGTTATAGATGATAAACAAGATGGATCCCTACGGCACAGCACTAGTCACAGACCTCCTGTCAGATTGACAACCATCTACTGCCGCCCTCTGGCTTTTCTGCAAAGCCAACATTGAATGCAGTTTACTATGCTATCCTCAGTGCCTAGCTACTGAACCTTCTGGAGCAGTCTGCCATGTGGGACTATGTCAAAGGGCTTGCTGAAGTCCACATAGGCAATGTCCACCACCTTTGTTGTTACCTCCGTCACCTCCTTTGGCAGTGTATTCCATTTACCAACTACTCGGCATGAAATTTTCGCCCTTGGATCCCCTTTAAATCTCTTTTCTCTCATCTTAAACCTCTGCTCTGTAGCCTTAGACTCCCTGATGTGGGAACAGTGTCTGGCTGTCCTCCCTGTTTCTGCCTCTGTTTCCTGCAGTGTATTAACCAAAACCACGCACAGAAATCTGAGTGCAGCTTAAGTAACATTTTGTAAAACTATGACTTGATGTAACAGGTTGTGACAGATTGTAGGAAACATTTTTACAGCAGTTCTGTTTCAGTGCAGAGGTTTAATAAGTGAGAGTTTCAGGAAGCATCTGAGGAGGTACTTGGCTCCCCCAGAGGATGGCTGGAATCTGGAATACACTGCTTGAGGGGATGGTAGATGCAGACACTTTCACATTTAAGAAGTGTTTCAGACAGTACTTGAAGCATCGAGGCAGAGAAGGATTGAGACCAAATGCTGGGGAAGAGCTCATGTGGGTGAGTAATTGTAGGCATTGGGGTGATGGGCCAAAGGGACAGTTTCTATGTTCTGTGATTCTGTAAGGCTGAAATGTTGGTGAGTTTCAGTTTGGAGATGAATTTGAACCAGAGATGAATTAACTCTGTTTGTGCAGATTTGTACCTTCCAATCACAGAGGAACCATACCGGACTCAAACACATGGACTGTGCCATCAAAGGGAGGCCCTGCTGTATCGGCACAAAGGGAAGGTGGGTGGTTCTCCTCCAGAGAGTTGTTTCCACTGGTTTCTCACTGAATACATTGTCCACACAAGGTGTTGTTTGGTGAGTAAAGGACTTCCATGAGGTAAAGACAATTGCTTCACTTAATATTTCAAAAAATAATTGAGTTAAATTAAATAAATTAAATTGAGGTAGGTTTGACAGCCAGGTAGTATGTTGTGATTGCAGTACAATTGTTGTAGTTAATGGAGGCCAATGTGGTGACATCATCTACAGACTGCTTCTGGAGCTAGAGGATATTCAGCTAAGCAAAAGTCAAACACTACAAAGCACCATGAAGAAGAATGTTACCTGGTCACTTGATTCCAAGCAGCAGTCACACTCCTTCAATTAGACACTGCAGGATTAGTCAGTCAGGAGAGAGAGCGGAGTATCACAGTGCTTGTTCTGGTCACTACACTGTAGGAGAGATATGGGCGCATGGGAGACAGCATATGTTGGAGCCTGCAATCAGATTCAGATTCAGTTTATCGTCATTTATAAACCACAAATATAATGCTGTTAAAAAATGAGACAACGTTCTCCGGAATGATATCACGAAAAAGCACAAAACAGACCACACAAGAAAAACCACATAACGTTTGGTAATCCCCAATCTAGAGTCCGGAGAGACTGCTGCGTATCGATATTGCACTACCATCTTAGCACGTTCCCCAGAAAGGAACTACAAACCCATCAGACAAACCTAAAGCTACAAGACATACACAAAACCACATAGTTACATATAGTTATAGTTAACATATAGTTTCTTTTTTTTTCTTTTCAAATCTTTTTATTAATTTTAAGAAAAACATAAGTAAAATATGAGTACAAAACATTTGAGAGTACACAATTAATAGATTAATTAAACAATCAGATATGTATTAATCAATATATAAAGTCTCCCAAACTCATAGTATTAATGTAAAGGAATTAAGAAAAAGAGAAAAAGGAGAAACCCCCCCCCAAAAAAACTAAGAAAATTAAAAAAAAACTAATAAAAAAAAACTAACCAACATGGGCTATTGCATAATGTTAAATACATACAGTAGTGCCGATGACTCCGAACCTCCATCCATACAATTCAGGATAGTAACAGTAAGGTTCAGGATCAGACCATTTAATTCATATGAAAATGTTGAATAAATGGTCTCCAAGTTTCCTCAAATTTAACTCAAGAATCAAAAACCACACTTCTAATTTTTTTCTAAACTCAAACAGGAAATAGTTTGAGAAAACCACTGAAATACAGTTGGAGGGTTAATTTCTTTCCAATTCAGTAAAATAGATCTTCTAGCCATTAATGTAACAAATGCAATCATTCATTGGGATGAAGCGGATAAACGCTTATTATCTATCATTGGTAGACCAAAAATTGCGGTAAAAGGATGTGGTTGGAAATTAATATTTAAAACTCTTGAAATAATATTAAAAATATCTTTCCAATAGTTTTGTAAACAAGGACAAGACCAAAACATATGGGTCAATGAAGCAACATCAGATTGACATCTATCACAGGTTGGATTAACATAAGAATAAAATCGAGCAAGTTTATCTTTAGACATGTGAGCTCTATGTACAACCTTAAATTGTATTAGAGCATGTTTAGCACAGATAGAGGATGTTTACCAATGATAAAATTTTTTAACATATAGTTTCAACAGTGCAGACAATACCATAATTGATAAAAGACTAACTGACAAAGACCACATAATTATAACACATAGTTTCAAAAGTGCAAAGCAATACCGTAATCTGATAAAGAGCAGTCCATGCACGGTTTAAAAGAAAGTCTCGAAGTTCTATCGTCTGACGCAGACAGTAGAAGGAAGAAAAACTCTTCCTGCCATGAACCTCCAGCGCTGCAGCTTGCCGAGACAGCAGTTTGGGAGCTCCGACCACAGCCAACTCCGAGTCCATCCAAAAACTTCAAGCCTCCAACCAGCCCTCCGACACCGAGCACCGAGCACCATCTCTGCCGAACGCTTCCACCCCGGCACCAGCCGCCAAGCAACAGGAAAAGCCGAGGATTCGGGGCCTTCCTCCCGAAGATTTCTTCGATCGCACAGTAGCAGCAGCAGCGAAACAGGCATTTCAAAAGTTCCACCAGATGTTCCTCCGTGCTTCACACGTCCGTCTCCATCAAATCAGGATTGTACACGGCCCCTACTTACAGATAACAGATATTCATTCCTGGAGTGGCCACTGTGCGCAGCGTCGCGCCGCCATCTTGAAGACATCAAATCCAAACTCAGTGGTCAGGCAGCATCTGTGAAAGGAAATGGACAGTTAATGTTTTGGGTGCAGACCTTCAACAGGTGTTTGTAGTGACAGTGCCGAAATGGCAGTAGAGGAGTTTCACAAGGATGTTCCTTGGGACACAGCCATTCAGTTATTTAGTGAGACTAGAGAAGTTCTCCTTGGAGCAGAGAGGCACATGATTAAGGCAGGGATATAGATATAGTAAACTGCAGAAAACTTATCAGAACATTTAGGATGAGGGGTAAGAGGTGTAGTGAGGGTATGAAGGGTACCTTCTTCCCTTGGAGAGGGATGAGAACATGGAACACACTGCTGGGGACAGTGGGGGACAGAGTCACTGACAGCATTGAAGAAGTGTTTATACAAACACTGAAATTGCCCAGGTATGGTAGGCAAGTGTTGGTGGGAAGGATTCATATGGTTGGATGTCCACTGGTCAGCATGGGCATGGTGGGCCGATGGCCTGTTTACATGATATATAACTATGTCATGTACATGTTCCTTGAGGGTACAAAAACCCTCAAGGATTCTGAATGAAGCAGATTTGGATATCCAGAAGGACGTTTTGAATTGTTCCACTCCGTATAAAATTTATCCAACATGTATATGGCTCTTTCCTCTTCCAGCTTGGCATTTTGAGAGCAGGGGACCAATAGACAACAGCACTCTAGTATTGGGAGAGGCAGCGCACACTGAGGAAATGTGTGCAGAAGTAGTGGAGGGTCAGGATGATCAGATACTGTTGTCTGAAGCTGTGGATATCCTGGGCTAGAGGAGTGGGAGGATAAAGATTTTTGGTGTCCTTCCTGTGGGAACTGATGAATTCAAGATGATACAGGAGGGAACACGAGGAAATCTGCAGATGCTGGAAATTCAAACAACAACACACACAAAATGCTGGTGGAACACAGCAGGCCAGGCAGCATCTATAGGGAGAAGCGCTGTCGATGTTTCGGGCCGAGACCCTTCATCAGGACTAACCAAAAGGAAAGATAGTAAGAGTGGGGGCAGTCAAACTAACCAAGAGATCCATGTAGAAATTTGCATTGGATCAATTAAGTCAAAGAGTTGAAAGTACAGATCAGAGATCAGTGTGGCAGAAATGTGTTTTAACTCCTGGGACAGTGGGGAGAGAGGAAGCTATCCACTTGCAAGGTCTCAACCTGACACATTGACAATTCCTTCTCCCTCAGATGCTGCTTGGCCCACTGCATTTGATTTTTCTCCAGATTCCAGCATCTACAGTCTCTTGTGACCCTGTTGTTCCATTGGGATTGACTACATGCATCAGGCTTAGACCATAAGACATCAGAGCAGAATTAAGCCATTCAGCTCATTGAATCTGCTCCGCCATTTCATCATGACTGATCTTGAATTCCATTCAACCCCATACACCTGTCCTCTCACCATATCTCTTGATGCCCCAACCAATCAGTAATCTATCAACTTCCACTTTAAATATCCCCATGGACTTGGCCTCCACCACAGATTGTGGCAGAGCATTCAACCAGATTCACCAGTCTTTGGCTTAAAAAAATCCTCCTTCCTTCTGTTCTAAAAAGTTGCCCCTAAGTTTTGAGGCTGTGCCCTCTAGTTCTGGAGGGGATTCGTGGGGATTCCCTAACAGAGGGAATATTGTCTCCACATCCACCCTATCTAGTTCTTTCAACATTTGGTAGGTTTCAATGAAATTCCCACGCATTGTTCTAAATTCTAGTGACTGCAGGCCAAAGCTGCCAAACGCTGCTCTTATGTTAATCCTTTCATTCCCGGAATCATCCTTGTGAAACTGCTCTGGACTCGCTCTAATGATAATACACCCTTTCTGAGATAAGGGACGCAAAACTGCTGACAATACTCCAAGTGCAGCCTGATGAATGTCTTATAAAGGTTCAGCATTTTTTCCTTGTTTTTATATTCTATTCTCCTTGAAATAAATGCCAACATTGCATTTGCTGCCTTTACCAGAGACTCAACCTGTGAACTAACCTTCTGGGAGTCTTGCACGATGACTCCAAAGTCCCTTTGCATCTCTGATATTTGAATTTTCTCCTCATTTAGATAATACTCTACAGTATTGTTCCTTTTACCAAAATGCATTATCATGCATTTCCTAACACTGTATTCCATCTGCCACTTTTTTGCCCATTCTTCCAATTTGTTTTAGTCTTGCTACAATCATATTGCTGCCCTAGCGCTACCTACCCCTCCACCTATCTTCATATCATCCACAAACTTTGCCACACAGCCATCAATTCCACTTTCTAAATCTTTGACAAACAGTGTGAAAAGTAGCAGTCCCAAAACTGACCCCTGAGGAACACCACTGGTTACTGACAGCCAACCAGAAAAAGCCCCTTTTATTCCCATTCGCTTCCTACCAGTCAGCCATTCTGCTATCCATGCCAGTATCTTTCCTGTAACGCCATCGGATGTTATCTTGTTAAGCAGCCTTATGTGAGGTACCTTATCAAATGCCTTCTTAAAATCTAAGTAAATGACATCCACTACTTCTCCTTTGTCCACCCTTCTTGTTACTTCCTTGAAGAATTTGAACAATTAATCCTTACTGATGGACTCCCAACACTTTCCTAAACACTGAGTTTAGGTTAACTGGCCTATAGTTTCCTCTCTTTTTGCTTTCCTCCCTTCTTAAAGAGGGAGTGACATTTACAATTTTCCAGTCCTCAGGGACCACACCAGAATCAAGTGATTCTTGAAAGGTCATGACCAATGCATCCGCATCTCTTCAGCAATCTCATTCAGGACTCTGGGATGTAGTCCATCTGACCCAGGTGACTTACCTACCTTCAGACCTTTTTGTTTGCCTAGCACAGACCTCTGGCACATGGCTAGCGTCTTCCACAGTGAAGACTGATGTAAGGTACCCCTTAAGTTTGTCTGCCATTTCTCTGTTCCCCATCACTACCTCAACAGCATCATTTTCCAGTGGTCTAATATCAACTCTCGTATCTCTTTTACTCTTTATGTAACTGAAAAAACTTTTATAGTATTCTGCTGTACTTTATTAGCTAGTTTACTATCATATTTCATCTTTTCCCTTCTTATAGCTTTTTTAGTTGCCTTTTGTTGGATTTTAAAAGCTTCCTAATTGTCCAACTTCCCACTTACTTTGGCTATCTTATATGCCCGTTCCTTGGCCTTTATGCAGTCCTTGACTTCATCATCAGCCATGGCTGCCTTGCCCTGCCATTTGAGAACAACTTCTTTTATGGGACATGTCTATCCTGTGCCATGTGAACTATTTCCAGAAACTTCAGCCATCTCTGCTCTGCCGACACCCCTGCCAGTATCCTCTTCCAATCCACCTGGACAAGCTCCTCTCTTGTGCCTCTGTAATTCCCTTTATTACATTGCAATACTGATACATGTGACTTATGCTTCTCCCTCTCAAATTGCATTATGAATTCAATCCTATTATCACTGCCTCCTTAGGGTTCTTTACCTTAAGCTTCCTAATAAAGTCTGGGCTTGGTTCAGTGTGCCAGAATACTGAATAAGTAAGACTGGAGATGAGCTTTAAACTAAACAGTCAAAGGTAGGTTCTGGTGAAGGGAAAAATATGCTTCTCGCATCTCCTTTAAACTTAGCCCATCCCACCTTCAATGCATGCCTACTGGTTTTAGACATTTTAACACTGGAAAAAAAACACACTGGCTCTTTGTATCTATACTTTGCATAATTTTATAAGCCTCTATCAGATCTCCTCTCAGCCAGAGAAAATAACCCAAGTTTGTCCAACCTCTCATCACAGCTCGTGTCCTCTAATGCAGACAGCATCCTGGTAAAACACTTCTGCACCTTCTTCAAAGCCTCAACATACTTCCTGTAACAGGGTGACCAGAACGGAACACGTTGAATGTTCTTGACAACTGAGTTCTTCCAACAGCTGTGTTTTGTCACAGGGTCAGTGAATCAATGTGCTAATCATTTTAATTCCATGTCCCATTCCCATTCTGATATGTCTATCCATGGCCTCCTCTATTGTCAAAATGAATCCAAACTCAGGTTGGAGGAACAACACCTTATATACCGGCTGGATAGCCTCCAACCTGATGGCATGAACATTGACTTCTCTAACTTCCGTTAATGCCCCTCCTCCCCTTCTTACCCCATCCCTGACATATTTAGTTGTTTGCCTGTTCTCCATCTCCCTCTGGTGCTCCCCCCCCCCTTTCTTTCTCCTGAGGCCTCCCGTCCCATGATCCTTTCCCTTCTCCAGCTCTGTATCACTTTCACCAATCACCTTTGCAGCTCTTAGCTTCATCCCATCCCCTCCGGTCTACTCCTATCATTTCGCATTTCCCCCTCCCCCCTCTACTTTCAAATCTCTTACTATCTTTCCTTTCGGTTAGTCCTGATGAAGGGTCTCGGCCCGAAATGTCAACATCGCTTCTCCCTATAGATGCTGCCTAGCCTGCTGTGTTCTACCAGCATCTTGTGTGTGTTGTTGTTTTAAAATGCCATCCTTACGGAGAGATGGTGGGTGAAAAAACAGCCATGATTGAATGGCCAAATTCTGCTTCTGGTATGTCGTTTACAGCAAAGTACATCGCTTTGAAACATTAGAGCAGGAATATGGTCGAGTTGCAGCCAAAAGTAGAAAGCAATGACAGTGTCAATCAGAGAAACAGTCAGCCACAGCACTGAGAACACACAATACTATTGACGAGAAGTATAAAGATGAGTGATCTTCCATGGATATTTTTAACATTGTCCAGAGTCATTGTGGGACTGAGACAGGAAACATTGTGAAAGGGAACAGCAAAATGGCAAAATAAGGAAATGGAGCTGAAACTGGATGAACTCTGGATCAATTCGGAGGCTGAGGGATTGATCAACAGATGATACTGGGAGATATTTACACCCAAGGAGCAGGACATAGATAACTGGGTGACCGTCAAGAGGAGGAAAGTGGATGGCATGTGTTGTAAAATTTTTTTAACTTGGCAACAGCAGTTCGATGCAATACATAATATAGAAGATAAGTAAATAAATAAAATGAAATAGATCAGTAAGTAAATCAATTACAGTATATGTATATTGAATAGATTAAAAATCATGCAAAAAACAGAAATATATTAAAAAGTGAGGTAGTGTCCAAGGGTTCAATGTCCATTCAGAAATTGGATGACAGAGGGGAAGAAGCTGTTCCTGAATCACTGAGTGTGTGCCTTCAGGCTTCTGTACCTCCTACCTGATGGTAACAGCGAGAAAAGGGCTTGCCCTGGGTGCTGGAGATCCTTAATAATGGATGCTGCCTTTCTGAGACACTGCTCCTTGAAGGTGTCCTGGGTACTTTGTAGGCCCGTACCCAAGATGGAACCAACCCAAGATAGTGTTGCATTTTGGAAGGACAGATCAAGGTAGGACATACACAGTAAATGGTAGGGCACTGAGGAGTGTGGAGGAACAAAAGGATCTGGGAGTTCAGATACGTAATTCCTTGAAAGTGGCGTCACAGGTAGACAGGGTTGTGAAAAAGGTGTTTGGCATCCTGGCATTCATACATCAAAGTATTGAGTATAGGAGTTGGGATGTTATGATGAGGTTGCTTAAGACATTGATGAGGCCAAATTTGGAGTATTGTGTGCAGTTCTGGTCACCTAACTATAGGAAGGATATCAGTAAGATTGAAAGAGTGCAGAGAAGATTTACCAGGATGTTGCCAGGTCTTCAGGAGTTGAGTTACAGGGAAAGATTGAACAGGTTAGGACTTTATTCCTTGGAGCATAGAAGAATGAGGGGGTATTTGATAGAGGTTTACAAAATTATGATGGGTATAGACAGAGTAAATGTGAGTAGGCTCTTTCCACTTAGATTAGGAGAGGTAAATACGAGAGGACATGGCTTTAGGGTGAAAGGGGAAAAGTTTAGGGGGAACTTCACTCAGAGAGTGGTGGGAGTGTGGAACGAGCTGCCATCTGACGTGGTAAATGCGGGCTCACTCTTAAGTTTTAAGAATAAATTGGATAGATACATGGGTAGGAGAGGTCTAGAGGGTTATGGACTGAGTGCAGGTCAATGGGACTAGTGGAATAAAGGTTTGGCACAGATTAGAAGGGCCAAATGGCCAGTTTTCTGTGCTGTAGTGTTCTATGGTTCTAACTAAATTTACAAACCTCTGCAGCTTCTTTCGGTCCTGTGCAGTAGCACCCCCCACCCATAACAGACAGTGATGCAGCCTGTTAGAATGCTCTCCACGGTACATCTACAGAAGTTTTTGAGTGTGTTTGTTGACATACCAAATCTTTTCAAACTCCTAATGTAGTATAGTCGCTATCTTGCCTTCTTTATAACTGCATCGATATGTTGGGAGCAGGTTAGGTCCACAGAGATCTTGACACCCAGAACTTGAAACTGCTCACTCTCTCCACTTCTGATCCCTCTGTGAGGATTGGTGTGTGTTCCTTTGTTTTACCCTTCTTGAAGTCCAAATCAGGTCTTTCATCTTACTGATGTTGAGTGCAAGGTTGTTGCTGAAACACCACTCCACTAGTTGGCATATCTCACTCCTGTATGCCCTCTTGTCTCCATCTGAGATTCTACCAACAATGGTTGTATCATTGAAAATTTATAGATGCTATTTGAGCTATGCCTAGCCACACAGTCATGGGTATAGAGAGAGTGGAGCAATGGGCTAAGCACACACCCTTGAGGTGCATCAGTGTTGATCGTCAGCGAGGAGGAGATATTATCACCAATCTACACATATTGTGGTCTTCCGGTTAGGAAGTCAAGGATCCATTTACAGAGGGAGATACAGAGGCCCATGTTCTGTAACTTCTCAATCAGGAATGTGGGAAAGATGGTGTTAAATTCTGAGTTATAATCAATGAACAAAATCCTGACATAAGTGTTTGTATTCTCCAGGTGGACTAAGGCAGTGTGAAGAGCCATTGAGATTGTGTCTGCCATTGACCTATTGTGGTGATAAGCAAATTGCAATGGGTCCAGATCCTTGCTGAGGCAGGAGTTCAGTCTGGTCATGATCAACCTCTTAAAGCATTTCATTACTGTAGATGTGAGTGCTACCGGATGATAATCATTAAGGCAGCTCACATTATTCTTCTTAGGCACTGGTATAATTGTTGCCTTTTTGAAGTGAGTGGAACATCTGCCTGTAGCAGTGAGAGGTTGAAAATATCCTTGAATACTCCTGCCAGTTGGGTGGCACAAGCTTTCAGAGCCTTTCCAGGTACTCCATTGGGACCTTCCACCTTGCAAGCATTCACCCTCTTTAAAGACAGCCTAACATCAGCCTCCAAGACAGAGATCACAGGGTTACCAGGTGCAGCAGGGATCTTCACAGCTGTAGTTATATTCTCCCCTTCAAAGTGGGCATAGAGGACGTTGAGTTCATCTGGTAGTGAAGCATCACTGCCATTCATGCTATTGGGTTTTACTTCGTAGGAAGTAATGTCTTGAAAACCCTGCCAGAGTTATCGTACATCCGATGCCACCTCCAAACTCGTTCGAAATTGTCTCTTTGCCCTTGAAATAGCCCTCCTCAAATTGTACCTGATTTTCTGGTACAGACCTGGGTTGCCAGACTTAAATGCCACAGATCTAACCTCCAGCAGACATACCCCTTGGTTCATCCACAGCTTTTGGTTTCCACTGAGGTTGTGTGGGACTAAATCCAGACATCCAAAGGTCATGGTATAAGGGTGAAACATGAAAAGTTTAAGGGGAACATGAGGGAGACTACTTCATTCAGAGGGTCCTGAGAGTGTGGAACAAGCTGCCAGCATTTTGTACATGCAAGCTCGATTTCAACATTTAAGAGAAGCCTGGATAGGTACATGGATGGTAGGGGTCAGGAGGGCTATGGTCCCGGTGCAAGTTGATGGGCATAGACAGTTTAAATGGTTTCAACATGGCCTAGATGGGCCAAAGGGCCTGTTTTATGTTGTACCTCTCTATGACTCTAAAGGCTCTAAGAATAAGCCAGGAAATTATAAACTAGTGAGCCTGACATCAGTAGTGGGGTAGTTACTGGAAGGTATTATAAGGGACCCAATATATGAGTATCTCAATAGATTCAGGAAAGTCAATATGGCTTCATGTGTGATGGGTCTTGTCTAATCAATCATAGAGAGTTTGTCAAGGAAGTTGTGAGCAAAGTAGATGAAGGCAAGACAGTGGGTGTTGTTTATGTGGGCACTTGACAAGGTCCCACATGGAAGGTTGGTCAAGAAGGTTCAGTTGCTCAGCATTCAAGATGGGGTAGTAAATTGGATTAGACATTGGCTTTGTGGGAGAAGCCAGAGAGTGGTAGTAGATGCTTGCCTCTCTGACTGGAGGCCTGGGACTAGTCCTGTGCCGCAGGGTTCAGTGCTGTGTCCTTTGTTGTTTGTCATCTATATCAACAATCTAGATGACATTGTCGTTAAGTAGATCAGCAAATTTGTGGATGACATCAAGATTGGGGGTATAGTGGACAGTGAGGAAGGCTATCGAGGCCTGCAGAGGGATCTGGACCAGCTGGAAAAATGAGCTGAAAAATGGCAGATCGAATTTAATGCAGACAAGTGTGAGGTGTTGCACTTCAGTAGGACTAACCAGGGTAGGTCTTCCACAGTGAACGGTAGGGCACTGAGGAGTGTGTTAGAAAAAAGGGATCTGGGAATACAGGTCCATCATTCATTGAAAGTGGTGTCATAGGTAGACAGGGTCATAAAGAAATCATTTGGCACATTGGCCTTCATGAATCAAAGTATTTAGTACGGAGTTGGGGTGTTATGTTGAAGTTGTATAAGATGTTGGTGAGGTCTAATTTGGAGTGTTATGAGCAGCTTTGTTCACCTACCCACAGGTAAGATATAAATAAGATTGAAAGAGTGCAAAAAATATTACAAGGATGTTGCCAGGACTTGAGGACCTGAGCTTAGGGGGTGATTGAATAGGTTATAACTTTATTCCCTGGAACATGGGAGAATGAGGGGAGATTTGTTAGAGGTATACAAAATTATGAGGGGTATAGATAGGATGAATGCTAGCAGGCTTTTCCCACTGAGGTTTGGTGAGACTACTTTACTTTATTGACACCAAGCAATTGATACTAGAGCGTACAATCATCATAGCAATATTTGATTCTGCGCTTCGCGCTCCCTGGAGTACAAATTGAAGTAAATATAATAAAAATTTAAATTATAAATCATAATTAGAAAATAGAAAAGGGAAAGTAAGGTAGTGCAAGTCAGGTCCGGATATTTGGAAGGTACGGCCCAGATCCGGGTCAGGACATTTGAATAAATACATGGAGAGGAGGGGTTTGGAGGGCTATGGTCCAGGTGGGACTAGGCAGATTAATGGGTCAGCATGGACCAGACGGGCTGAAGGGACAGTTTCTGTGCTGTAATGTTCTATGATTCGATGACAATAATTAAACCAAATCTTGCACCTGCCCTCACAGCAAATAACACAGAAATCTTCCCCTAAATTGTGGAGGGCCTGAAGTCTGGAATAAGTAAGGAGCTGGAAGACATCAGCACTAATTTAAACCAAGTATTGGAGATATTAATTGGTTAAATAACAAATAAAAGTCTTGGATCCCAATGAACTGCACTCCAAGGGTTAGAAGGAGATGGCTATGGAGATGCCATGTATTCTAAATACCATGTATTCGAAAATAGCTTCTCTGGACTGGAAGGTGGCAAATGTAATCTCACAATTGAAGGAAGGAGGAAGAAAGAAAACAAGGAATAACAGTTCAGTAACCCTGACACCAGTGGCTGGAAAAATTTGCATTTATTATTAAGGTAATGGTAACAGTGCAGTTTAAAAAAAGAGTTGAGCAGATTCAACATTGAAGTATGAAAAAGAAGTCTACTAGAGATATTTTTGAGTTTGCAACAAGCCAGGCAGATGAGGGTGAATGGGTGTGATTAAACATTTTGAAGGCCTTTCAGGTGTCACTTGAGGCTGCTGAATGAAGCTAGAACATGAAACTGGGTGGTATATTGGCATGGACTGAGGATTATTAAAAGGCAGAGAGTAGGAAGAGATTTTTCATTTGGGAGTCTGTGACTCATGTCCAACAGGAAGAATGCTGCTGACCTTGCTGTCCACAATTTATATCAATAATTTGGAGAGGAGGGGATCAAATGTAATATATCTAGTTTTGCTGATGATATAAAGCTTGATGACAGTAGGGTGTGTGCATGCATTAAAATGAATGGACAGATTTATAAGATTTTAGTAGGTAGAGCATCCATCTTACTCCTGGACCTGTTGTAACTGTGGTCTCACCAACTTTGATTCCTCCCTCTTCACAGTTGATAATATTGAAACTCATAATAGATTCAATTTGCTCGCATCTCAGTCTTCGAATCCCTCAGAGTCAGAGTTGGACTTAAATGTCCCCCCAGATATTGGATCCCCTACCAAAGCAGCCACACCAAACTTTAAAACTAAAGGGAAGTGTCTCAGATCTACAAAGACATGCAACCGGTAGAAGTTTAAGACTTTAAAAATTGTAAACATGAATTGTCAGAGCTTGAGAGCAAAGAAAGCTATTTTTCAAGACTTGATTGATGATGAAAACCCCGATATAATAGTTGGTACTGAGTCATGGCTCAACAACAACATTGTTTCAGGAGAAATCTTTCCCACCTATTTCCAGCTTTTTAGGAAAGACAGGAAATCTAACTCCCGTGGTGCAGTGTTTATTGCAGTGAAAAATACTCACATAGTTACTGAAGAAAATACCCTAGATTCAAATTGTGAAATAAAGTGGATTAGTATTCATGTTAAAGGCCTAAAACTGGTGTATGTTGGAGCATTCTATTGCCCTCCATCATCTGATGTTGATTATTTAAAGGAACTGGGTTTGTCTCTTTCAAAAATCCCTCAATCAGCATCTATTTGGCTTCTTGGAGATTTTAATCTGCCTAGTGTGGATTGGAACAGTAGTATTGTCCACCAAGGGGGCAGTTATGTAGCAGTCAGTAAACTAATGATTGATGTTGTAGCTTATTTTAATTTGACACAAATTGTTAGACATCCTACTAGAGGAAGTAACATACTGGACTTATGTTTTGTGTCAAATCCAGTTTTAGTTGTAAATCATCATGTCACTGCAGGGATTAGCGATCATGATGTTGTTGGGAATGCAGAGCTCACTGTGAAATTAATTAAACCCCTCAAAAGGAAAATATTTTTGTACAGGAAAGCAGATTTTAGTGGAATTGCAAAACTTGTTAGTGATTTCGACCAGTCACTAGCTAAGGAATATCTAGCATCGGTCAGTATTAATATTCTTTGGTCTAACTTCCAAGAGGTCCTTCAAGCAGCAATTGACAAGTGTGTCCCCTCTAAAATGAGCTCTTCCAGGTTCAACTTACCCCATTCAACTCTTAAAGATAGCGGAGTCAAGGGATATGGGGAGAAGGCAGGAGCAGGGTACTGATTGTGGATGATCAGCCATGATCACAGTGAATGGTGGTGCTCACTCGAAAGGCCAAATGGCCTACTCCTGCACCTGCTGTCTATTGTTTATTGCCATGGGTAAACCAGTCCACCCAACGTGTGATACGTAGAAAACAAAGACTCTATAATAAAGCTAGGAAATCCAGTCATAGTGGAGACTGGCAAAAATTCAAATCCTTGTGCTGACTTATTGATAGAAACATCAGGAAAGCTCACTATCAGTATATTAATGAGGTAATGGGTGAGAGCTTAAAGAGTGACAACACCAAACCCTTCTGGAGTTTTATTAAATCTACAAGGCAAGAAGTTTTTTGAATTTCTTCTCTCTCATCCAGGGGCCGCGTTGTATCTCTTGCTGCAAACAAAGCACAAGCACTTAACCAGCAGTTTTGCTCTGTGTTTACAAGGGAAAACGTGAATGAACTCCCCACTTTAGACCCCAGCAATATCCCAGACTTGCCAGATCTCATTCTAACTGTAACAGGGTTAAGAAGCTTCTTGAGGAATTACAGCCCGAGAAAGCACCAGGACCTGATCAAATACCAGGACCTGAAAAAGCACCAGGACCTGATCAAATTCCAGGACCTGATCAAATACCAGGACCTGAAAAAGCACCAGGACCTGATCAAATTCCAGGACCTGATCAAACACCAGGACCTGAGAAAGCACCAGGACCTGATCAAATACCAGCCATGATTCTGAAGAGTTGTGCTTCAGTCTTGCTCCCGTTTTGTAAAAGATATTTCAGAAGTCTATTGATACTGGGACATTACTGGATGATTGGTTGAAAGCGAATGTTGTTCCAATTTATAAGAAGGGCAAGTGCACAAATCCAGGATATTACAGACCGGTTTCACTCACTTCCATCCCTTGTAAAATTCTTGAGCATATTATTCACCGTCACATTATGGACCATCTAGAAAGACACAATGTTCTTACTCACCACCAACATGGATTCCGACAGGACAGATCCTGTGACACACAACTTGCAGGGCTGATCAATGACTTAGCAAAGACCCCTGACAACAGAAGCCGAGCAGTCTTGATCATACTCAACTTCAGCAAGGCATTTGACACGGTCCCCCACCAGTGATTGCTATGTAAGCTTGAACATGTGGGCATTAACAACAGCCTTCTACATTGGTTAAACATGTTCCTTACCAATAGACAGCAATGTGTGCTTCTCGAGGGGGCAGAGTCCCCTGAATCTCTAGTGACATCTGGAGTGCCCCAGGGGACCGTGTTGGGACCCTTACTTTTTCTCATTTACATCAACAACTTGCCAAATATAGTCAAGTCCAAGGTCAGCCTCTTTGCAGATGACTGCATAATCTACTGTGAGATTAAAAAATGACCAAGATGCTCAGCTGCTGCAAAACGGTATTGATTCATTATGTCAATGGGAGACTCAATGGCAACTGTCCTTCAACTCATCTAAATGTTATGCTATGCATGTCAGTCACAAAGTTAAACCAATCAACACGATATATAACATGAAAGGAAAGATTTTTGAACCAGTCACCCACCACCCATATCTTGGTGTTGAAATTAGCAAGGATCTTAACTGGGCATGCCACATCAATCAGATTACAGCCAAAGCAAACAAAATGCTGGGTGTCCTGCAAAGAAACCTCCACTCATGTAGTAAATCTGTCAAGGTCATGGCATACAAGACACTCAGCCATCCAAAGCTTGAGTATTGCGCGACCATATGGGATCCCCATCAAGCTAACAATAAGAAGTCCATCGAAAAAATCCAATGCCATGCTGCTGGCTTTGTGCTAAACATTACAGCAAGAAATCCAGTGTCACCAACATGCTCTCTAACCTTCAATGGGAACCACCTGAAAACCGACGTACTAAATTACAGTTAATCTCCATTTTCAAAGAAGTTCACAACATCACTTCATCAAACATCCAAATTCGTCACAGGGTCAGTTCAACTCGACAGCAAATTGGACCTTACATACTGGAAACCCTTTCATTCAATGAGATTTGCTACCAGTAGTCCCTCTACCCAAGATCAACAAGAGACCTGTGCAGTATTTCTGACGTTAATATTTTTAAAGATAGACTCGATCAAATCAATTTAGGGGATCTAATCAAAAAAGCTCACTTTACAATTTAACTCTCACGCCGTTCATACCGACCGCGCGTTATAACAGCTGTCCGGCAGTGCTTGCACAGTACCAAGCAGAAGCAGAAACAAAGGAAGACCATGGAACTATTCAAAGAAGACATCAAACACCCAACGTGTGAAAAGAACAAATAGCAAAAATGGCAAAAGAACGAATGAATAACACACAGAATATTAAACATTAAACCATAGAGTCCTTGAAATGGTCTAGGAATGTTCAGTTTAGTTCAGTTCAGTTCAGTTTAGTGCTGTATCATTCATTGACTGCAGGCTGCAGGGACAGTCCATGCTGAAACACCCTGAACCAAACTCGCAAAATAGCAATTAAAGAAGAGTAACTGGAAACCAGAAACACATGTAACGTGAACTGCAGAATCCTCGAAGAATGGGTCCAATCCACAAACTGCACCAATCAAACCTTGCTCGAGACCCAAGGCTCCTGCACTTTCCTCCAGCAGCAACGAGTGAGAGGGAGACTGGTCAAACACAGGCTGACAACACTGAATGTTGACTTGTGTCCTGCTCTTAGCCTCATTGATTTCAATCTTGTTCATTGCTTTAATCGGTGAGAACAGCAAGTAACGGATCCAATTCTGGGTCTGTGCTCTGCCGTTAGGTCCCACTGTCCATTCCCAACCTTGTCGACTTCAGGTATTTTATATTCTTATTAATTACAGGCCACAATTGCTTGCAGTTTAGGAGTAGAAGCATACTTAAAGGAAGGTAGCAGTTTTGTAAACTATCTGCAGGATGCTGCCGTTGGTCGCTGGTGCCATTTTGAAAGCATATATAAATCAGTAAAAGTGGACATGGAGGCACACTAAGTAATTAGGATACCAACCAGTATTTGTCTTTACACCAAGTGGATTTGAGTACAAGAGTAAAGAAAGCTCTGGTGAGATTATATCGGAATATTGTGTACAGGATTTATGTCCACACTCTTTCCGAGCTCTGGAAGGGAATAGGAGTGAAGGTTCATCAGATTGATTCCAAAGATGACGGCTTTGTCCTTTCAGCAGAGATTTAGCAGAGCAGTCTTGGACTTCCCTAAGGTTGGAGGAATACAGAAGAAAATGTACAAAATGTAAAGGGATGACAAATGTGTAGGGATGATATTTCATCTGGCTGGGTGCCCGGAACAAGGGGAACACTGACTCAAAATAATGAACAGTTCTGGACAGAGTTAGAATGATAGAGTCACAAAGCCCAGAAAAAGACCATTCACCCCATCTTGCCCATGCCAACCATTAGCATCTATCTTTCAGCATTTGTGTATACACCTCTGTGCCTAGACAATTCAAACATTTAGCTCTTGAATGCTTCAGCATCTCTGCTTCCCCCACTCTGACAGTGCATTCCAGGTATCTTGAATTCTCTTTCAGATACCCTCAAAATCTCCACCTCCTCACCCTCAATCTATATCTGTTAGTTTTCATTGATTTCTGATATGGGAAATAATCTTGTTGTCTGCTATAGCCCACATAATTTTATGTACTACAATCATGTTTCAACTTTCTTTCTGCACTCCATGTAGGATAGACCTAGACTCTCCAATCTTTTTTAAAAAAATTTTTTTATTGAGTTTTCAATGATTACAGAAGAAAAGAATGAAAAATTATCAGCCCTTCCCCCCTCCCCTTAACCCCTCCCCCCTAACATATCCCTATAGAAAGAAAGAAAGAATGCCTGGATATCGGAAGATCCTCACATGCTCCATGGAGTTCATAATAGCTTTAGTATATATATTTCTTTCTTTCCCCAAATAACCAGTAATTTTATCTTCGGAGCACCTATATATTTAGTCCTATCTTTTGTAAATAAGGGCGCCAAATTTTCAGAAATGTTTCATATTTATCTCTTAAATTATAAGTAATTTTTTCAAGTGGAATACAGCTAAAGATTTCGTTCTTCCAACAATCTATACTTAAGTATGAATCCGATTTCCAAGTAACTGCAATAGCCTTTTTGGCTACTGCCAATGCAATTTTTATGAATTCTTTCTGATATTTATTCAATTTGGGTTTCAGTTTTATCCCTTCAATATCACCTAGTAAAAATAATATTGGGTTATGTGGAAGCTGTGTTCCAATAACTTGTTCCAGTAAAACTCTTAAATTTGTCCAAAAAGGTTGAATTTTAAAACGAAACCAAGTAGAATGTAAAAAAGTACCAATTTCTTGATTACATCGGAAGCATTGATCAGATAAATTTGGGTTTAATTTATTTATTTTTGTGGTGTAATATATAATTGATGTAAAAAATTATATTGCACTAATCTTAGCCAGACATTTGTTGTATTTGTCATACTGTCAAGGCATAGTCTTGACCAACTTGTTTCTTCAATTTTAATATTCAAGTCAGTTTCCCATTTTTGTCTTGACTTATAAATTCTTTGTTTAATTGCCTGTTTTTGAATTAAACTATACATACAAGAAATAAATCTTTTAATTTTTCCTTTTTGAATTAAAGTTTCTTTTGACCCAGTTTATCTCTGAAATAAGCCCTTAATTGAAAATAACCAAAAAGAGTGTTGTTTGATATTTTGTATTTATTCTTTAATTGATCAAATGACATTAATATACCTCCTTCAAAACAGTCTCCTATATATCTAATCCCTTTTTGAAACCAATTGTATAAAAGTTGGTTATCCATTGCAAAAGGAATAAGTTTATTTTGATTTAAAGGTCTCTTTGCTAATAAAGATTTCCTTATCTCATCGTCAACATTTATCTTATTCCATAAATCAATCAAATGTTTTAATATAGGAGATTCTTTCTTTTCCCGTATCCATTTAGATTCCCACTTATATATAAAATCTTCTGGTATATTTTCTCCTATTTTATCTAGTTCTATTCTAATCCATGCTGGTTTATCTTCATCAAAAAAAGATGCAATAAATCTAAGTTGATTTGCTTTATAGTAATTCTTAAAGTTTGGAAGTTGTAACCCTCCTAGATCAAATTTCCATGTCAATTTTTCCAACGATATTCTTGACATCTTACCTTTCCAAAGGAACTTCCTCACACATTTATTTAACTCTTGAAAAAACTTCTGGGGTAGTTGTATTGGTAGTGTTTGGAATAAATATTGTAATCTAGGGAATATATTCATTTTTACAGCATTTACTCTGCCTACTAATGTTATTGGTAACATCATCCATTTATCAAGATCTTCTTGAATTTTTTTCAATAATGGTAAATAATTTAATTTATATAAATTCTTTATATCATTATCAACTCTTATACCTAAATATTTTATACCATTTATTGGCCATCTAAATTGAATTATTAATCGACATTGACTATAATCTCCTTTAGTAAGAGGTAGAATTTCACTTTTATCCCAATTTATTTTGTAGCCTGATATTTTCCCATATTCTTCCAATCTAGAAGATAATTTACATAGCAAATACAATGGGTTTGTTAAATAAAGCAGAACATCGTCAGCGAATAAGTTAATCTTGTATTCCTCCTGATTAACTCTGAAACCCTTAATATCTGGGTCCGTTCTAATTAATTCAGCTAAAGGTTCTATCGCCAACACAAATAAAGCAGGTGATAATGGACAACCTTGTCTAGTTGACCTTGTTAACTGAAATGATGTTGAAATTTGACCATTTGTCACTACTTTAGCTTTGAGATTAGTATTTAAGGTTTTAATCCATTTCATAAAAGATACTCCTAATCCATATTTTTCTAATACCTTAAATAAAAAATCCCATTCCAATCTATCAAATGCTTTTTCTGCATCTAAAGCAACTGCCACACTCATTTCCTCCCTCTTTTGTGCCAAATGAATTATACTAAGTAACCAGGTTACATTATCTGCCGATTGTCTATTTTTGATAAATCCTGTTTGATCCATATGTATTAATTTTGATAAGTATTTAGATAATCTACTAGATAAAATTTTTGCTATTATTTTATAATCGGTGTTTAACAAAGAAATAGGTCTATATGATGTGGGCTTTAAAAGATCTCTATCTTTTTTTGGCAATACTATTAAAATAGCTGTCAAAAAAGATTCTGGAAGTTTAAGCGTTCTTTCCACTTGGTGTATTAACTCCATAAAAGGAGGAATTAGTAAATCTTTAAACTTTTTGTAAAATTCGGGCGGAAAACCATCTTCTCCTGGAGATTTATTACTCTGAAGTGATCCTCGAGCTTCTTCGACCTCTTTTAATGTAAAAAGTAAATCTAATCCCTTCTGTTCTTCCAAATCCAATTTTGGAAGAGTTATTTGTGATAAAAACCTTTCTATCTCGACATTATCATTTTGTGATTCTGATTGATACAGCTCAGAATAAAAATTCTTAAAAGTTTCATTAATTTCTAAAGGTTTATAGGTAATTTATTTACACTTGTTCACAATTGCATTTATCATTTTGGAAGTCTGGTCTGTTTTTAACTGCCAAGCAAGAATCTTGTGTGATCTCTCACCTAGTTCATAATATCTCTGTTTAGTTCTCATAATTGCTATTTCTGTTTGATATGTCTGAAGTGTATTATATTGTAACTTCTTGTTAACAAGTTGTCTTCATTTTTCTTCTGTCATATATCTTTGAAATTCTTTTTCTAATTTTGTAATCTCTTTTTCCAATTGATCTATTTCTACCATATATTCCTTCTTAATTTTAGAAGTGTAACTTATTATCTGGCCTCTCAAATATGCCTTCATTGCTTTCCACAATATAAATTTATCATCAACTGAATGTGAATTTGTATCTAAAAAAAACTGAATCTGCTTTTTCATAAAATCACAAAAATCTTGACGTTTTAATAATATTGAATTAAATCTCCATCTGTAAATCGATTCCTCTTTATCCATCATTATCACTGTCATTATCAAGGGGGAATGATCTGACAATATTCTTGCTTTATATTTCATAGTTTTTACTCTGTCTTGAATATTCGTTGATAATAGAAATAAATCTACCCTTGAATAAGTTTTGTGTCTATTTGAATAAAATAAATAATCTCTTTCTTTTGGATTAATTCTTCTCCATATATCAATCAAATTTAAATCTTTCATCAATGATAAAGTTAATTTTACTACTTTTGATTTTGTAACAACCTTTGTTGATCTATCTAAAACTGGGTCTAGACAAAAGTTAAAATCTCCACCTATTAATATTTTATCATGTGCATCAGCCAAATTCAAAAAGGTCTCTTGTATAAATTTTACATCATTTTCATTTGGTGCATAAATATTCATAAGAGTCCATAGTTCTGAAAAAATTTGACAATGAATAATTACATATCTCCCCGCTGAATCAATTAATACATTTTGTATTTTAATTGGTAAAGTTTTATTAACCAAAATTGCAACTCCCCTCGCCTTTGAATTAAATGAAGCTGTAATAACCTTTCCGACACAATCTCTTTTTAATTTCTGATGATCTATCTCTGTTAAGTGTGTTTCTTGTAAAAAAAAGCTATATCTATTTTCATTTTCTTAATGTATGTTAAAATTCTTTTTTCTTTTCACCGGTCCATTAAGCCCATTAACATTAAAACTTAGAAAATACAGTAAATTAGTCATTATTTTTAATAGGATTACTCCAATCTATAATAATACTTAATCTTTCAACTTTCGTAGTACCTTGGGGAATCTTTTTAAAATTCTCCATGTTGCTATGTGTCTTCCCCCCCCCCCCCCCCCCCCAATCATCCAGGCAAAGAAAGAAGGATAGAAGAAAAATAGATTATAAAGAAAAAAGTAACAAAATACCCCCCTATTAATGTTGTGGATAAAAAAAAACACAACATTACCCCCCTCCGTTGTACGGGTCATGGCAATCGCCATGATTACACACGTGAATCCCATAGCAATCGATTCAAAGTTCCCCCAACTCCCCCATAACATAAAAAAGTATATATATGAGAAGAAGAAAAAAATGTCACTACTCTCAATTAATATTTCTCAAATTTTTACCTTTCTCCCCCTGTATCATATAATTAAGAATGTTTAAATATTCTTTTGTCCTTAAATGTCCATCAATTCCATTCAGTGTCCCTGTCTTCATCTTTAATCCATTTCACTTTTAAATCTTTGGCTGTGGTTAGCGAATACTTGGAAGTTTTTGTGCAAACTCTTCCGCATCCCGATAATCAGTAAAAAATCTTTTTCCGTCATCCAAAAAAATTATCAGGGTTGCCGGGTGACGCATTATAAATTTATAACCTTTTCCCCATAAAGCTTTTTTTGCTGGGTTAAATTCTTTCTCTTCAAAAGGTCATAACTTATATCAGGATAGAAAAGAACTGTTTTCCCTTCTATCATCAATGGCCCATTTCTCTTTCTGGCACGTTGGGCAGCCGCCTTCAGGATCTTTTCTTTATCTTGATATCTTAAGCATCTTATCAAGATTGATCGTGGGTTTTGGTCAACTTGAGGTCTTGATCTTAAGGCTCTGTGAGCCCTTTCAATTTCAATTAACTGAGTTCCTTCTTCCATTTCCAAATTTTCCGGGATCCATTTTTGAAAAAAAATTTATTGGATCCGACTCTCCAATCTCTATTATATTTAAAGCTTTCCATGTGAGGTAATATCTTGGTGAATCTCCTCTGCACTCTGTCTGCCACTATTATTTCCTTTCTGTAATATAATGATCAGAATGCACCCAGTACTCTAGCTGAGGTCTGACTATGTGTTGTAAAGTAGGAACAGAACTTCACTGCTCTGACTAATGAAGTCTTCTTCACCACATTACCTACCTGTGCCCTCTCTATCAAGAATCTTTGAACCTGCGCACCACACTGCCTCTATGCCACTGTGCATGTCCTAGTCTCGTAAGTATGTCCAGACTGCGTTAATGTTCAAGTCCATCTGAGTGGGGAGATTTCTAGCCAAGGGATATGAAGTAGATATTAAAGACTGAGATTTGTTCATTGTTTGAGAATCGAAGGAATAGTCCAGGAAAGTTCTGATGAATGACTGAGCAGATATGGGCTTCTATGATTTCTTGTCTTAATTCTATTCTTTCTCATGCAGGTGTGAGATTACTACCAGAGAGTATTGTCAGTTTAAAAATGGATACTTTCATGAGGAGGCTACCTTGTGTTCACAGGTAACATCAGAAACATTCACAGTAGGCTATTAGGCCCAAAGGTCCATTGTTGAATATGATCAAATGTCAGTATTCTGTCCCTATCTTTTCCCCATAACCCTTGCACCTATAGTGTTCTGTATATTGATCTCCTTGAATGTATTTAATGATTTAATAATATTTAATAATCCATTGCTGCCTGGCAGAGAAATGTGCAGCTTCACAATCTGTAGATGATTGAAAATTCCAAACAACATGCCCTGTATCCTGAGGCTGTGGTCCTGACCCAGCACTCCCTCTTTGGTAACATGAGAGTAGCAGAGACATGCAGCACAGGAAAATGCCCTTTGGTCCGTTGGATCTGTGCTGACCAAAAATCACCCGCCTTCACCATATTTATACAAATCCTGCCTGAATCTCACCTAATTCACAGCATCTTCCTCCAAGTTCTACCACTCACCTGCATACTAGGAGTAATCTACCATGATCAACTAACCTACGAACCTGCATGCCTTCGGCTGGAAAAACTGGAGGAAGCCATGCTGAAGGAGAATTTGCAAACTCCACATGGGTTCAGGACTAGAACTTACCTGGACCCAATTGCCCTTGTCGTGTTAGAATCTTACAGGTTTCTGTGAGAGCCATCTCAGTCTTCTGTACTCATCGTACCAACTCAATCTTTCTTTATATATCCATCCTGTTATCTTAGAAATTAGTCCAGTAAACCTTCATCACATTCCAAATGGCAAGGACATCCTTCCTCAGATAAGGAGGCCAAAACAGCACACGTCCTCACTCAGGCCTAGTAAAGCTGCGGAAAGACTTTAGTTCCTCAATTCTAATGCTCTTGCAGTGAAGACCGTTGTTCGGTGTGTTTGTCATTGACCTCTGCCACTGAACGTTAGTGAACAGGACACCCGGGGATGGTGCCTCATTCCATCACCAGGTCTATTACAATTAAGAGAATAATCAGTCATTTTGTGTTTGGGATCATTCATACACATTAAACTGAATCTGCCGTCCAGTTGTCAACCTGGAAAACCCATATGTTCCTCTACCTAAATTCAGAGACTGCTGTTTCTTTTCCACAGGGTCAGACCAATTGTTAACCAATGTCTAACAGTTGGGCTTTCAACTGTTGTGTATGTTGTGTAGAATTATATGAGTGTACATTATGGAAGTGTCCATTCTGTCAAAATGGGGAATAGAAAAGGGGAGGGGGAGAAATCATGTTCACACTGTCCATTCTGGCTCACTTCTTACCCCTTCTTTTCTTCTACCCTGTTCATCACCAGCCCCTGTGTCCTCTGCTCCTTCCCTTTCTCCTATAATCCATTCTCCTCTATCAGATTCTTCTTCTTCAGCCCATTACCTTTTCTACCTATCACCTCCCAGCTGATTACCTCATCGCCCCACTCCACCCACCCACCTTCAACCACACCTGGTCTAATTTATCACCTGACAATTTATACACCTTGTCTCTCCCTCCCACATCTTTATTCTAGCTTCTCTGCCCTCACATTCCAGTCCTGATAAAGCTTCTTGACCAAAAATGTCCACTCTATATTCCTTACATACTGAGTGCCTCTAGCATTTTGTGTGTGTTGTTCTGGATTCCAACATCTGCAGAATCTGTTGTGCCTTTGTAAACTCCTCCAAATTGACAACAGGTTCTGCCACAGGTCCACTGCATGGATGACGTCTGTGGTCTATTACCTTTCCTGAACCCAGATGTTCCAGATCAGATCTACAGGCTCTGGCTTTCCCTATTCCTTCATGCTGGGTAAGAAATAAAATCCATTGTTCACAGTGAGGGACAGGATGTGGAACGTGCGGTGTGGGGGGAGGGCCTGGGACATGTGGTGTGAGGGGGACAGGGTGTGGGAGGTTTGACGTGAGGGGGACAGGGTGTAGGACGTGTGGTGTAGGGGGACAGGGCGTGGGATGTGCGGTGTGGGGGAGGGCGTGGGACGTGGTGTGAGGGGGACAGGGTGTGGGAGGTTTGACGTGAGGGGGACAGGGTGTGGGACGTGTGGTGTAGGGGGACAGGGCGTGGGATGTGCGGTGTGGGGGAGGGCGTGGGATGTGCGGTGTGGGGGAGGGCGTGGGATGTGTGGTGTGGGGGGACAGGGCGTGGGATGTGTGGTGCGAGGGGGACAGGGCGTAGGATGTGCGGTGTGGGGGGAGGGCGTGGGATGTGCGGTGTGGGGGAGGGCGTGGGACGTGTGGTGTGGGGGAGTGCGTGGGACGTGCAGTGTGGGGGGACAGGGTGTGGGATGTGTGGTGCGAGGGGGACAGGGCGTAGGACATGTGGAGCGAGGGGGACAGGGTGTGGGAGGTTTGACTGAGGGTGGCAGGGAGTGGGACGTGTGGTGTAGGGGGACAGGGCGTGGGATGTGCGGTGTGGGGGGATAGGGCGTGGGATGTGTGGTGTGGGGGAGTGCGTGGGACATGTGGTGTGGGGGGACAGGGTGTGGGATGTGTGGTATGGGGGAGTGCGTGGGACGTGCAGTGTGGGGGGACAGGGTGTGGGATGTGCGGTGTGGGGGGATAGGGCGTGGGATGTGTGGTGTGGGGGAGTGCGTGGGACATGTGGTGTGGGGGGACAGGGTGTGGGATGTGTGGTGCGAGGGGGACAGCGCGTAGGACATGTGGAGCGAGGGGGACAGGGTGTGGGAGGTTTGACGTGAGGGTGGCAGGGAGTGGGACATGTGGTGTAGGGGGACAGAGCGTGGGATGTGCGGTGTGGGGGAGGGCGTGGGATGTGCGGTGTGGGAGGATAGGGTGTGGGATGTGTGGTTTGGGGGGACAGGGTGTGGGATGTGTGGTGTGGGGGGACAGGGTGTGAGATGTGTGGTGTGGGGGAGTGCGTGGGACATGTGGTGTGGGGGGACAGGGTGTGGGATGTGTGGTATGGGGGAGTGCGTGGGACGTGTGGTGTGGGGGGACAGGGCGTGGGATGTGTGGTGCGAGGGGGACAGGGCGTAGGACATGTGGAGCGAGGGGGACAGGGTGTGGGAGGTTTGACGTGAGGGTGGCAGGGAGTGGGACGTGTGGTGTATGGGGACAGGGCATGGGATGTGCGGTGTGGGAGGATAGGGTGTGGGACGTGCGGTGTGGGAGGAGGGTATAGGATGTGCGGTGTGGGGGGAGGGCGTGGGATGTGCGGTGTGGGGGGAGGGCGTGGGATGTGCGGTGTGGGGGGAGGGCCTGGGACATGTGGTGTGGGGGGACAGGGCGTGGGATGTGTGGTGTGAGGGGGACAGGGCTTAGGACATGTGGAGCGAGGGGGACAGGGTGTGGGAGGTTTGACGTGAGGGTGGCAGGGAGTGGGACATGCGGCGCGAGTGTGACTGGGTGTTTGACATCTGGTGTGAGGGGAACAGGGTATCGGATTTGTAGCATGAGGGGAATAGGGTGTGGGACATTTAGCATGAGGGGGGACAGGGTGTGAGACATGCAGGTTAGGGGCACAGAGTGTGGGACATGTGAGTGGGACTGGGTGTTTGACGTCTGGTGTGAGGGGCACAGGGTGTGGGATGCATGGTGCGAGGGGTCAGCGTATGGGGCACGTGGCGCGAGGGGGAGAGGGTGTGGGGCACATGGAGGACAATGTGTAGGAAGCGTGGTGTGAAGGGGACAGGGTGTGGGACGTTTGGGATGCTCTCCCCCTTACCCTGCTCTCCGCTGATGAGTCCACCTTCACAATGACTTTTGTTTCTCTTACTTTCTCTCTCTTTCCATAAGCCTATCAGACATAGGAGCAGAATTAGGCCATTCGGTCTATTTGAGTCTGCTGTGTTATTTAATCACGGCTTTTTTTTCAACCACATTCTCCCCTCTTCTCCCCTTAAATGCCCTAGCAATCAAGAATTATAGATTTCTGTCTTGGATGTATCCAATGATTTAGCCTGGTAGGTTTTAATGTGATTTCTCCCCCCACCACCTCCTTATCCTTTTGATCTCCAGCGAGTACAGAAACATCATGGATTATTTATTATCACTATTAACCTCATTATCCTGCCTTCTCCCCAAAATCTTCGACCCCCTTACAAATCAAGAATCTTTCAACCTCCATTTCAGATATACCCAGTGATTTTTGCCTCCACAGCCATCTGTGGCAATGAATTCCACCGATTCATTACTGTCTGGCTAAAGAAATTCCTCCTCATCTCTGTTCAAAATGGATGTCCCTCTGCTCTAAAGCTGTGCCTTTGGTCCTAGACTTCTGGACCCTCTGCAATGGCAGCAGAAATTTTCTTAGATAAGGGACCCAGAATTGAACTCCAAGTGCGGTCTGACCAATGCCTTTTTAAGACATCAGCAATTACATCCTTGCTTTTATGTTCTCGTCCTCTCAAAATGACTTCTAATTTTGCATTTGCTTTCCTCACCTTTGACTCAACCTGCAAGTTAAGCTCTGTCTCTTCCTCATTCCCTGACTTTCTTTCTCTTTCACACTCCCTCACTCCCACATACAAACTCGCATATGTATCTTGTCATTCTCTCACACAATCTCTCCCCCTCACTTCCTTTCTTCTCTCACATTCCCGTCTTCACATTCTGCATCACATCCTCTCTCATCATTGTCATTCCCTATTGTGTAGGATTATCCATTGTGTGGTCTCTGTGATTTTCCATCTGACTATCCTCCGGGACCTGGAGATGTTGGCTGGGTGGCTGCGTATTTCAATCATCTATATCCTGAGTGGAATTATTGGCAATTTGGCCAGTGCGATATTCCTGCCGTACAGAGCAGAGGTATGGGGTTTGTTGGGGGTGAGTGATTGGAGAAGGGATGAGGAAGGGGAAAGTATGGGGAAGGGAAGGGAGCAACATGAACAGAGTTTAGAGGGATGTTGGGTAGTCAAGCTGGGAGATCCTCTGCTGCACTCAGCTGTGGCAACCAGGCAACAGCTGAACTTGCAGACTGCACCTGAGGTGGCTGATTACTGTGCACTGGTAACTTTCACCTCCTGCCTTCTGCTCCATCACCTCATAGTCTTGCCTTCATTCCCAGCTAAAGCATCTCTCCAAACCCACCATGGGCACTGGGTATGTCCTGGCTCCCTCTGCTTCCTGAGTAGGTTGTTAAACACAGAGTGGGCATTGTGAAGATTGAATGCAAAGCGACGACACACATAGAAACCATCAACTCATTGTTTCTGTGCCGGTTTGAGGACACCTTTGGCAATGCTTGGCAGCAGAGATAGAAAGGATCAAAACCCTTGCAAAATTAATATACCTCAATGGCCATTGAAGTTGTGTCAATTACCACATTTAAGAAGGAAATAACAGAATTAAGAAATGGGAACATTTGGAGTATGATTGTGGAAGAAATATCTGATCCACGATTGACTTCCATTGTTCTCTGGTCAGGCCCTTTTGTGTGTCGTTACTTGCATTTAAACAGTAAAATATGTTTTACGCATAAAACATCTTAGGAACATTTAGAGACAGAACTTGACAGTGATCCAGAGTAATGTTGGGAACTGCAAGATCTATGGAGCAGGGAGAGGCATGGGAGAGTTGGGGGGAGGTGTTGGTGGGCAAGTTCCAGAACTTTATGTCCAGGCTGCTGGAGTTATAGCTGCTAAATGTAGGGTGGGTAAAGCCACTATGACAAGGAAGGAGAGAAAGGATCACAGCAAACTGTGTGTAACATCATCTTGTCTTTCCCTTGCACAATAGGTTGGACCTGCAGGCTCTCAGTTTGGTTTGCTAGCCTGCCTCTTTGTAGAATTGTTTCAGAGCTGGCAGATTTTGGAGAAGCCATGGAAAGCATTGATGAAGCAGCTCAGAATCCTGATGGTTCTCTTTACAGTTGGCTTATTGCCTTGGATTGACAACATTGCCCATATATTTGGGTTCCTCAGTGGTTTCTTGCTTTCGTTTGCCTTCTTACCATACATTACCTTTGGTCGGGCTGACAAATACAGGAAACGAATATTGATCATTGGCTCCCTGTTGATGTTCGTTGGACTCTCTGCATCTCTGGTGATCTGGTTCTATGCGTATCCCATTTATTGCCAGTGGTGTGAATACCTCACGTGTGTACCATTCACCAGCACATTCTGCGAGAAGTATGATCTGGATCACATTGTACACTGAGCAAGGATAATTGACAGTACTCCTGGCTGGAGATGATAATGACCTTTGTAAATTCCACAGATCAACCCAGGGAAGCTGTGCCAAACTAATTACAGGAAACTAGTAGCAAAGCATTGTGGATTGACCAGCTGAGTGTATCTGAATATCATTCAACACTGCACTTCTCTACCAATATCTATCCAATGTTTAATAAGACCAAATTACTGTTTGTACCCATTGAATACCTTACCCCCTACAAAATCTGGGAAGTAATATTAAAGTCAGTTTATGAGGAAGTTGAATCTCCACTTGCTTGCCAGGGAGTACAACCCTTTAGTTTTCCCTGTTCTCACCAACCCACAACATGTTAACACAACACAACCCAGGCAACAAGTTAACTGAGCATGCACACCGGATAGGAGAAAAGGGGTCCACGCTGGGCAGGGGAATAGCGATCCAGGCAGCATCCATGGAAGTGAATAAATGGTCAATATTTTGGGTTGAGACCATTGTTCAGGATTGGAAAGGAAGGGAGAAGACATGACAAATAGGATTGGTGTAGATGGTACAATTGTTGGCATGGACATGAAGGGCAAAAGAGCCTGTTTCTTTGTTGCCCAACTCTAGTTTCATGTAATGAAGCTGAGCAAGTGGGTGACGGTGACTGGTGAGCATGGAGACCAGTGGGTGTGGGAGGTGACTGGTGAGTGTGGAGACCATGGGGTGTGGGAGGTGACAGGTGTGTGTGGAGACCAGTGGGTGTGTGAGGTGACAGGTGTGTGTGGAGACCAGTGGGTGTGGGAGGTGACTGGTGAGTGTGGAGACCAGTGGGTGTGGGAGGTGACTGGTGAGTGTGGAGACCATGGGGTGTGGGAGGTGACAGGTGTGTGTGGAGACCAGTGGGTGTGGGAGGTGATTGGTGAGTGTGGAGACCATGGGGTGTGGGAGGTGACAGGTGTGTGTGGAGACCATGGGGTATGGGAGGTGACAGATGTGTGTGGGAACCAGTGGGTGTGGGAGGTGACAGGTGTGTGTGGAGACCAGTGGGTGTGGGAGGTGACTGGTGAGTGTGGAGACCATGGGGTGTGGGAGGTGACAGGTGTGTGTGGGGACCAGTGGGTGTGGGAGATGACAGGTGTGTGTGGAGACCAGTGGGTGTGGGAGGTGACAGGTGTGTGTGGAGACCAGTGGGTGTGGGAGGTGACAGGTGTGTGTGGAGACCATGGAGTATGGGAGGTGACAGATGTGGGTGTGGGAGGTGACAGGTGAGTGTGGAGACCAGTGGGTGTGGGAGATGACAGGTGTGTGTGGAGACCAGTGGGTGTGGGAGGTGACAGGTGTGTGTGGAGACCATGGAGTATGGGAGGTGACAGATGTGGGTGTGGGAGGTGACAGGTGAGTGTGGAGACCACTGGGTGTGGGAGGTGACTGGTGCGGGTGAAGACCAAGGGGTGTGGGAGGTGACAAGTGAGTGTGGAGACCAGTGGGTGTGGGAGGTGAATGGTGTGTGTGGAGATGAGGGGTATTGGGGTGGGGTGACAGGTGTGTATGGAGTCCAGGAGATGTGGGGGTGTCTGCTGCATGTGGGAGATCAAGATGAATGGGGATGGCTGGTGTGTGTGGAGGCCAGGGATTGTAGGGATGACTTGTGTGCGCGAAGAGCTGTGGAATGGGGTGACTTGTGAGTATGGACACCAATAGCTGTGGTGGGTTATTGGAGTATGTAGAGAATAGGGGAAATGGGGGTGACTAGTGTGTTTGAGACCAGGCAGGTGTTTGGGGTGACTCACGTGTTTGTAGACCAGAGTGCATGGGAGATGACTGGTCTGTGTGGATATGAGTGGGTGTGGGGTATGATTGACGTGTGTGGAGACCAGGGTGTGAGGGGTGACTGGTGTGTGTGTGTGGAGACCAGGGTGTGGAGGGTGACTGCGTGTATGGAGACTGGGGTATAGGGACTGACTGGTGTGGAGGTTGACTGGTGTGTGTGGAGACCGGAGTGTCGGGGGTGACTGGTGTGTGTGGAGACCAGGTTTTTGGGGGTGAGTATGTGTGTGTGTGGGGGGGGGGGGACTGGGGGTGGGGGTGACTGGTGTGTTTGGAGACCGGGGTGTGGGGGTGACTGTGTGTATGGGGACTGGGGTGTGGGGGGTGACTGTGTGTGTGTGTGTGGAGACCGAGGTGTGGGGGGTGACTGGGTGTGTGGGGGGATTACTGGGGTGTGGGGGGAGGTGACTGTGTGTATGTATGTGTGGAGACTGGGGTGTGGAGGCTGACAGGTCTATATGGAGACCAGGGAAAATGGGGCGACTAATGTGTTTGAGACCGGGCGGATGTTAGGGGTGACTGGTGTGTTTGTAGACTAGGGGTCATGGGAGATGACTGGTCTGTGTGGATACGAGTGGGTGTGGGGTATGACTGACGTGTGTGGAGACCAGGGTGTTTGGAGAATGACTGGTTGCGTGTCACTGGAGAAAAGTACTGGTAGGTATGAAAGAGTTCCTTTACTCGACAAAGCAAAGTACAGCAGGCATCATTGAGACACTTTTGATCAAAAGGTCTGGCTGGCCTGACATGAGGCTCAATACTTTATGCTAAACATCAAAGTACAATTCCATAAGACCATAAAATCTAGGAGCAGAAGTAGGCCATTTGGCCCATCAAGTCTGCCCCGCGGTTCAGTCACGGGCTGATCCAATTCTTCCAGTCATCCTTACTCCCCTGCTTTCTCCCCATACCCTTTGATCCCCTGTCTAATCAAGAACCTATCTATCTCTACTTAAATGCACCCAATCAGCTGGCCTCCACAGCCACTTGTAGCAACAAATTCCACAGATTTACCACCATTTGACTAAAGTAATTTCTCCGCATCTCTGTTCTAAATGGACGTCCTTCAACCCTGAAGTTGTACCTTCTTGTCCTAGATTTCATATTTACAATGTATCCACAATGCTTTCTTTGAAATTAAACACAAACTTTACACCTCCCAATTTGCACCCACAACACAGATATCTAAATGAATGTTAATCAGCATTGTCTGGGCTGTAATTCATGGTTTTAATGAACCTATTGTTCAGAGCTGCATTTTAAATTAAATTTACAATTTTTATTCAGATATGAAGATTTGTGGGGGAAGACATTAACTAAATGTAAACGTCTAAACCCAAAAATTGTTCCAACAGGGGTGTACAGATGATTGGTGTGTGTGGAGACCAGGGAGTGTGGGGGTGACTACTGTGTGTAGGAGATCAAGATTTGTGGGGGGTGACCTTTGTGTGTAGACCAGTTGGTGTGGGGATTGTCTGGTGTGAGGAGAACGGGGTGTGGGGATGACTGGAATGTGTGTGGACAACATGGGTAGAGGGGTGACTACTGTGTGTGGAGACAAGGGGGTGTGGGGTGTGATAGGTGTGTGTGTGGAGACCAGTGGGTGTCTGAAGAGTGTCATAAGGTCAGATGGTGTTGAATCATTGTGGATAGAGCTAAGGAACTGCAAGGGTAAAAAGACCTTGATGGGAGTTGTATACAGACCCCCAAACAGTAGTAAGGATGTGGCCTATAAATTACAATGGGAGATAAAAAATGCATGACGAAAGGGCAGTATTACAATAGTCATGGTGGACTTCAATATGCAGATTGATTAGGAAAATCAGGTTGGTGCTGGATGACAAGAGGGGGAATTTTTGGACTGCCAATGAGATGTCTTTTTTGGCAGCTCATGGTTGAGTCCACTAGAGGATCAGCTATTCTGGATTGAGTGTTGTGCAATGAATCAGAATTGATTAGAGACCTTAAGGTAAAATAACCTTCAGGGGCAAGTGATCATAATATGATTGAATTTACCCTGAAATTTGAGAAGGGGTAGCTAAAGTCAGATGTATCAGTATTACAGTGAAGTACAGGGAATTACAGAGGCATGAGAGAGGAGTTGGCCAGAACTGATAGGGAAAAAACACTGGCAGGGATGATGGCAGAGCAACAATGGCTGGAATTTCTGAAAGCAGTTTGGAAGGTACAGGATATATACATTTGAATGAGAAAGAAGTATTCTAAAGGAAAGATAACACAACCATGGCTAAAAAGAGAAGTCAAAGCCAACATAAAAGCCAGAGAGGGCATATAATAGAGCAAAAAATTGTGGAGTTGGAGGATTGTGAACCTTTCAAGTACAACAGAAGGCAACTAAAATGTAATTAAGAAGATAAAGATGGAATACAAAAGTAAGTTAGCCAATAATATTAAATAAGATACCAAAAGTTTCTTCAGATACATAAAGTGTAAAAGAGAGGCAAGAGAAATTATCAGACCACTAGGAAGTGATGCTGGAGAAGTAGTAATGGGGGACAACAAAATGGCATACAAACTGTATAAGCATTTTACATGAATCTTTACTGTGGAAGACACTAGCAGTATGGTGGAAGTTCCAGGTGTCAGGGGTCATGAAGTGTGTGAAGTTACCATAACTTAAGAGAAAGTTCTTGGGCAACTGAAAAGTCCGAAGGTAGATAAGTAGCCTGGACTAGATGGTTTACACCCCAGAGTTCTGAAAGAGGTGGCTGAAGAGATTGTGGAGGCATTAGTAATGATCTTTCAAGAATCACTAGATTTTGAAATGGTTTCGGAAGACTGGAAAATTGCAAATGTCACTCCACTCTTCAAGAAGGGAGAGAGGATGCAGAAAGGAAACTATAGGCCAGTTAGTTTGACTTCAGTAGCTGGGAAGAAGTTGGAGTTCATAATTAAGGATGTGGTCTCAGGGTATTTGGAGGCACATGATAAAATAGGCCATGTTCAGCATAATTTCCTCAAGGGAAAATCTTGCCTGACAAATCTGCTGGAATTAATTGAAGAAATAACAAGCAGGATAGATAAAGGAGAATCAGTTGATGTTGTATACTTGGATATTCAGAATTTATGGTTCCACACATAAAGCTGCTTAACAAGCTACGAGCCCATGGTATTACAGGAAATATTCTAGCATAAATAAAGCAGTTGCTGATTGGCAGGAGGCAAATATTGGGAATTTTCTGGCTGGCTGCTGGTGACTAATGGTGTTCCACAAGGTGTCTGTCATGGGACTGATTTATTTTTGTTATATTTCAATGATTTAGATGCAAAGTTTGCAGACTATATGAAGATAGGTGGAGAGGCAGGTAGTTTTGAGGAAGTAGAGAAGCTACAGAAGGACTTAGACCTATTAGGAGAATGGGCAAAGAAATGGCAGATGGAATACAATGTCGGGATGTGTATGGTCATGTACTTTGGTAGAAATAATGAAAGGGTTGACTATATTCTAATCAGATAGAAAGCACAAAAAGCTGAGACGCAAAGGAACTTGGGGGTCCTTCTGCAGGATTCCTTGAAGGTTAATTTGCAGATTGAGTCTGTGGTGAGGAAGGTAAATGCAATATTCGCAATCATTTCAAAAGGACTAGAATATCAAAGTGAGGGTGTCTTGTTGAAACTTTATGAAGTACTGGTGAGGCCTCACTTGGATTATTGTGAGCCCCATATCTTAGAAAGGATGTGCTGAAACTGGAAAGGGTTCAAAGGAAATTCACGAAAATGATTCAAGGATTTAATGGCTTGTCATATGAAGAGCATTTGATGGCTCTGGGCCTGTGTTCACTAGAATTCAGAAGAATAAGAGGTGACCTCATTGAAACCTACCAAATGGTGAAAAGCCTTGATCAAATGGATACAGAGAGGATGTTTCCTGTGGTGTGAGAATCTACGACCAGAGCACACAGGCTCAGAATGTATGTACCAAAATGTAATCACAGACACACCTCTCTCAATGTGTTGGTGTGTGTCCCAAAATGTAATCAAACACGTCTCTCTCACCGTGTTCATGCATATCCCAAGATGTAATCAGACACACTCCTCTCACTGTATACTGAGATGTAAACAGATTGACCCCTCTCACTGTATACTGAGATGTAAACAGATTGACCCCTCTCACTGTGTACTGAGATGTAATCAGGCACACCTCTCTCACCGTGTCCATGTGTCTACTGAGGTGCAATCACAGACACATCCACTGTATGCATAGCAACATAAGATATGGGAGCAGAATTAGGCTATTTGGCTCATTGAGTCTGCTCTGCTATTTTATCACGCCTGATCCAATTTTACTCTCGGTCCTAATCTCCTGCCTTCTCCCTGTATCCCTTCATTCCCTTTCCCAATCCTCTAAACTCCCAAAATTTTTGCTCTATTACATGCCCTCTCTTTGGCTTTCATGTTGGCTTTGAATTCTCCTATTAGCCACAGTTGTGTCATCTTGCCTTTCGATTACTTCTTCCACTTTGGGATGTATATATCCGGTGTCTTCTGATTGCTTCCAGAAATTCCAGCCATTGGTGCTCTGCTGTCGTCCCATGCCAGTGTTCTTTTCCAGTCAATTCTGGCCAATTCCTCTCTTATGCCTCTGAAATTCCCTTTACTTCACTGTAATACTGACACATCTGACTTTAGCTTCTCCTTCTCAAATTTCAGGGTGAATTTGCTCATATTACAATCTTTTGTCCCTAAGGGTTCTTTTATCTTGAGCTCTCTAATCAATTCTGTTTCATTACATAGCCCCCAGTCCACAATAGCTGATTCCCTCGTGGGCTCAACTATCAGCTGCTCTAAAAGGTCATCTTGTAGGTACTTTAGAAATTCTGTGTCCGAGAAGCCGGCACCAACCTGATTTTTTCAGTCCACCCGCATTTTGAAATCCTCTATGACTATTGTAGAATTAATTTTCTATCTCCCATTGTAATTTGAAGGCAACATTCTTACTACTGTTTGGGGGTCTGTATACAACTCCCATTAGGGTCTTTTTACCCTTGCAGTTCTAGTTGTAATATAATAATGAGTATTATTAAAAGTAAGTTAATACTAATCGGGGAGCTGTTGGTAGCAATAGGCAGGATCCAGGGTTGGCGGGGTCTTTACTTCCGCTCTTTTTACTCCCAGTATGCATTGTATATAGTTCCTCCACCCATGCTGCACGAGGTACCTGGAAGCCTCTGCATTGTAAATATCATTTGCTGTCCCAGATAAAGATGCTGTTTTGCCATCAGGTTGTTGAGTGGTCTTTTTGTAAAGTAGAAGGTACCACATATTTTTGGCGATGAGGTAAACTGGTTTTGTGGACGGGTCGGCCCTGTTTTCGATCAGGAGCTGTGAGCGGGCGAGGAGCCTCATGTTCGGATGGCTGCGTTCAGAACGGTCGGTGAGTTCGACGAGCAAATCGAGGAGTGGCCGGAGTACAAGGACAGTTTGGGCCACTTTTTCTGTGCTAATGGAATTACTGAGGAGACTAAGAAGCGCTCTATTCTCCTGAGTGTGTGTGGGGCAAAGACGTACAAGCTGATAGATAGATAGATAGATAGATAGATAGATAGATACTTTATTCATCCCCATGGGGAAATTCAACTTTTTTTCCAATGTCCCATACACTTGTTGTAGCAAAACTAATTACATACAATACTTAACTCAGTAAAAAAATATGATATGCATCTAAATCACTATCTCAAAAAGCATTAATAATAGCTTTTAAAAAGTTCTTAAGTCCTGGCGGTAGAATTGTAAAGCCTAATGGCATTGGGGAGTATTGACCTCTTCATCCTGTCTGAGGAGCATTGCATCGATAGTAACCTGTCGCTGAAACTGCTTCTCTGTCTCTGGATGGTGCTATGTAGAGGATGTTCAGAGTTATCCATAATTGACCGTAGCCTACTCAGCGCCCTTCGCTCAGCTACCGATGTTAAACTCTCCAGTACTTTGCCCACGACAGAGCCCGCCTTCCTTACCAGCTTATTAAGACGTGAGGCGTCCCTCTTCTTAATGCTTCCTCCCCAACACGCCACCACAAAGAAGAGGGCGCTCTCCACAACTGACCTATAGAACATCTTCAGCATCTCACTACAGACATTGAATGACGCCAACCTTCTTAGGAAGTACAGTCGACTCTGTGCCTTCCTGCACAAGGCATCTGTGTTGGCAGTCCAGTCTAGCTTCTCGTCTAACTGTACTCCCAGATACTTGTAGGTCTTAACCTGCTCCACACATTCTCCATTAATGATCACTGGCTCCATATGAGGCCTAGATCTCCTAAAGTCCACCACCATCTCCTTGGTCTTGGTAGTTTGAGTTGCACCATATCACAAAGTCCTGTATCAGTTTCCTATACTCCTCCTCCTGTCCATTGATACGGAACTTAGCTACACCGCGGAAACCGGGAGAAATTCCATACAACAAACTGTTCAAGCTCGTGGGGAACCACCACAATCTGAAGCCTTCGGTGATAGTTCAGTGGTTCAAGTTTCACAGCCATGTCTGGAAGCCAGGTCAGTCTGTTGGTGATTTTGTGGCCGAGCTTCAGCAGCTATCGGAGCATTGCGATTTCGGAGCCATGTTGGACGACATGCTCTGTGATAGATTAGTATGTGGCATTAATAATGACGCCGTACAACGCCACTTGTGGGGGAAACCCCACCGTTGACTTTCAAGACAGCCCTAGAGATTGCTCAAGGCATGAAGTTGGTTGCTAATAATGCCAAGGATATACAGAAAGGATATGGGGGGTCGCAGGCCATGGCAGTGCTCCAAGTCAGGAGGGAGACTGGTAGACAGGAACAGTGGGTGGAATGTTTTCAGTGTGGAGGAACGCACTACGCAAATGTTTGTAAATTCAAAGATACTGTCTGCCATGCTTCAAGCAAGAAAGGACATTTTGTTAAAAAGTGCAGGAGCATAAAGGGTAAGGTTAAGCCAGGGCAGTGGAAAGCTCAACAGACTCAGGCAGCCACACACCACCTAGGAGAAGCAGACGAAGAGGCAGTGTGTGCCTACAACATGTTTGGGGTGGAAACGGATGAGGGACCACCTGACCCATATTATGCCACAGTCACTGTCAAGGGAAAGGACATTAAGTTCGAGATTGATTCAGGGGCTACTGCATTGGTCATTAGTGAAGTGACCTAGAGGAGGACATGGGGATCCAACCTGCCTCCCATCAGACCATCTAAGCTCCAACTCAGGACCTATACGGGGCAGCCCATATCTCATTTAGGGGTGTTATATGTGGATATTTCAGCTGGGGGCCAGAAGGCTGAAGCCAGGCTGGTGATAGCTAAGGGCAGTGGGCCCAGTCTTTTGGGCTGCGATTGGCTTCGCAAAATCCGGCTCAACTGGCATGAAATTAATTATGCATGCACAATGGAGGACATTCTGCAGCGGTATAGTGACGTTTTCAGGGACGAGCTGGGCTCACTGAAGGACATGACTGTGAAACTCTATGTCAACCCTGAGGCCACACCACGTTTTTTAAGCCCAGGTCAGTGCCCTGTGTCATGAAAGGCAAAGTCAAGGCGGAGCTGATACGTTTACAGGGGCTGGACATCATTGAGCCTGTCCAGTTTTCAAGGTGGGTGGCTCCTATTGTTCCAGTTTTGAAGGCGGATAAAATGATGAGGATATGTGGGGACTACAAGCTTACGGTGAATCAGGTCTCTAAGCTGGAGGAGTACCCATTGGCATGGGTGGATATCCTGTTTGCGACCCTGTCAGGGGGTAAGTTGTTCACAAAGCTGGACATGAGCCACGCCTACCAACAGCTGCTGCTCGACGAGGATTCAAAGGAGTACGTCACCATCAATACGCACAAGGGATTATTCAAATACAATCGCCTGGTGTTTGGAGTGGCGTCTAGCCCTGTCATTTTCCAAAGGACAATGGACTCTTCGCTGCAGGGGATTCCACATGTAGAAGTGTATCTTGATGGTATTTTGATCACGGGAGCCACAGAGGGGGAGCATCTGGCTAATTTAGAACAGGTGCTGAAGAGACTCTCAGATGCAGGGCTGCGGTTGAAACATGGAAAATGTGTGTTCCTGGCTCTGAGTGTAACCTACCTGGGACACAAGATTACAGCTGAGGGGCTTTGCCCAGTGGAGGAATAAAGTGAGAGCTATTAAGGAGGCCCCAGGCCCCAAGCCCCAACAGTGTCACTGAACTCAAATCAATTTTGGGCATGGTGAATTATTATGGCAAGTTTCTTCCAGATGTCTCAAAGGTTTTGGCCCCACTGTATAAGCTGCTTCACAATGACACTAAGTGGTGGTGGGGTGAAGAGAAGGAAGAAGCTTTCAAGAAAGTGAAAGAACTCCTGCACTCAGTGAAGCTGCTCGTTCACTATGACCCAGACAAGGAGATCACCCTTTCATGCGACGCTTCGCCCTATGGAGTTGGGACAGTTCTCTCACACGTAATGGAGGACTGTTCAGAGAAGCCTATTGGTTTTGCTTCATGTACCCTGACAGCTGCTGAGAAGGGATATTCACAGCTAGACAAAGAACATCTGGCCATTGTTTTTGTGGTCAAACATTTTCATCAGTACCTCTATGGCTGTGCATTCACAATTTATATGGACCATAAACCGCTGATGAGCCTTTTTAGGGAGACCAGATTCATCCCACCGCTAGCCTCAGCCAGGATACAGCGCTGGGCTCTCACATTGTCAGCCTACCAGTATACTATTGTTACGAACCCCGTAACTGGTCACTTACCAGCAAAGATAGAGAGGTCCGTTGAAGTCTGATGGTACTATTTTTAACAGTATTTATTGATAAAAATACACAAAAATAATATCAATGCAAACATACAGATAATATACGTCGTCAATACTAAATCTAAAAGTGCGGGTATAATAATAATCAATAAGAAATAAGCTCTATCGTTGTCTAGGGGATAATGTATTGTCCGATGGAAATATAAAAGTCATTCAGTTCAGGCAGGCTTCCGCCTTTGGGGACCGCTGGGTTTTCAATTGTTGGAGAGAGAGAGAGAATTTAGAACTTGCCAGCTTTTCCTTTTTATGATGTCGATCCTTCAAAATTTCGTTGGTGTCCTCTTCTTTAGCTAAGCCGTTCTTCCGTGGTAAGGCCCACCAATTCCTTGGCAAATGGAAAAGGACGCACGCGGGCCCCCACCAGCTGTCGCTATTAAACACTGTCACGGGATTTCTAGCATTTCTCTTGGTGCGTCTAAAAGGGTTGTTCCCCAGACCCTCTTTTATCCTTACTCACGGGGTCTCAGATGTCAATCAGGTTGGGATGATGCAATCCCTCAACCAGCCCACTCTGGTTATTCCCTGAGGGCTTCAATGAATAGTACAGTACTCAATACACAATTCTGTCTCCAAGAGACAATAGTCGTTATCAATGGTTCCGCCTTTCTGGGGGCCAGGACACATTCCAAACCTTTGTGGATTCTGCATGTCTCTCTCTCATTTCCTGGGTCCCAGACCTGAATTAATAGCGATCTTGCGATTCTCGAAAAGGAGGGGGCTACTTTGTACCCTTCGGCCCCTCAGAGTTGTGGTACATTCGTAACACCCCCTTTCTTCAAAGCGTTTTTACCATCGGTAAAAATGAAGTAATACAGAGTCTTACAGGATTTTAGAATCTAACACAATACAAAAGTTTTTTTTTCACTACAGAGTAATACAGTTATACATTCAATTCAGCATCTAAACAGTTAACAATTACATTGTCACTGCCTTTAATATCTTAACATCTTGTACCTTACTAAAGTCTTGTAGCATCAGACTTCAATTTAATAACCACCTATTTTTATTTATTCCTTTTCTTCCGCAAACAAAAACTAAAGAGTTGTGATCTTGGCTTATGTGTATACTACAAAACTTCATGCAAATACTAATCTTTATTTTACTTTCAAACTTAACAGTCAATCTTCCATGGGGGTTGTCTTTATTATTCACATGCTTTGTCGAAATCCCTTAACACCGGACCCTGCTATTTAAAATGGCAGCCCGTCAACCCTCGCCCCTTTTCCAGTTAACTCCTACGTGGTGAGTTTGTGCACCATGGCGAAATAGGCTTTCGCCCGCTCCTTTCATAGGAGTTATTTTATCAACAATGTGTTCCAAACTTAGACCATTTTCCGAATTTCCACACAATTCTTTAAGTTTAAGCAAGTTACTAGTTTTCTCTTCAGGACCCTTCAGGCTATTAGTTCTCAATTTAAGATCTGAAAGCGATCCCCCTTTGTTCAAACAGCATTTCGAATTCTGCTTTTTCACACCATACTCTTGAATAACAATAGCGTGTGGGGCACCTTTACATTCCAAATCAACCTGTAATTGATTCGCAGGCACCGTGGTACCAAACCATTGTCTCTGTAGCCTGGTGGCTGCTTCTGACATCAATCCAGACTTTAAATTTTCTTCATTCAACTTAGGAACTACACTTTTCCCTTTTCCTTCAATAATAATATTCACCTCACCACCTTTTATCTCCCCACTAACTTTTAACACACCTTCGAACACCAACAACGGGGAATTCTCACTTCCCACTATTACCAAGGTTAACCCTTTCTTCACTGAACCAAGTCCATCTGACCCCCAAGGACTGCATTCCTTTTCATTTGAATCAAATACCTCAGACTTTTTCTGAGCTCCATTACTAGGTTCAGTACCACATGCGTCCACATCTTGAACACACTCAAACGGGACAACTGCCTCTTCCAGGCTTTCAATACCCGTACCCTTTTCAAATTCCAAATTCCCCTGATCCTCCCAACTACTCTCTGGGCAACTCCCTTCCGGAGTAAACTCAACCCCACGGGCTGAAACAACCTCATCTGCCAACCCAGCAGACTCCTTCAAGGTAATGGCATCCTTTTCATCTAGGACTGCCCTCATTTCATTATCGGGAACACCTTTAGAATTTTCAATGTCTTCAAACAGTTCTGCCAAACCAGACAGATCATCCATGTCCAACTCTGGACCTTCTAACAGCCTTATCTGTTTCTCATCTTTACGTCGTGCCTCTATAAATTTTCTCCTCACTAAGGGCAGGACTACCTCCTCTCCCTTACTCTCTTTCACTTTACTACTCTCCGTTTTACCACCCTCTAAACCCTCGTGGTACAGGGTCGGTAAAAACGTCTTGGCCAAATCGATACTGGCCGGATTTAAACTGCTCTCGTTCTCAGCTGCCTTTCTCGACATGCTGCGAGTGATCGCGCATGCAGGATAGATCTTGGAATCTAGGGGTGGAACCTCAACACTCACAGGCTGGCTCGTCAGCTTCATTGCTGACCAAACCTTACCACCGGCTAAATCGTTACCAAGAAGGACGTCCACGTCAGTTCTCAGGAATTCTGATCGCACCCCTATTTCAACTGGTCCAGATACCAGCTCACAATTTATAATAATCCTATGCAAGGGCACCGTTTCTGTCCCTTTTCCTATTCCTTTCAAAGCTACCATTCCCGTCTTGCGACCAAAATCCAGTACCTTACTGCTAATCAATGACAGTTCAGCTCCCGTGTCTCTCCAGATCCGCATTAGAACTGGGGTGTCTCCCTCTCTCACAGACACGGTTCTGTTTGACATACATGTCTCAGACCCTTCTCGTACTCTGTCTACCTGGGGCTCTCTCATCGATTTACTGATTACCACAGCACATCCTATAGGGACTGCTGCTTTCCATTTTCCTGTCTCCTTTCTTGGAGCAAGGCACCTAGATGCAATATGTCCCCCCTTTCCACAATTAAAACCGGTCAAGCCAGGAACTCTCCTGCCGTCTTGCCTCTCCTCCTCAATCTTACCACTAGCTCCCGGCGGGACCTCTGCCTCAGCCGGCGGGCTTTCTCTACCGTTCCCACGGTCTCTCTGGTAACTTTTATTTGAGGAAAACTTTGTCTTGTGGGTTAGGGCATATTCATCTGCAAACCTAGCAAATTCGGAGATGGACTTATTCGGCTTCTCATTCAAATACATCCGGATATCCTCTGAAACACAACCTTTAAATTCCTCAATCAGAATTAACTCCCTGAGACGCAAAAAATCCTCTTCCACTATTTCTGCTGCACACCAGCGATTCAAGAGCACACCCTCCTCATAGGCAAACTCGGTATACGTCTGATTCCACCCTTTCTTTAAATTTCTGAACTTTTGTCTATACGCTTCAGGTACCAATTCGTATGTCCGAAGAATGGCCTCCTTTACTTTCTCATAATTCTCCGCCTCTTCCTCCTCCATGGGCAATGCCGCATATGCCCATTGTGCCTTCCCTGTTAACACACTTTGTAACAACGCCACCCACTGCTCTTTGGGCCACTTCTGATTCACTGCCACTTTTTCAAAAAGCAAGAAATAACTATCAACATCCGTCTCCTCGAACGGAGGTACTACTCTCAACTCCCAACTAACATTAAACTGCTCCTCACGGTCTGACCCTTGAGCTCTTCACTCTTGCCTTAACTTCTCCATATCCAAGTCATGTTGCCTCTGTTTCTCTGCCTCTGTTTCTCCACCTCCCTCTCCTTCTCTGCTCTTTCCTTTTCTTTCTCAGCTCTCTCCCTCTCTTTTTCTTTCTCAGCCCTTTCTTTCTCCTTCTCAGCTGCTTCCAGCTGCTTTAATTTAATTTCATGTTCCAACCTTAATTTCTCCAACTCTAACTGAGCCGTCCCACTAGCTGGTACCTTTTCAGGGATATTTTCCAATACCTCAGCCGAAAACACATTCTTCACAATATAATACTGAGTTATGGCCCTCCGCACCTCCCGCTTTTTCATCGACAACCTCACCTCTGCGAGTGCCGCCTCTAACGCCTCCAGAGTCGGGTTTTCTATAAATTCACCCACGTCCATCTTTGCTGGTTTCCCGTCTGGCTACCCGCGTAACCAGATCCAAGTTTGGACTTACAAGCCCGATTCACTGGCCCTCCAATTTGGTATCAAATCTCGAGACGAGAACTCAAAGTTGTTACGAACCCCGTAACTGGGTCACTTACCAGCAAAGATAGAGAGGTCCGTTGAAGTCTGATGGTACTATTTTTAACAGTATTTATTGATAAAAATACACAAAAATAATATCAATGCAAACATACAGATAATATACGTCGTCAATACTAAATCTAAAAGTGTGGGTATAATAATAATCAATAAGAAATAAGCTCTATCGTTGTCTAGGGGATAATGTATTGTCCGATGGAAATATAAAAGTCATTCAGTTCAGGCAGGCTTCCGCCTTTGGGGACCGCTGGGTTTTCAATTGTTGGAGAGAGAGAGAGAATTTAGAACTTGCCAGCTTTTCCTTTTTATGATGTCGATCCTTCAAAATTTCGTTGGTGGCCTCTTCTTTAACTAAGCCGTTCTTCCGTGGTAAGGCCCACCAATTCCTTGGCAAATGGAAAAGGACACACGCGGGCCCCCACCGGCTGTTGCTATTAAACTCTGTCACGGGATTTCTAGCGTTTCTCCTGGTGCGTCTAAAGGGGTTGTTCCCCAGACCCTCTTTTATTCTTACTCACGGGGTCTCAGATGTCAATCGGGTTGGGATGATGCAATCCCTCAACCAGCCCACTCTAGTTATACCCTGAGGGCTTCAATGAATAGTACAGTACTCAATACACAATTCCGTCTCCAAGAGACAATAGTCGTTATCAATGGTTCCGCCTTTCTGGGGGCCAGGACACATTCCAAACCTTTGTGGATTCTGCGTGTCTCTCTCTCATTTCCTGGGTCCCAGACCTGAATTAATAGCGATCTTGTGATTCTCGAAAAGGAGGGGGCTACTTTGTACCCTTCGGCCCCTCAGAGTTGTGGTACATTCGTAACACTATTGTGTACAGAGCAGGTGGGGATAATGCAAACGCCGATGCGCTGAGTCAACTCCCTTTACCTGAGACGCCTGTTACTACATATATGCCTACAGAGACTGTGTTTTCATTGGAGAGGCTGTCTGTGACACCTGTAATGGCATCCCAGATCAAGCAATGGACAGAGAGGGACCCAGTCCTGTCTCAAGTCAAGACTTTTCTTTTACAAGGTTGGCCCAGAGTTGTGGAAGGAGAGGAACTGAGATCTTATGCCAAACACAAGGCTGAACTGAGTCTGCAGGATGGTTGCATTTTCTGGGGGACGAGAGTCATCGTGCCTCCCCCTGGCCATTCACAGATTGTGGAGGAAATTCATGAGACTCACCCAGGGGTGTCTTGAATGAAAAGCCTTGCAAGATCCTATGTCTGGTGGCCAAGAATGGATCAGGATCTGGAGAACAAGGTAAAATCATGCACGCAATGTCAGACCAATCAGAACATGCCACCACCAGCTCCTTTGCACCCATGGAAGTGGCCAGTCTACCCCTGGTCTAGGCTACATTTGGACTTTGCTGGCCCCTTTATGGGACAGATGTTCTTGTAATGGTAGATGCACATTCCAAATGGAGCAAAGCTCACATCATGAGCAACATCACAGCCCCCTCAACCATAGACAAACTCAGGCAAGTGTTTGCAATCCATGGGTTGCCTGACACTCTGGTCACTGATAATGGCCCGACGTTCACCAGTGAGCTGTTTGGTGAGTTCATGCGGCAGAATTGCATTCATCACATTCGGACAGCCTCTTTCCACCAGCCTCAAATGGTTTGGCTGAGTGGGCTGTTCAGACAGTGAAGAAAGGCCTGAAGCGGATGACAGGGGACTTTCTTAGTACCCGGCTTTCATGTTTCCTGTTTAAATACCGCCTCACTCCACAGACTACAACTGCACGCAGTCCAGCAGAGATGCTGATGGGGCGTAGGCCTAAGTCAAGATTGGACCTGCTGCACCCGGACATGAAGGCAAAAGTGGAGAGAAAGCAGGAAAAGCAGAAGGAGGGACATGATCAACATGCGCGAGACAGACCGTTAGAACTGGATGACAATGTCTATGTGAGAAACAATCAGCAATGGCTACCTGGTGTTATTCTTAAGCAGAGTGGTCCAGTCTCCTATGTCGTTAAGCTGACTGATGGGCATGTTTTCCGCAGACATCAGGACCATGTGCGCCTGCGTCATGATTCCGGCTCAGAGGTAGACGGTTCCATGGAGTTTCCAATGGTGAGACAGACTACTGGGGAAGCATGTCCACCAGTGACTTTGCTAGAGGGAGACACACTGGCAGAGGATGGACATTCTCATGCAGACACACAGACGTCTCTCGTGTCCCCAACACTAGATCCACCCAAAACTTCCTCACCAGTGGTGCCTGCTGGGTCACCGGGGGTAGTGCATAGATCGCAGCACCCTCGCAAACCTCCTGACAGACTGAATCTTTGATTGGATAGTTTCTTTTGTTGTTAGATTGAATGTTGAATTTACCATGTTTTTTATAGGTGTTTTTGTATTGGTAACCTGTTGCTAATGATACCACTGTTTTTATTTCCCAGTTATAGTTGGGGAATGTTGGATTTTAAAGGGGGAGAAGTGTTGTAATGTGAGTATTATTAAAAGTAAGTTAATACTAATTGGAGAGCTGTTGGTAGCAAGAGGCGGGATCCGGGGTTGGTGGGGTCTTTACTTCCGCTCTTTTTACTCCCAGTATGCATTGTATATAGTTCCTCCACCCATGCCGCACGAGGTACCTGGAAGCCTCGGTATTGTAAATATCATTTGCTGTCCCAGATAAAAATGCTCTTTTGGCCATCAAGTTGTCGAGTGGTCTTTTTGTAAAGTAGAAGTTACCACAGTTCTCTAGCTCTATCTACAATGATTCAACTCCTTCTGACCCTATGTTACCACTTTATAATGATTTGATTTAATTTTTTACCAACAGAGCAATGTTGTCCCCTCTGCCTTCCTGCCTATCATTTTGATACAATGTGTTTCCTTGGACAATAATCTTCCTATTGTAATCTGCTTTTAGCCATGATTCAGTGATGTCTACCACATCATACATACCCAATCTGTAGCTGTTCCACAAGTCCGTCAACCTTATTCTGTATACTGCACGCATTGAAATATAACGCCTTCAGTTTTGTATTCACCCTCTTCGATTTTGTCTGCCTTTTACGTTGCAACACATCCTGTTGATTGCAATTTTGCCTCTCCTCACTACACTACCTTTGTTTATAAACCAACTAACTCATCCTCAGCACTATCACTCCAGTTCCCTTTCCCTTTCTCTTTCCAAATTACTTTAAACCCTCCCAACAACTCTAGCAAACATGACCACAAGGATATTGGAATCCCTGTGATTCGGGTACAACTTGTCCTTCCTGTACAGGTCCTACCTTCCTCAGAAGAGATCCTAATGATCCATAAATCTGAACCCCTGCCCCTTGCAGCAGTTCCTCACCACACATTCAAAGGCTCATTTATTATCAATGTATACAACTCTGAGCCTAATGAGCCAAAGATACTCTAAATACTGGCACACTCAAAAGAATTGCCACTTAACTTGCATTTGTGTTATTTTTATTGGCCCTTTCTAATGAATCCCTTTTGCTAATTGGTTGCTCCTCAACTCAGAAGAAACTGCTGCAAAGCTCTACTGATTAAATCTTGAATGTGGACCTGACTGAAAAGTAGCTCTTTTTACACACTGCCTCCTGCTGATTGGTCACTCCTCAACTCAGAGAAACTACCACAAGGCTCTGCCTTTAAAATCTCAATCACCATCCTGATTGAAAGCCCTCTCTTTTTACGTACTCCCAGGTGTCGATTGTCCAATTTGTCAAATTTCCCAAGCACTTCCTCCTAGTAATGGTAACTTCACGCACTTCTGCCCCCTGACTCTCTCGAATTCCAGCATACTGATAGTGCCTTCCAAAGTGAGCACTGATGCAAAATATTTATTCATTTTGTCCTCTCCAGCATAATTTTCCAGCAGTCCAATATCAACTCTCATTTCTCCTTTACCCTTTATACATCTGAAGAAACTTTTTGTATTCCCTTTAGTATTATTTGCTAGCTTACCTTTGCATTCCATCTTTTGCTTCTTTATGATTTTTTAGTTGCATTCTGCTCCCAATATTAACTTCCCACAAATCTTTGTTCTATTACATACCCTCTCTTTGGCTTTTATATTGGCTTTGATCTCATTTGTCAACCACAATTTTGTCATCCTGCCTTTAGAATACTTCATCTTTGGGATGTATCTATCCTGTGTATTTCAAATTGCTCCCTGAAATTCCAGCTGTTGCTGCTCGGCTATCATCCCTGCTAGTATTCCCTTCCAATAAATTTTGGCCAGGTCCTCTCTCATGCTTCTGTAATTTCCTTTACTCAACTGTTATACTGATACATCTGACCTTAGCTTCTCCCTCTCAGATTTCAGGGTGAATTCAATCATATTACAATCACTGGCCCCTAAGGGTTCATTTACCTTAAGCTTTCTAATCAATTGTGGTTCATTGTACAGCACCTAATCCAGAATAGCTCATCCCCACGAGCTGCTCTAAGAAGTGTTCTTCTTGTAGCGACTCTAGAAATTCCACCCCACTCCCCACCCCACCTTAATCCAGCTCCAACCTGATTTTCCCCAATCTTCCTGCATTTTAAAATCCTCCATGATATTCATAACATTGCCTTTCTGACATGCATTTTCTATCTCCCATTGTAATCTGTAAACTACATCTTTACTACTGTCAGGAGGTCTGTGTTTAACTCTCATCATTTTTTTTTTGCCCTTGCAGTTTCTTAGCTCTAACCACAATGATTTTACACTTTCCAATCCTATGTCACTTCTTTCTAATGATTTCATTTGATTTTTTACCAACAGAGCCACTCCACTCCCTCTGCTTCCCTGCCTGTCCTTGGACATTAAGCTCCCAGCTATAATCTTCTTTCAGCCATGATTCAGCGATCCCCACACATCATATATGCCAATCTGTAACTGTGCTACAAGTTCATCTACCTTATTCCATATGCTGTGTGTGTTCAAATATTACTACTTATGAATTCTTATGAATTACTTCACTCCTGTATTCACCCTTTCCGATTTTGTCCACTTTTTACATTGCAACTCATCTCATTGATTGCAATTAGGTCCTATCAGCAAGCTCACAACACACTGTCTCTGAAAAACAACTACCCCATCCTCAACCCTATCACTTTGGTTCCCATACCCCTGCCAAATTCATTTAGAGCCTCCTTCACAGCTCTGGCAAACCTGCCCACAAGGATATTGGTCCTATCGGGTTCAGGTAAAACCTCTGCTTTTCATACAGGTCATACCTTTCCCAGAAGAGATCCCAGTGATCCAGAAATCTGAAGCTGTGCCCCTGCACCAATTCCTCAGTTGCTAAATCATCCCATTCTTGCCCTCACTGGCACATGGTACGAAGGTTCAAAAGATGTGGTAACCTATGTATACCTGTCTGGACACGCCCCTCTGTTGACTGCGCCTGTGGCTCCTCCCACAGACCCCTGTATAAAGGCGATTGGGGCACTGCTCCTCTCTCTGTCTTCGACATGTCGTGCTCCCTTTTCACTGTTAATAAAAGCCTATCGTTCACTTCCAGTCTCCTAGAGTTATTGATGGTGCATCAAAAGAAAAGGTTTATTGTTAAAATATGCATGTATAATACATCATGGTTCCTAAAGTTGCCATAGCTGGGGATAATCTCCCACTACCTATAAAGTGCTCCAAATGGCATGCGTCTCTAACAGCCTCTGACAACCAAGTCCAATTCTTGGCCTTCACATGCCTAACTACTAGGCCTGGAAGAACTGTGTCTATTGACAAAAGAAGGGGCAAAGGGGACCACTGGTGCCTCAAGACCAGTTTCTTCGGGAGGTGGAGCTTGTCAGCCTTGGATGGCAGCCCGCCTGGGAGAAGGAAAGATCTAATTTTAAACCTCTGCTGCCTTGTGGCCATACCCACCCATGGAAAAGGCTTCGGGAGTAAACCCTGAGGAATAAGTCCGGAGCCAGGGTTTCTACGGCAGTGTGATGTTGTTTACAACTTCACTCTGGCAACCTCTGCAATGAAACTGGTGCCAAGCTGTATCGGCACTTGCCCTTCTCTTGGATTACATCAGTGACATGGAGAGGGGGAACCTGCTGCATGGACAACAACCAGTTCTTCAAATCTTCCCATCCAGGCTTGCGCCCTGGAGAGGACACAGTCCACTAGAGGCACGAACCCATAATCCCCTGGGATCGACAGCTGCCTACTACTAGAATACATACAGCTTTGATATTTGTCTATTCCAGATGGTCATTAAATACAGAAAAGGCCATGGTGTTTATGAAAGAAAAGACATCAACTCCCCCCTCCACTGGCATGAAAAAAAAAGAAACAAAACTTGCAGACCCCAAAATCATCCCCTCCTCCGCAGCAAAGGACAGCCACTAAACAATCAACGATCCTCTACAAATAATAATCCCCAACCCCCCTGCAGAAAAGAGCAGCAACAGTAGCACCAAATCCCCAACCACCCTCTTAAACATAAAAAATCAACAGATCACTTGCTGCCAATCGACCACAAGAAAGAAAACACTGAAAAACTGTAGGAAACCAATATAAAGTACAGTCCAATAATCGCATAATCACTATACACTGCCCACCCAGGCCGGACTGGGTCCAAACGTGCCAATCCAGCTACCGACCATTGCACCCCAAGCCATCGCTGACCCCTCTGCACTCACCTCAATGCTTCAATTTTTCTCGATGCTTCAAGATTAAGTCATTCATGACCCGGCACCTCATCTCTGGTCTTTTCCACAAGTCAGCTTGGGTACTCAGGCCTGTTGGCCCCTCTGTCTCTGATTTCCATGAGACACAGCACAGTGCTGGATCCTTCGATCAAGATTCAAACTGTACGCCAGGCTCCAACAATTTCCTAAACATCAAGACAAAAGGAACAAGAGAAGATGTAGAAAAAGTGAAATAATTGGAAAGTTTTGCTATCTAGAAGATGTCGCCTGTGGAATCGTTGTTTGCTGGCGCAATCTTGACCAGAAAGAAAGCCACTCGATCTATATAATCCAGGCAACAATCCAGAGATTACTACCCTGGACCCGCTTTCTACCAATCTCCCTAAAATCTCTCTTCAGGTCCTCCTCACTTTTCCTACCTATGTCATGGGTGCCAATATATACCAAGACTACAATATATACCAAGAGGGCTGCTCAACCTCACCCTTTAAAATGCCATGGACCCATTCTGAGACATCCCTGACCCTGGCACTTGGAAGGCAACATACAATCTGGGTATCTCTATGGTGACCACAGAATGTTGTCTCTATTGCTCCAAATACAGAATCTCCTAACACTACTGCAGTCCCCTTCATCTCTCTTCTCTTCTGAGCCAGACTGAGTGCCAGAGACCCAGTTGTTGCGGCTCCCCTCGGCAGCTCATCTCCCATCAATAGTATCCAAAGTATGCTTACTATTGAGGGGAACCGCCAGTGGAATCTGCACTAGCTGCCCATTCCCTTTCCTTCTCCTGGCAGTCACTAAGTTACCTGCCTCCTGCAACCTAGGCGTGACTACCTCCCTGTAGCTCCCATCACTTCATATGTTCCCGTCACTCACACATTCCCTGAGGAGTTGCAACTCAGTGCACCTGGTATAGATGTGGTTATCTGGGAGACTTTCAGCCTCCCAGAATTCCTACAACTCACACATAGTACAAAGCACAGTCCCTGGAGCGATTCTCACTGCATGAGCTGTGCCCTAACAGATGAGGAAAGAAAAATAAAAAGAACGAAGAACTTACCAGATACTTGCCTCACCCAAGCCTGAAGAGCTAAACCCACTCCAAAACTGTTGCAGATTGGCAGGTATGATGTAGTAGGCATAACTGAATTATGGCTTGGAACTTAATGTTCAAGGATACACAACGTATCGAAAGGATAGACAGGAAGGCGGAGGGGGTCAGCATTGCTGTGTGTGTAAAAAAAAACATCAAATAATTAGAAAGAGGTGACAGAGGGTTGGAAAGTGTTGAATCATGGTGGATAGACATAAAGATCTTTCAAGAATCATCACTTGATTCTGGCAAGGTCCTAGAGGACCAGAAAATTGCAAATGTCACTCCACTCTTTAAGAAGGGAGGAAGGCAAAAGAAAGAAGAATAAAAGGAAATCAGTATTGTATTAGAATAAAGGGAATTACTGAGGCACAAGAGAGGAGCTTGCCCAGGTGCATTGGAGGAGGATACTGGCAAGACTAACGGCAGAGAAGAGGTGATTGAAGTTTCTGGAAATGGTTCACAAGGTGCAGGATAGATATGTTCCACAGTAGAAGAAATTCTCAAATGGCAGGGGTAGACAACTGTGGCTGACAAGAAAAGTTAAAGACTGCATGTCACGTACACACAACCCTGTAAAAGTATCAGCAGCAATAGAGCACACCTGAAGTCTGGTTTTGCTGTTATCAAAACACTATTTTATTAGTAACTACGTAATATAGTAACTTTAAACCAGGTAAATCAAGAGTTAACAGTGTTATGCATATATAGGTGTAAAAATAGAGTTCCCAAACTTATTCAACCTGTCACTGTGGAAGACACTAGCAGCGTGCAGAAGTCCATGGGTGTCAGGCAGCAGGAATGTGTGCTGTTGGTTTTACAAAGGAAACAGTCCTAGGCAGACTGAAAGGTTTTTCAGTGGGTAAGTCATCTGGACCAGATGGACTACATGCCTGAGACCTGAGAGAGGTTGCTGAAGAGATAACAGATGCATTGGTCATGATCTCCAAAAAATCACTTGATTCTGACATGGTCCCAGAGGACTGGAAGATTGCAGATGTCACTCCAGTCTTTAAGAAGGGAGGAAGGCAAAATAAAGGAAATTATAGGCCAGTTAGTCTAAGCTCAGTGGTTGGGAAAGTGTTGGAGTCTATTATTAAAGATGAGCTTATGAGGTACTTGAAGACTAATAATAAAATAAGTCAAAGTCAGCATGGTTTCTGCAAAGGGAAATCTTGCCTGATGAATCTGTTAGAATTATTCGAGGAAGTAACAAGCAGGGTGGGCAAGGGAGAGGAAGTGGATGTCATTTACTTGGATTTTCAGAAGACATTTGATAAGGTGCCATACAAATGAGGCTGCTTAACAAGATAAAACCCTGTGGTGTTACAGGAAAGATACTGGCAATTATAGAGGAATGGTTGACAGGCAGGAGGCAGCGAATGGGAATGAAAGGGACCTTTTCTGGTTGGCTGCCAGTGACTAGTGGTGTTCCTCAGGGGTTAATATTGGGGCCACTACTTTTTAAATTGTTTGCCAGTGATTTGGATAATGGAATTGATGGTTTTGTGGCAAAGTTTGCAGATGATACAAGGATAAGTGGAGGGGTAGGTAGTGCTGAGGAAGCAGTGTGATTGCAGCAGGATATAGACAAATTGGAAGAATGGGCAAAGAAGTGGCAGATGGAATACAGTGTTGGGAAATGTATGATAATGCATTTTTGTAAAAGGAACAATAGTGCTGACTATTATCAAAATGGGGAGACGGTTCAAAGATCAGAGGTGCAGAGGGACTTAGGAGTCCCTGTGCAAGAATCCCAGAAGGTTAATTTACAGGCTGAGTCTGTGGTAAAGAAGGCAAATGCAACATTGGCATTTATTTCAAGGGGAATAGAATATTAACGCAAGGAGATAATGCTGAGACTTTATAAGACACTAGACAGGCCACACTTAGAGTATTGTCAACAGTTTTAGGTCCCATATCTCAGAAAGGATGTGTTGCCATTAGAGGGTCCAGAGGATCACAAGGATGATTCAGGGAATGAAGGGGTTAACATTTGAGGAGCATTTGTCAGGATTTAGAAGAATGCTTGGGGGGGAGGTGGATCTCATTGAAACCTATCAAATTTGAAAAGACTAGATAGGGTCGATGTAGAGAGGACCCCCTCTGGTGGGGGTATCCAGAACTCGAGGGCACCACCTCAAAATTGAGGGGAGATCTTTTAAATCAGAGGTAAGGAGGAATAATTTTAGCCAGAGAGTAGTGAGTTTGTGGACTGCTCTGCCACACTACGCGGGGGAGGCCAAGTCCATGCATATGTTCAAGGTGGAAGTTGATCATTTCCTGATTGGTCAGGGCATCAAAGGATATGGTGAGAAGGCAGCTGTATGGGGCAGAGTGGGATCCTGGATCAGCCATAATGGAATGGTGGAGCAGACTCAATGGGCTGAGTGGTTGAATTCTGCTCCTATGTCTTATCATCTTATGGTCTTATGGCCCTGATGGGAGCTGTTTACAGGCCCCCAAAAAATAGTAAGGATGTGTCCAACAAATTATAACCGAAGAGAGAAAATGCATTCCAAAAGGACAATGTTACAATAGTCATGCAGGACTTTAATATGTAGGTAGGTTGGTGCTGGATTTCAGAACAGGGAATTTCTAGAGTGCCTATGAGATGGCTTTTTAGAGCAGCTCACGGTTGAGCCCAATAGGGAATCGATTATTCTGTATTGGGTGTTAAACATTGAACCAGAATTGATTAGAGTGTTTAAGGTAAAAGAACTTTCAGGGGCAAGTGATCATAATATGATTGAATTCAGCTTGAAATTTGAGAAGGAGTAGCTAAAGTCAGGTGTATCAGTATTACAGTGGAGTAAAGGGAATTACAGACAGACAGACATACTTTATTGATCCCGAGGGAAATTGGGTTTCGTTACAGTTGCACCAACCAAGAATGATGTAGAAATATAGCAATATAAAATGATAAATAATGAAATAATAATAAGTAAATTATTCCAAGTGGAAATAAGTCCAGGACCAGCCTATTGGCTCAGGGTGTCTGACACTCCGAGGGAGGAGTTGTAAAGTTTGATGGCCATAGGCAGGAATGACTTCCTATGACGCTCAGTGTTGCATCTCGGTGGAATGAGTCTCTGGCTGAATGTACTCCTGTGCCTAACCAGTACATTATGGAGTGGATGGGAGACATTGTCCAAGATGGCATGCAACTTGGACAGCATCCTCTTTTCAGACACCACCGTCAGAGAGTCCAGTTCCACCCCCACAACATCACTGGCCTTACGAATGAGTTTGTTGATTCTATTGGTGTCTGCTACCCTCAGCCTGCTGCCCCAGCACACAACAGCAAACATGATAGCACTGGCCACCACAGACTCGTAGAACATCCTCAGCATCATCTGGCAGATGTTAAAGGACCTCAGTCTCCTCAGGAAGTAGAGACGGCTCTGACCCTTCTTGTAGACAGCCTCAGTGTTCTTTGACCAGTCCAGAGACATGAGAGAGGAGCTGGTCAGAATTGATTGGAAAAGAACACTGGCATGGGATGATGGCAGAGCAGAATGGCTAGAATTTCTGAAAGCAATTTGGAAGGCACAGGATACATACATCCCAAAGAGGAAAGAGTATATTAAAAGAAAGATGATACAACCGTGGCCAACAAAAGAATTCTAGCCAACATAAAAGCAAAAGAGAGGGCATATAATAGAGCAAAAATTAGTGAATTTAGAGGATTGGGAAGCTTTTAAAAACTAACAGAAGACAACTAAAAATACTACTGCTGAAGGGTTCTGGCCCAAAACATCAACTGTTCTCTTTTCCATAGATGCTGCCTGGCCTGCTAAGTTCCTCCAGCATTTTGTGTGTGTTGCTTGGATTTCCAGCAACTACACATTTTCTCTTGTTTTACAAAAACTAATTAAGAAGATAAAGATGGAATACAGAAGTAAGCTAGCCAATAATATTAAAGATGATATTAAAAGTTTCTTTAGATACATATAGTGTAAAAGAGAGACGAGAGTGGATATCGATGCTGGAGATGTATTAATGGGGGATAAAGAAATGGTGGATCAACTGAATAAATATTTTACATCAATCTTCACTGTGGCAGACACTAGCAATATGGTGGAAATTCCAGGTGTCAGGGGATATGAATTGTGCGAAGCTACCATAACTTGAGAGAAGGTTCTTGAGAAACTGAAAGGTCTGAAGGTGGATAAGTCACCTGGACCAGATGGTGTACACCCGAGAGTTCTGAAAGAGATGGCTGAAGAGATTGTGGAGGCATTAATAATGATCTTTCAAGAATCACTAGATTCCGGAATGGTTCTGGAAGACTGAAGAATTACAAATGTCACTCTACTCTTCAAGAAGGGAGAGAGGCAGAAGAAGGAAACTATAGGCCAGTTAGTCTGTCCTCAGTGGCTGGGAAGATGTTGGAGTCGATTATTAAGGATGAGAGCTCTGTATACTTGGAGGCACATGATAAAATAGGCTGTAGTCAGCATGGTTTCCTCAAGGGAAAATCTTGCCTGACAAATCTGCCAGAATTCTTTGAGGAAATAACAAGCAGGGTAGACAAAGGAGAATCAGTTGATGTATGTTCTTGGATTTTCAGAAGGTATTTGACAAGGTGGCACAAGTGAGGCTGCTTAACAAGCTATGAGCCCGTGGTATTTTTTGGTTGACTGCCAGGGACTACTAGTGTTCCTTAGGTGTCTGTGTTAGGACCGATTCTTTTTACATTACACGTCAATGATTTTCAGATGATATGAAGGTAGCTGGAAGATAGATAGATAGATAGATAGATAGATACTTTATTCATCCCCATGGGGAAATTCAACTTTTTTCCAATGTCCCATACACTTGTTGTAGCAAAACTAATTACATACAATACTTAACTCAGTAAAAAATATGATATGCATCTAAATCACTATCTCAAAAAGCATTAATAATAGCTTTTAAAAAGTTCTTAAGTCCTGGCGGTTGAATTGTAAAGCCTAATGGCATTGGGGAGTATTGACCTCTTCATCCTGTCTGAGGAGCATTGCATCGATAGTAACCTGTCGCTGAAACTGCTTCTCTGTCTCTGGATGGTGCTATGTAGAGGATGTTCAGAGTTTTCCATAATTGACCATAGTCTACTCAGCGCCCTTCGCTCAGCTACCGATGTTAAACTCTCCAGTACTTTGCCCACGACAGAGCCCGCCTTCCTTACCAGCTTATTAAGACGTGAGGCGTCCCTCTTCTTAATGCTTCCTCCCCAACACGCCACCACGAAGAAGAGGGCGCTCTCCACAACTGACCTATAGAACATCTTCAGCATCTCACTACAGACATTGAATGACGCCAACCTTCTAAGGAAGTACAGTCGACTCTGTGCCTTCCTGCACAAGGCATCTGTGTTGGCAGTCCAGTCTAGCTTCTCGTCTAACTGTACTCCCAGATACTTGTAGGTCTTAACCTGCTCCACACATTCTCCATTAATGATCACTGGCTCCATATGAGGCCTAGATCTCCTAAAGTCCACCACCATCTCCTTGGTCTTGGTGATATTGAGACGCAGGTAGTTTGAGTTGCACCATATCACAAAGTCCTGTATCAGTTTCCTATACTCCTCCTCCTGTCCATTCCTGACACACCCCACTATGGCCGTGTCATCAGCGAACTTCTGCACATGGCAGGACTCCGAGTTATATTGGAAGTCTGATGTGTACAGGGTGAACAGGACCGGAGAGAGCACGGTCCCCTGCGGCGCTCCTGTGCTGCTGACCACCGTGTCAGACCTACAGTCTCCCAACCGCACATACTGAGGTCTATCTGTCAAGTAGTCCACTATCCAATCCACCATGTGAGAGTCTACTCCCATCTCCGTTAGTTTGTGCCTTAAGATCTTGGGCTGGATGGTGTTAAAGGCAGAAGGTAGTTTTGAGGAAGTAGAGAGGCTACAGAGGACTTAGACAAATTAGAATGGGCAAGGAAATGGCAGATGGAATACAGTGTCAGCAAGTGTATGCTCATGCACTTTGGTAGAAGAAATGAAAGGGTTGACTATTTTCTAAATGGGGAGAAAATTCAAAAATCTGAGGTGCAAAGGGACATGGGAGTCCTTGCGCAGGATTCCCTAAAGATTAACTTATAGGTTGAATCTGTGGTAAGGATGGCAAATGCAATGTTAGCATTAATTTCAAGAAGACTAGAATATAAAAGCAAGGACGTAATGTTGAGACTTTATAAAGCACTGGTGAGGCCTCACTTGGAGTATTGTGAGCAGTTTTAGGCCCTTTATCTTAGAAAGGATGTGCTGAAACTGGAGAGAGTTCAAAGCATATTCACAAAATGGTTCCAAGATTGAAAAGTTTGTCATATGAAGAACGTTCGATGACTCTGGGTTTCTATTCAGTGGAATTCAGAAGAAAGAGGGATTACCTCATTGAAACATATTGCATGGTGAAAGGCCTTGATAGAGTGGATGTGGAGAGGATGTTTCCTATGGTGGGAGAATCCAAGACCAGAGGACACAGCCTCAAAATAAAGGAGCATCCGTTTAGAATGGAGATGAGGAGGATTATCTTCTCCACAGGCTGTAGAGGCCGTCTTTATGTTTATTTAGATAGATAGATAGATAGATAGATAGATAGATAGATACTTTATTCATCCCCATGGGGAAATTCAACTTTTTTTTCCAATGTCCCATACACTTGTTGTAGCAAAACTAATTACATACAATACTTAACTCAGTAAAAAAATATGATATGCATCTAAATCACTATCTCAAAAAGCATTAATAATAGCTTTTAAAAAGTTCTTAAGTCCTGGCGGTTGAATTGTAAAGCCTAATGGCATTGGGGAGTATTGACCTCTTCATCCTGTCTGAGGAGCATTGGATCGATAGTAACCTGTCGCTGAAACTGCTTCTCTGTCTCTGGATGGTGCTATGTATTTTTTGATTGGTCAGGACATGAAAGGATATGGGGAGAAGGCAGGAGAGGAAAATTGGATCAGCCATGATGAAATGTCAGAGCAGACTAATTCTGCTCCTGTATCTTGTGATCTTATGGTGTTATGGTCTACATCTGGCCCTCACACAATGGCTGCTCACTAATGAATCCCATACACTGACTGGGTGCAGTCCAACTCTGAACACTGCTGCAACGCACTACCATTTTTAAACTTCAGCAGCCCACCTAAATGAAATCATTGCATCTTCTCGTGTCCCTGCTCTCTGATTGGGCACAGTCCAACTTTGGTGAGGTTACACTGGAGTATAACCTCCCCAATGACTGATTTCATTTTCCAAAGTGCATGATCTCAGATGTACAGTATCTGTATTGAAATCCATTTGCTACTCCTTCATCAATTTCCAAAACTGATCAAGATTACATTAAACTTCTTCACAATTTTGTGTAATCTGCAAGGTTACTGATCAAGCTTCATGCATTTGCATCCAAATCTTTTATATAAATGAAAAACAGTTCCAAACACTGACCTCTGTGGCATACAACTAATCATTAGCCTCCATTCTGAGAAACAGCCTTCAACCTTTAATGACATTTAAATTATTTTTGGATAGAAAATTTTAGAGGGTCACTGGTCCAGCTCGGGTAGGCATCTTGGTCTGCAAGGATAAGTTGGAATTCTGTGAGTCTACTACATTTGGTTCTCCTAATATGACACTTCTCTCTCCAACATCAACAAGACTCTTTTATGGAACACCTACATACTGTCCTCAGTAGACATTGTGACCTCCAAGTTGCATGCCATTTAACTACCCTTCCCTTTGGCACAATTTCCTTCCTATCTTTAGCTTTCTCCACTGCCAGGGTGAGGCAGAACATATTCATGTGAAAGAGCCAGGCAATGAACAGGAAAAGTCTAGCCATCTAACCATGGCATTTGATGGCATTATCCCCCACCATCAATATCTTGTGGGTCACCATTGACCAGAAATTCCATTTAATCAAACTACATGAGAGGTCAAGTCTGGGTATCCTTTAACTCACTTTCTGACACCACAAATCTCTTCTACAAAGTGATGACTACTCTCCACTTACCTGTTAAAGGAGTAGGATACCCTTCAGCCCACTGCCCCCTTATCAACTGTTCCCCATTAGCACCAGTGCACATTGTCTACAGTTTACAGTATACAAAATATGCTGCAGTCACTTTGAAAATCTCCCACCAGGAACAGGAGCAGCAGGTGCAGAGGAACACCTCCCCTTGCAGGTTCCAACATGAGCACCATTCTGACTTGAAAATGTGTCACCAGTCCTTCACTAATTTGGAATTGGTTGTTGTTTTTTATTGCTTTAACAAGCTAGTAGTTGTATTAATAAGGTTTTTAGCAAGACTCAAATCATAGCTTATGCTCATGCACAATTAATTCTTATATTTTCCAAATATATTGTGTTTGTTTCCTCCTACTGGCAGAAAAGTAGTATAGCACTTACATAATGGTTTGTCACCTTTTCATTGGTTAAGTGTTAGCACATGACACACATGCTGTGACTGTGTATTTTTAATTGTTCCTTCCTTATCTAGGAATTTGTCTAAACTCAAGTATAAAAGTGACAGGCTCTGCAAAAATCGCCATCTTTGTTCTTTGTCTCCCCTTAGTTTCATATTTTCTATACCTGTTCCTTTGACAAAACTTTAAAATATTGTGAAGCAACAGGTTTTCACTCATTCTTGGACTTCTTAAAGAACCTGGGGATAAAAAAAACACCAGAGATCCCACAATTTTTGGCGCAGTTTGAAAAATTCTACAGATAAAGAAGAAACTAATGGTGCACACCTAACAGGAGGTAAGAATATCCTCTTTTCCTGAATTGTCAAGAAATTGCCTGATTCTGTCTCAGTACACAATCTAAAGGAAGTTTAAGAGTGAGAAGAAATTATATTTTTGTTATTTGTGGCAGATCCATGTTAAATATTCTAGGCTGCAACTCTATTGGGCACAGCTAATTCTCAGACTGGCATAATTTTAAATATTGTGGGTTGACCATAAAACATAGGAGCAGAATTAGGTCATTAGGCCCATAGAGTCTGCTCTACTGTTCCATCATGGCTGATCCCAGATCCCATTCAACCCCATTCAGCTGCCTTCTCGCCATATTCTTTGATGCCCTGACCGATCAGGAAACGATCAGCTGCCGCCTTGAATATACACATGGACTTGGCCTCCACCTCAATGAGATCCCCCCTCCCCCACATTCTTCTAAATTCCAGTGAGTACAGGTTCAAAGCTGCCCAATGCTCCTCATATGTTAACCCCTCCGTTCCCTCAATCATCCTCATGAACCTCCTCTGGACTCTCTCCAATGACAACGCATTCTTTCTGAGATATGGGGCCCAAAACTATTGACAATACTCCAAATGCGGCCTGACTAGTGTCTTATAAAGGCTCAGCATTATCTCCTTGCTTTTGTATTTGATTCCCCTTGAAATAAATGCCAACATTGCATTTGCCTTTTTTATCACAGAGTCAACCTGTGAACTAACCTGTAAATTAACCTTTTGAGAGGTGACCTGATAGAGGTGTATAAGATGTTGAGAGATGTTGATCATGTGGGCAGTCGGAGGCTTTTTCCCAGGGCTGAAGTGATTGCCACAAGAGGACACAGGTTTAAGGTGCTGGGGAGTATGTACAGAGGAGATGTCAGGGGTAAGTTTTTTACTCAGAAAGTGGTGAGTGCATGGAATGGGCTGTCAGCAAAGGTGGTGGAGGCAGATACAATAGGATCTTTTAAGAGACTTTTGGATAGGTACATGGAGCTTAGAAAAATAGCAGGCTATAGGTAAGCCTAATAATTTCTCAGGTAAGGACATGCTCGGAACAACCTTGTGGGTCGAAGGGCCTGTATTGTGCTGTAGGTTTTCTATGTTTCTATGGAAGTCTTGCCCAAGTACTCCTAAGTCCCTTTGCTCCTCTGATGTTTGAATTTTCTCCTCATTTAGATAATATTCTGCACTATTGTTCTTTTTACCAAAATGAATTATCATATATTTCCCAACACTGTATTCCATCTGCCACTTTTTTAACCATTCTTCCAATTTGTCTAAATCCTGCTGCAATCACACTGCTTCCTCAGCACTACCTACCCCTCCACCTATCTGCGTATCATCCACAAACTTTGCCACAAAGCCAGTAATTCCATTACCTAAATCATTGACAAACAATGTTAAAATTAGTGGTCCCAATATTGACCTCTGAAGAACACCTCGAGTCACCAGCAGCCACTCAGAAAAGGCCCCTTTTATTCCTACTTGCTGCCTCCTGCCTGTCAGCCATTCTGCTATCTATGCCAGTATCTTTCCTGTAACGCCATAGGATTTTATCTTGTTAAGCAGCCTCATCTGTGCACCTTATCAAGCACCCTCTGAATATCCAAGTAAATGACATCCACTGCCTCTCCTTTGTCCACCCTGCTTGTTACTTTCTAACTCTAACAATTTGTTAGGTGAGATTTCCCTCTCTCTCTCATTTTTGGGCTATAGCTCCAATGATTTTTGAGCAAATAAGTTCTAATTTTCAGGTACAGCTGGTCTGTAAGCTGTATTTGAAAAAAATTTGGGCTATAAACTATATTGTCTAATGACTGTGCTTGGAGTCTTACTTGAAGAGTGCTCATTAAGATCGAAATTAAAACAATGGCCAAAGTTGAGAAAATATGGAGTAAGATTCAGAAAGTACTAGTTTTCCAAATCCTTCTCAATAGCTTTTTGTTCATGTATAGAGGAGTGGAGTTAATGACAAATAACGATTTTAACCGATGAAACATGGCAGCACAGCTTTTGTTTTGTTTTTATTTTGTTTTTTTTTAGTTTAGGGGGACTTTTTTTCTCTTGTAAAAAGACATTTTGTATCTTTTTTATGTTTAGTTACTAAGAGATTGGGTGGCTTAGATTACACATGTTACTCGGAGTCTGTTTCTGTATACGTTAACCGTTATTAATGTAATCCCGATCTCTTTGTATCATTATCATTGTTATGTTTATCTACTCGAAACTCAATAAAAAAAGATCGATAAAGAAAGATTCAGAAAGTGCTGTTGAGAAATTTAAAAACCTGGCTGGATGCTAGCAGTATTATCAAAGCTAAGAAAATGTAGAAGTACTAAGCTACAAGGTTAAACACCAGGAACATGCTGAGTTAGAAAATCAAGCTAGCACTGAGCAAGTAAATAATTTAACTAATCAAGAGGAAGGAATGGGCAAAATGCTGAAGGAACAGTATAATAAAGACAGTAAAAAGTCTAGAGAACAAATCTCTGTTAACTGAACGAGTGAGAAAATAGCATGATGTCCTTGATGAAAGTATCCCTATCAAGTTAATAGATGGTCTGAGACAGAACTGCGCTGTACGTCAACGGCCTTTGGTAGGCAGTTCTGCCAACCCAGTAGTGGGCAGTGTTAACAATAATGTCACTTATGTTGGAATGCAGTCAACACTAAATAGCTTCCAGAAACAGCACCACTTTAAGACTCCAAGGAACTGCAAACTAGGTACAACACTGACTCAAAAGAGACCTTTGGGGCTTAAGTGACGACGTCATTGACAAGATAATTGGTCTGACAGCAATGTCACGACTTGCCCCAATAAAAACTAAGGGAATGAAAACGTGCAAGAATGAAAATGGAGATTATGTTAAGAGTCAGGAGGTTTACCATCAACCAGCAGAACCAAATGACAAATGGTCTGAAGAAATTCCACATCCTAAAAAAGGAAGCTTAAGGACTTGGGCTGAACTTCAAAGAATTAAGAACATATACAAATTGTGTCCATATGATGACATACAAATTTTTGCTACCATGCTGTTTTCTCAGCAAATAAGACAGTTGATACATTGAGTAGAAGAAACAGAATTTACCTGTGTTTGCGATGTAATTAAGAAATGGTTAGTACACCAATCTCTTCACCAGATTGTTTGGAGGAAGGTGGTTGTTTGCAAACAAAAGGCTTCAGAAGAAATTTCTGAATATGAAGACCACTATAGGACAGTTTGGATAAATACTCAGGAGTTCAAGTAATAACTAAAAATAATAAAGAAGAATCCATATACGGCCCTCTCAAGTCAACCTTCATGGATGGTTTGAAACCAGCTATTGCCAAAATGGTGAAACGAGCAAAAGCAAATTGGAGTAAAGCTGCCATTTCCTGCAGTGACCTGGTGCAGGCTGGCAAACAAGTGGAGAAAGTCAAATGAAGTTTATTGTCAGTTAACTCTATACATATATATAACCATGTAATGTATATAGAAACGAGACAATATTTCTCCAAACCAGGGTATAAAGCACATAACACAGGATAACTTACGAAGGTAAGGATAAAATATACAGATGAATCACATATAAATAACAAACTAAAGTGCATTAATATTAAATATTGTAAGGTATGGAACAGATTAACCAGTGACACTTTGAATACGATGCAGCTTGGAGTTCAGAAGCCTAATGGCCTGGGGAAGAAACAGTTTCCCATCCCAGCCATTCTTGTTTTTATGCATTGTATTCTCCTGCCTGATGGTAGAAAGTCAAAGGGGATGGTGGATGGATGGGTGGGATCCTTAGTAATACTAAGAGTCCTGTGCATGCAACACTCCTGATAAATGTCCCCAATGGATGGTAGGGAGATCCCTATGATTCTCTCAGCTGTTCTTACAGTCCTTTGTAGGGTTCTCTGGTCTGATGCTTGACTGCTCCCATACCAGATAAAAACTGCAACTTGTCAGGATGTTCTCAAATGTGCTCCTGTAAAATGCAGTGAAGATGGGGGGGGGGGGGGAGAGTCTTGCTTGCCTCAAATTTCTTAGGAAGTGGAGATGCTGCAGTTCCTTCATGGTCAGGGAGGGGATATTAAGAGACCAGGTGAGTTCATCCATGATGTGAACTCCCAGGAACTTGGTGCACATAACTCTTGCTACAAAGGAGCCATGTATTCAGAGGGAGATGGTTTGTCAGTACCTTCCTGAAATCCACAATGATTTCCTTTGTCTTCTCCATGTTCAGGCTTAGGTTGTTCCTCTCACACCAATGGTTGTTCTTCTCACCAGTGAAAAGGACCTTGGCAATTATGGGAATGACTTACAGTGGACTTAAATGCTTGGGTGTATAGGCATAAAGAAAGAAGATGTGCTGGAGCTTTTGAAAAGTATTGTTAGATAAGTCACTGGGACCAAATGAGATATACCCCAAGCTACAGTGGGAAGTGAGGGAGGAGATTTCTGAGCCTCTGGTGATGATCTTTGCATCATCAATAAGGATGGGAGAAGTACCAGGGGATTGGAGGTTTGCAAATGTTGTTTCCTTGTTCAAGAAAGAGAATAGAGATAACCCAGGAAGTTATAGACCAGTAAGTCTTAATTCGGTGGTGGGCAAGTTGTTGGAGAAGATCCTGAGAGGCAGGATTTATGAGCATTTGGAGAGACATAATCTGATTAGGGATAGTCAGCATGGTTTTGTCAGAGGCAAGTCATGCCTTACAAACCTGACTGAATTTTCTGAGGATGTAACAAAACACATTGATAAAAGGTAGAGCAGTGGATGTAGTGTATTTGGATATCAGCAAGGCATTTGATAAGGTTACCCATGTGAGGCTCATTCAGAAAGTAATGAGGCATGGGATCCAAGGAGACCTTGCTTTGTGGATCCAGAATTGGCTTGCCCACAGAAGGCAAAGAGTGGTTGTAGATGGTTCATATTCTGCATGGAGCACAGTGACCAGTGGAGTTTTGCAGGGATCTATTCTGGGACCCCTCCTCTTTGTGATTTTTATAAATGACCTGGATGAGGAAATAGAAAGGTGAGTTAGTAAATTTGCTGACGACACTAAAGTTAGGGTTGTTGTGGATAATCTGGAGGGTTGTCAGAGGTTACAGCATGCATCGATAGGATGTAGAACTGGGTTAAGAAGTGACAGACGGAGTTTAACCCAGATAAGTGTGAAGTGAACCATTTCAAACTTCAAATTTGAAGACAGACTATAATATTAATCGTAGGACTTTTGGCAGTGTGGAGGATCAGCGAGATCTTGAGGTCCATTGTCCATAGGACACTTAAAGCTGCTGCACAGGTTGACAGTGTTGTTAAGAAGGCATATGGTGTGTTGGCCTTCATCGACCATGGGATTGAATTCAAGAGCTGTAAGGTTATGTTATAGCCAAGTAAGACCTTGGTCAGACCCCACTTGGAGTACTGTGTTCAGTTCTGGTCACCTCATTATAGGAAAGATGTAGATACTATAGAGAGAGTGCAGAGGAGATTTACAAGGATATTGCCTGGACTGGAGAGTGTGCCTTATGAGAATAGGTTGAGTGAACTTGTCCTTTTCTCCTTGGAGTGATGGAAGATGAGGGGTGACCTGATAGAGGTGTATAAGATGATGAGAGGCATTGATTGTGTGGATAGCCAGAGGCTTTTTCCCAGGGCTGAAACGGCTAATATAAGGGGGCATAGTTTTAAGGTGCTTGAAAGTTGCTACAAGGGGGATGTCAAAGGTAAGTTTTTCACACAGAGAGTGGTGGGGGCGTGGAATGCACAGCCAGTGAAGGTGGTAGAGGCGGATACAATATGGTCTTTTAAGAGCCTCTTAGATAGGTATGTGGAGCTTGGAAAAATAGAGGGCTATGTGGTAGGGAAATTTTAGGCAGTTTCTAGAGTAGGTAACATGGTTGGTACAACATTGTGGGTTGAAGGGCCTGTAATGTGCTGTAGTTTTCTGTGTTTCTATGTTTATGTAATCCAGCAGCTGCTCCACTTCCTCGCAAAACTCCATCTCATCATCATTCTTGATAAGATCAACAACTGTTGTGTCTTCCACATACTTGATGACATGATTTGAGCTGGATCCTGAGACACAGTCATACATCAGCAGTGTTAACAGCAGTGGGCTGGGGAGTTCCAGTGTTCAGTGTAATGGGACAAGAAACAGTGCAGCCCACACAGACTGACTGTGGCCTTTCTGTTCAGAAGTCCCATATCCAGTTGCAGAGGGAGGTGTTGAGACCCAGTGAGGACCATTTCCCCACCAGTTGCTGGGGTATGATAGTGTTGAATACCAAACTGAAGTCTGTATACAGCAATCTGACATATGAGACACCATTTTCCAGGTGGGACAGTGCAAAGTGGAGGGCAGAGACTATTGCATCATCAGTGGATTGACTTGAGCGATAAGTGAACTGGAAAGGGTCCAGTGAAACTGGGAGAAAGGCTTTAATGTGCTCCATGACCAGCCGCTCAAAGCACTTCATAATGGTTGATTTTAATGCCACTGTACAATAGACATTTAGTCAGGTTGCTGTCACCTTCTTTGCAGTGGAATGATGGTTGCCATCTTGAAATCCAACAGGACAATGGATTGTTCCTGAGAGGTGTTGAATAAGCACCATCTCATAAACACTTCAGTCATCTGGGCTGCGCAGTCTTTCACAACCCTTCTGGGTATATTATCAGGTCCAGCAGTTTTGTGCGGGTTGACTCTGACCAGGGTCTTCTTCACCTCAGTTTCAGCCAAACGGAGTGTCAGTTCTTCTGGGGGTGAGGGGTACCTTCCTCGCCAGCATTTTCTTCTACACATCAAATTGGGTATAGAACACATTCAGCCTCTCAAGCAGTGAAGCATCCTGGTCACTGACGTGCATGGTAGACTTGTAGCATGTGATCCTCTGAATTCCCTGCCACGTGCACCTCATGTCTCTGGTATCGCAGTAAATTTTCTGAAAGTACTTCCATTTTGCCTTCCTGGTGGAGTGGGAAAGCATAGTTCTTGTTTCACTGAGAGCTATCGTATCTCCTGATCTAAAGGCAGCGTCACGATCCCTCAGCCTGGCATGGACCTCTGCAGTAAGCCATGGCTGCTGATTTGCCCTCACCCAGATGTGTTTCATTATGGTAACATTCTCAGTACAGTTTTCTAGGAGTCCTGATGAAGGGACTCAGCCCGAAACGTCGACAATATTCTTTTCCATTGATGTTGCCTGTCCTGCTGAGTTCCCCCAGCATTTTGTCTATGTTCTCTGAACATTCTCCAGTTTGTATTATCAAATCAGCCTTGTGGTGCAGAGATTGCACCCTCAGGCCAGGTTTTCACCACCTTTAGATCTGGTTTAACCCATTTGATCACATATTTGTATGCTGGAATTGACATTACATATAAGTGATTTGAGAGTTCAATGTCGAGTCCAGGGATTGCTTTATAGGCACCTGGTATGTTAGTGTAAGCCAGCTATAGTGCATTTTCACCTCTGGTACCGAAATCAACATTCTGCTGGAATTTAGGCGGGACTGCCTTTAGGTTTGCATGGTTAAAATTGCTTGTGATACTATTGGGGTGTTTGGTTGAATTCTGAATAATATCAGTACAGATGAACCAGCTGTCATCATCAGAGTGGACAGAGTTAGAGTGGAGATCTTGAGGCCTGGAGTGGACAGAGTTAGTGGAGAATTTGAGACTTAGACTATAAATCCATAAGATATAGGAGCAGAATTAGGCATTCAGCCTATCAAGTCTGCTCCGCCTTTCCACCATGGTTGATCTCAGATCCCACTCAACCCCATACATCTGCCATATCCTTTGATGCCCTGACCAATCAGGAATTAATCAACTTCTGCCTTAAATATATCGACGGATTTGGTCTCCACTACAGTCTGTAGAAGAGCATTCCACAGAATTACTACTCTCTGGCTAAAAAAATTCCTCCTTAGTTCTGTTATAAAGGGTCACCCCTCAATATTGAGGCTGTGCCCTCTAGTTCTGGATACCCCCACCATAGGAAACATCCTCTCCACATCCACTCTATCTAGTCCTTTCAGCATTCGGTAGGTTTCAATGAGATTCTCCCCCCCCCCCCCGCCCCCCACATTCTTTTTAAATTCCAGTGAGTACAGGCCCAAAGAGCTGTAGCTCTTCGAGGCTTCAGACTGGATCACCGAAAAGAATGACTGCTTGGCTTGCACTATAATTATTTCTTTTGGCTCTTTCTAATGAATCCATCTTGGTGATTGGTTGCTCCTCAATTCAGAAAAACTGCCGCGAAACTCTGCCTTTAAAATTTCAGTTGCTGCCCTGATTAAAAAGTAGCTCTGGTGTGGATTGTCCAACTCGGAGAAAACTGGCTCAAAGCTCTGCTTTTTAAATCTTGTACTTCTATATGACTCTATGAGTCTATGGGGATTGCCATGCCATATTGACTCTGACCAAAGAACACACTTCACTAGAAATGTCTGTCAAGAATTATGTTGACAGATGAACATTGAATGGTCCTTTCATTGCCCACATCATCCAGAGTCATCAGAACAAGTTGAAAGACTGAATGGTGTCATCAAACAATGGCTGACTAAGTATTATGAGGAAGAAGTACCACAGCCTATAGCTCTTCCTTTAGTTATAATTCTGAGTCCATGTGAAGTGGTAACTGGGTGACCTACTGCATGTCACTACAGGGAGCTTTCAATCTCAGAGAAGTGATATGCTCATTTTGGAAGATAGTTTAATTGATTATTGTGCAAAACTAACAGAAGTTGTTCAGTCTGCTTCTCAACAGGTTTCTGCTGCTTGGAGTGGTCCATCAAATGGAGGATACACACTGATTCCTGGTGAATGAGTCCTGGTTAAGAAACCACTGGGACTCAGTAGGAAGGTCCTTACAAAGTACTATTAATTACCAATTCAGCAGTCAAGGTAGAAGGTAAAAGTATCAGATACATGCCAGCCACTGCAGTAAGCTAAAGTGACACCAGATTAACACAAGTGCCTTGGAAAGACTTCAAACACACATAATTATTGGACATTATGGATTTTATTTTGATGTTTGTTGTTGTTATATGTTTACTTACTGCCCCTACTCATGATGTGCTAGTTGAAACAACTCATAATGTATACTTACGGCTACTACATGAATATGTGGATGCTGTTAATGATTCAAATTGTTGAGTATGTCAATACATACCATGAAGTATTAACCAATGCTAGGCATTCCTGCAGATCCACAGCAAGTATGTTCCCTTTTCATTAAGTATTCCAGAGATGGCAATGTAAGTACTTTCCCTGCCGTTCATTATTCTGACAAGGAATCTGAGTACACAATGGTCAACCCACACAAATCATCTTACACTGAGTTACTTATGTTAATATGATCAACATGATTTGAGAAATGGTACATCTGACCCTATTCACATTATAGCTCTAGACTTAACCATTTCTGTTCATGGCAAAGCTAACTAATCTTATCATGTATTTACCATAAAAGTTGCTTTTAGCCTGAGTTCAGAAGGTACCATTCCAATAGGGCACAGCTCTTCTCCTAGCAGTTAAGGGAGATATCTTGTGCAGTTATAGGCCCCTATATGTTGCTCCTATATATTTGACTATTCCAAAGATATAACTAATTTGGTTGACCACATTATAAAGAAGTTGCTAAACTACATGAAACTGATGGATGAGATTTCTTTAATTGGATTCATTTCAGTCTTGGAGGCTGGGGTTACTCAATATTAAAAGTCATAATATTCATATTAATATGCATTAGCATCATCTATGTTATAGTGTTTGTTTAAAGGAGATTATCACTAGAATAATCCAAACTGTGTTCCTGATATATCCAAACATAATGTAATGCTATAAAATATTTTAAGAACATATATACTCTTTGATACTACAAAACTGAAGTAGTTTTTGATTACTTTGTAAAATAGATATTTTAAATTTTTTGCCTCTGAATTTTCAGATGTGGTAATTCTAAATGTTGATTTATAACCAAAGGAATTTTGTTGTAATGGGTTTTTTTGTATCCTTTAACAAGGTAGTAGTTGAATTAATAAGGTTTTACCAAGACTAAACTCACAGTTTTTACTAACACAGTAAACACAGAGGTTGTGTACAAGAAAGCCAAGAATTTCATCTACTTCCTGAGGAAGCTGAAGTCCTTTGGAGTATGCAGGTCTCTCCTGTACATGTTCTACCAGTATGGTGTCATCAGTACAATCTTATATGTGGTGGTGTGCTGGACCAATGGCATCAACACGGGTGATGCCAATAAGCTCAATAAACAGATTAGAAAGTCTGGCTTTGTTATAGGAATCAAACTGGTTACACTGGAGGCTGTGGTTGAACAAAGGACCCTTTGGAAAATCCTGGCGATTCTGGACAATGTTTCTCACCCTCTGCATGCCACCTTGGCTGAACAGAGGAACACTTACAGTAATAGACTAAGACAACTGCACTGATCCAAAGAGCACTATATGAAATCATAATAGTCATAAGGCTCTGTAATGAGTCAACCTATAGCCAGGGAAGTGATGACCCCCCCTCCTGTTACAAAGTTTAAGATAACTTATTTTCATTTATTCTTCTTACTTCTCTTCTAATATTATATATCTGTAAACTTGTAATGTTAATGCGACACTGTAAATTCCTTTAGGATCAATAAGGTATCTAACGCAAGCTGTATTTTTTAACTCACAATGTGGTGCTTGTCTCCACCCACTGGCGGAAAATGGGTATAGCAGTTACATAATGGTTTGAAACCTTTTCATTTTTCATTGGCTGTGTTAGCACATGACACGTGCAGTGACTGTGTATTTTTTAAATTGGTCTTTCCTAATTTTAGGAATTCATCTTGTTCAAGTACTAAGGTGTCAGGCTCTGCAAAAATCACCATCTATGTTCTTTTTCTTTGTCTTCTTTAAGTTTCATATGCTCTGTATTTATTCCTTTGTTTAAACTTTAAAATAAACAGTCGTGAAGCAATAAGACTTCACTCATTCTTGGACTCCTAAAAGAACCTGGGGATCGAAAAATCACAAGATCCCACACCATCATTGGATCTAACCCTTGGCACACCTGGCCCAACACCTCCTTCATCAGAGAGAACCTTGCAACGGATCACTGTCTCCTCAAGCAAAATTCTGGATGGGCAACAGATACTGGCTTACAAGCAATGCCCTGTTCCTAAAATTAATCAAAAGAGAATCTCCCTTCAGCCTGTTCAATAATCCCAGTGTTTCCAAACTTTACTCATAGCTGTACTTAACCAGTCCTTGCAATATCTCTGCAAGTTCCCTCAGTACTGTCCAAAGTGCAGTCACACTTTCCAGTTAAGTGATGAAAAGAACTGTACACAAATTCAAGCTGAGATCTGACTAATGTTGTGTACATCCCCTACTCCTATGGCTCATAAAGGAAAGTACCCCAATGACAAAGTATTTTGTATCTGCCTTACAGCAGGTGATGGTAAAATCAATAGTATTGAAAAATAATCACTGTCACCAGAGAAGCGGTATTAGACAAATCAGTATTGATGTTTCCTGCCTTGTTCGATTAGATTTCAGCACCTTAAAAGAAGTAGCTGCAGAGAAATTAGATGAATTAGTTGTAATCTTCCCTAGATTCTGTATATCTAGATTCTCTAGATTTCTAATTAGTAGGATTTGGTCTAGAATACAAAAGCAAGGATGTTATACTGAGGCTTTATAAGGCATTGGTCAGACCAGATTTGGAGTACTGTGAGTAGTTTTGGGCCCCTAATCTATAAAAAAGATGTCCTGGCATTGGAGAGGGTCAAAGGAGGTTTATGACAAGAATCCTGAGAATGAAAAGGTTAACATATGATGAGCATTTGATGTCTCTGGCCTGTATTTTCTGGAGTTTAGGAGAATGAGTGGGGGGGGAATCTTATTGAAACTTAACAAATATCGAAAGGCCTAGATAAAGTGAATGTTCAGAGGATGTACAGTACAGGCCCTTCAGCCCATGATGTTGTGCTGATGACTTAACCTACTCTAAGATCAATTTAATCCTCCCGTCTCACATGACCCAATATTTTTCTATCATCTCTTAAATGCCCTTAATGTATCTGCCTCTACCACCATGCCTGGTAGCATGTTCCACACACCCATCACTCTCTATTGATATCAGACTTGCATCTGGTGAGTCTAGGACCATAGCCTCAGAATACACTGTATGTTATGTGTCTGCATAATGTCACTCCTCATACTCCTACATTCCAAAACCAACTTGGCCAATCTTTCCCTGTAGCTCAAGCCCTCTAGTCCTAGCAATATCCTCGTAAATCTTTTCCGCATTTTTTCCAGTTTAATTAAGTATTTCCTAAAATGGGGTGACCAAAATTTACATAATACTCCAAGTGTGGCCTCACCAATGACTTGTACAACTGCAACATAATGCCCCTACTCCTGCACTGAATATCTCTTCCTCAAAGGGCGGTGAAGCAGGGAGAGTATCTTACACACAACGGTAGATACTTGATAATTAAGTAGGTGAAGAGTTACTCTGAAGAAAGAGCTTGTCCTGAGTTCAGCTATAAGCACGGAATGGTGAAGGAGGCTCAAGCGGCACCCTCCTGCATCAAATTCGTAAGTGACCTACAGGGATATGGACTCAAGCCTGAGTGCTGGGATCAAATTGTTTATCTTTCTCAGCCAACATAGATCTGAAGAAGGACGAGAGTCGCTAGTTCCATTCTGGCCCTTTTCCATAACCTTTGTTCTTTTTTTCCCAACTCACTCTCGGAGGCATTGGCAGAACCTGGCTTCATTACCTTGAGGCAGTGAAATCCAAATTCCAATTGGAATTGGAATAGAATAGAATAGAACTTTATTGTCATTGCTCAGGACAACAAGATTACAGTGCTACTCCAGTCTGTGCAAAACAGATATTTACAATGCATGTGATATAGCTTAATTAAAAAAGAATAATATCCACATTTGCATGCAATAAGTGACTTTTATAGTCCATACCACTCAAAAGCCATTGGCAAGCTGGGGTGTAGCATTATTCAGTTGCACAACAGCCCTCAGGAAGAAGTTGTTTTTCAGTCTAACTGTCTTGGAAATGTTTCTGCACCTCCTACCAAATGGCAGGAGATTGAGCAGACAGTGTCCAGGATGGCATGATGGGTCTTTAATGTTGTTACAAGTGCACCGTAGGCATTGAGAGTTGTGGATTGTCTCCAAATCTGGTAGTTGAGTCCCAATGATGTGCAGAGCCATCCTAATCACCCATTGGAGTGCTTTGTAATCTGTCTTGCTGCAGCCAGAATAACATATTGTCATACTGTATGTCAGTATACGCTCTATTGCACATTGATAAAAGTTGGTCAGCAATTTTTGATACAGATTAGCTCTTCTTAAGCACCTCAGGTAGTATAATTGCTGTTGTGCTTTCCCTACTCTTGAGGTTGTGTTGATGGACCAAGAGCTCCTTGATGATGTTAATCATCAAAAACTTGAAATTACACTATTTCATCATTTTCACTAAAACAGGGTAATCACCACTACTTCATCATTTATGAATAGCAGGGCTTGTTTGGTACCTCTTGCTTTCCTGAAGTTAATTATCATTACTTTTGTTTTAGTGATGTTGAATGATAGGTTGTGCTTCCTGCTCCAATAGGACAGACTTAGCACCTCCTCACTAGATGCAAATTCATTATTGTTTGTCATTAGGCCAATCACAGATGTGTCATCTGCAAATTTGATGCTTGAGTATGTAGCATCAGCAGGAGTGCAGTCATAGGTGAAGAGAGAGCAGAGACGTGGGCTCAGTACGCACCCCTGTGTTCAGGGTTGGTGGGGGGGGGGGGCGATGATGTGCACCTGTCTAGTTTCATTGTCTGGGTACAACTAGTGAGCAAGTCTGTCCAATTATAAATTGGTGTGCTAAGAGCTAGACTGTGGAGCTTGACTGTCAGCTTGTTCAGTAGAATGGTGTTAAAGGCTGAGTTGTATTCAATGAAAAGCACCCTTACATAGGTGTCTTTGTCCTCCTGGTGTTCCAAGACAGTATAAAGGGAGATAGAAATGGTGTCTTCAGTTGATCTATTCACCTTGAAGGCAAACTGGTCCAAGATAACTGGAATTACGTCCTTGATGTGGGACATGACAGATCCATGGCTGTGTGACTAGGAACACCTCAAATAGCATATATAAGTTTGCTGATGATACAACCATTGTGGGCAGAATCTCAGATGGAGACAAAAAGGCGTACAGGAGCAAGATATACCACCTAGTTGAGTGGTGTCATAGCAGCAACCTTGCACTCAACATCAGTAAGATCAAAGAACTGACTATAGACTTCAGAAAGGGTAGGATGAGGGATCAGAAGTGGAGAGAGTGAGCAATTTCAAGTTTATAGATGTCGATATCTCTGAGGACCTAACCTGGTCGCAACATAAAGAAGGCAAGACAGTGACTATAATTCATTAGGAGTTTGAGGAGATTTGGTTTCTTACCTAAAATACTTGAAAACTTCTACAGATGCATCACTGTCTGGTATGAGGGGGCTACTGCACAGGATTGAAGTAAACTGCAGAGAGTGGTAAAATTAGGAGGTACAGAAGCCTGAAGGAACAAATTCGATGATTCCAGATCAGCTGCTTCCCTTCCACCATCTAATTTATAAATGGACATTGAACCTATGGACACTGCCTCACTACTTTTTAAATTTCTGTTTTTTGCGCTACTGATTTAACTATTTAATATACATATACCATACTTCCTGTAATTTATTTTTTCTCTATATTTATCATACTTCGTACTGCTGCTGATAATATTAAACATGATTCTGATTCTTTCCAAGCACTTATGTTGGCTGCTTTTCTGAGGAAGGAAGTGTAGATAAAATCCACAATGCAAAGCCTGGTTTTCATGATGGGCTGAGCTGTGTCCATAACTCTCTACAACTTCTTGTGGCCTTGGGCAGAGCAGTTGCCATATAAAACTGGGATGCATCAGAATAGGATAATTTCTATGTTGCATCTGTAAAAGCTGGTGAGGGTCAACAGGGCCATGTTTCATTTCCTTAGCCTTCTGAGGAAGTAGAGGCACTGATATGCTTTCTTGGTCAAAGCATCTCCATGGATAAACCAGGAAAAGGTTTTGGTGATGTTCACACACAGGAACTTGAAGCTCTCAACCCAAGTTCTCTATTTCCTTTCAGTACTCTGCTTAGTCATTATTTGAGATACAGCTCACTACAGTGATGCCATCTGCAATCTGGCCACTCAGTGGTGAGTGTGTTGAGAGTAAAGTGGGGGCTGAAGATAGTTTGTGGGCTACCAGTGCTGGGAATAATCGTTGCAGAGGTGTTGCTGCTAACGATTACTGATAGCGGCCTGTTGGTCAGAAAGTCAAGGATCAAGTTGAAAAGGAAGTTTCTGAGTCCTAGATCTAGGAATTTAGAGATCAGTTTGTTTGGAATTATGATATTGATATAGTCAATAAATAGTACTGTGATGTAGGTATCTTTGTTATCCAGATGCTCCAGAGGTGAGTGAAGGGCCAGGGAGATGGTGTTTTTCATGGACGTGTTTCAGCTGTAAGTGAATTGCAGTGTGTCAAGGTTGTCTGGGAGACTGGTTTTACTGTGTGCCATAATCAGCCTCTCAAAGCAATTCATGATGGCGCTTGATAGACCTGGACAATGATAATGTATATTGCATCTTTTAAAAAATATTCACGTGGCTTTAACTTAAGTATTCAGTTCATTTCTAGTCATGAAAATATGGGGAGGGTGTAGAGATCATAAGATGTAGGAACAGAATTAGGCCACATGGCCCATTGGATTTGCTCTGCCATTTCATCATGGCTGATCCAATTTTCCTCTTAGCTCCAATCTTCTGCCTTCTCTCTGTTTCCCTTCAGGCCCTGACCAATCAAGTATTTATCAACCACTGCCTTAAATATACATAAAGACTAGACCTCCACAGCTCCCTGTGGCAAAGAATTTCACAGGTTCACAATTCTTCTACTAAAGAAATTCCTCCCTATCTCTGTTCTAAAAGGGCGCTCCTCTATTCTGAAGCCGTGTTCTCTGGTCTTAAACTCTCCCACCATAGGAAGTATCCTCTCCACATCTGCTCTATCAAGGCCTTTCACCATTCAATAGGTTTCAATGAGGTCACCCCTCATTCTTCTGAATTCCAGTGAATACAGGCCCAGAGCAATCAAACGTTCTTCATACAGTATGACAAGCCATTCAATCCTGGAATCATTTACGTGAACCTCCTTTGAATCCTCTCCAGTTTCAACACATCCTATTTAAGATAAAGTGCCCAAAACTGCTCACAATACTCCAAGTGAGACCTCACCAATGTCCTATAAAGTCTTAACATTACATCTTTGCTTTTATGTTCTAATCCTCTTAAAATGAATGCTGACATTGCATTGGCCTTCCTCACCGCAGACTCAACCTACAAATTAATCTTCAGATTATCCTGCACAAGTAATCCAAACTCTCATTGCTCCTCAGATTTTTGTATTTTCTCTCCACTTAGAAAATCATCAACTCTTTCATTTCTTCTACCAAAGTGCATGACCGTACATTTCCCATCACTGTATTCCACCTGCCATTTCTTTGCCCATTCTTCTAATCTGTCTCTCTCCTTCTTCAAAACTCCCTGCCCCTCCATCTATCTTCATGACGTCTGCAAACTTTGCAATAAAACCATCAATTCCATCATCCATATCATTGACATATAATGTAAAAAGAATCGGTCCCAACAAAGACCCCTGTGGAACACTACTAGTCACCAGTAGCCAACCAGAAAATGCTCCCTTTGTTCTCACTCTTTGCCTCCTGTCAATCAGCCACTGCTTTAACCATGAAAAATCTTTCCTGCATGACCATGGGCTTGTAGCTTGTTAAGCTACAAGGTGCCTCATGTCTGGCACCTTGTCAAAGACTTTCTGAAAATCCAAATATACATCAAACAATTCTCCTTTGTTTATCCTGCTTGTTATTTCTTCAAAGATTTCCAACAGACTTGTCGGGCAAGATTTTCCCTTGAGGAAACTGTACTGACTACGGCCTATTTTATCATGTGCCTCTAAGTACCCTGAGACCTCATCCTTAATAATCGACTCCAACATCTTCCCAATCTCTGAAGTTGGACTAACAAGTCTATAGTTTCCTTTCTTCTGCCTCTCTCCCTTGGAGTAACATTTGCATTTTCCCAGCCTTCCAGAACCATTCCAGAATCCAGTGACTCTTCAAAGAACATTAATAATGCCTCCACAATCTCTTCAGCCACCTCTTTCAACCCTGGAGTGTACACCATCTGGTTCAGTTTTCCAAGCACCTTCTCTCTAATAATGGTAACTTCACACACTCATGACCCCCAACATCTGGAACTTGCACCATATTGCAAATGTCTTCCACAGTGAAGCAAGTTCGTGGTCTAAGGTAGAAGGAGATGATTTATTAACTTAAAACTTTCTACATAATCACTCAAAAGAGTTGAACTGCACGTGCATGTAAGGAGAGCTGTATAGACTCTCACATGGTGGATTGGATAGTGGACTACTTGACAGATAGACCTCAGTATATGCGGTTGGGAGACTGTAGGTCTGACACTGTAGTCAGCAGCACAGGAGCGCCGCAGGGAACCGTACTCTCTCCGGTCCTGTTCACCCTGTACACATCAGACTTCCAATATAACTCGGAGTCCTGCCATGTGCAGAAGTTCGCTGATGACACGGCCATTGTGGGGTGTGTCAGGAATGGACAGGAGGAGGAGTATAGGAAACTGATACAGGACTTTGTGATATGGTGCAACTCAAACTACCTGCGTCTCAATATCACCAAGACCAAGGAGATGGTGGTGGACTTTAGGAGATCTAGGCCTCATATGGAGCCAGTGATCATTAATGGAGAATGTGTGGAGCAGGTTAAGACCTACAAGTATCTGGGAGTACAGTTAGACGAGAAGCTAGACTGGACTGCCAACACAGATGCCTTGTGCAGGAAGGCACAGAGTCGACTGTACTTCCTTAGAAGGTTGGCGTCATTCAATGTCTGTAGTGAGATGCTGAAGATGTTCTATAGGTCAGTTGTGGAGAGCGCCCTCTTCTTCGTGGTGGCGTGTTGGGGAGGAAGCATTAAGAAGAGGGACGCCTCACGTCTTAATAAGCTGGTAAGGAAGGCGGGCTCTGTCGTGGGCAAAGTACTGGAGAGTTTAACATCGGTAGCTGAGCGAAGGGCACTGAGTAGGCTACGGTCAATTATGGAAAACTCTGAACATCCTCTACATAGCACCATCCAGAGACAGAGAAGCCGTTTCAGTGACAGGTTACTATCGATGCAATGCTCCTCAGACAGGTTGAAGAGGTCAATACTCCCCAATGCCATTAGGCTTTACAATTCAACCGCCAGGACTTAAGAACTTTTTAAAAGCTATTATTAATGCTTTTTGAGATAGTGATTTAGATGCATATCATATTTTTTACTGAGTTAAGTATTGTATGTAATTAGTTTTGCTACAACAAGTGTATGGGACATTGGAAAAAAAGTTGAATTTCCCCATGGGGATGAATAAAGTATCTATCTATCTATCTATCTATCTATCTATCTATCTATCTATCTATCTATCTATCTATCTATCTATCTATCTATCTATCTCACCTCCTTCTACCTTATGCCACAAACTTATCAATCACCCCTGCTATGGACCACTTCTGGAGGTCCAAGACATTGACTTCTACAAAGAAGGATCCGTATGCTCCGCGACCATGTGTAAATGTAGAAGGGGACTATGTTGAAAAATAAATGTGCTAGGTTTTCTAAAATTGACTCCTTCTACCTTAGAACATGAACTTACCAATCACCCCTCGTACTTATTCAATTTGTCCACCATTTCCTTGGCCCCATTACTACCACTCCAGCATCTTCTCCAGTGGTCTGATAACCACTCTTGCTTCTCCTTTACACTTTATGTATCTGTAGAAACTTATGGTTTCTTCTTTAATATTACTGCTAGCTTATTTACATATTCCATCTTTACATTCTTAATGACTTTTTAAATTGACTTCTGTTGCTTTTTAAAAGATTTCCAATCCTGTAACTTCCAACTAATTTTTTCTCTATTACATACCCATTCTTTGCCTTTTATGTTGGCTTTGATTTCTCTTATTAGCTGCAATTATGTCATCTTGCCTTTAGAATACTTTTTTCTCTTTGGGATATATATACAGTACCCTGTGCCTTCCAAATTGCTCCCCGAAATTCAAACCATTACTGCTGTGCTGTCATTACTGTCAGCGTTCTTTTCCAATCAATTCTGGCTAACTCCTCTCTTATGTCTCTGTAATTCCCCTTACTCCACTGTAATACTGATACTTCTGACTTTAGCTTCTCTTTCTCAAAATTCAGGGTGAATTTGATCATATTGTGATCACTTTTCTTTAAGCAAAAGTCTTGGCCCGAAACATTCACTGTAGTTTTTTCCATAGATGGTGCCTGGTCTGCTGAGTTCCTCCAGCATTTTGTGTGTGTTGCTTGGATTTCCAGCATCTGCAGATTTTCTCTTGTTTGTGATTTGCCCCTAAGGGTTCTTTTAACTTAAGCTCTCTAATCAATTTTGGTAGAGGCATTGGAGCAATCCGGAAAACATTTTGAAATTGCTTCATGGAGTAAAGGACCACAGTTCCAAGGATAATGGAGTAGCTACCATTTGTTTTCTTTGGAGCAGAGATTGCCATGGGAAGATCTGACGTAAATGTATTAAAATGATGGGGGTTTGGACTAGGTGGATACTGGGTGGCTTTCATTGATGGAGGAATCAATAATTAAAGGTCCCAGGTATAACGGGACCTTTACAATGCTTTACAGTAGCAGCGACCCGCCGTGGTCTGTAGGGACCTTGTGACCATGTGCGTGGCCTGCAGGTGTTCCAGTTTCCTCCCAAGGTCCTAAGTCTGGTGGGTTGGTAGGTTAATTGGTCATTGTAAATTGTCCCATGATTAGGCTAGGGTTAAGTGGGGGGTTCCTGGGTAGCATGGCTTGAAGAGCCAGAAAGGCCTATTCCATCCTGGATCTCAATAAAAAAAAATAATAATGACATGAGGAATAAATTGCAAACTCTTCAATATATTGCAGGGTGACCTACAAATTGTTTAGGCTATGAACAGTTCTCAGGACCAGAACCCTGTTGTAACCTGGGAGGACCTGTACAATGATTTTTGCACACTCATCAGTTTATTACTGCATCATTTTTGAACAATATCCTTTATTCAATGTCATCTCCCCTCAGTCTTTCCTACAAAACACAATACCCCTATAAATCTCATCTCATTCCCATTCTGTCAGCCTGCTTGTATCCAACTAACAGCACTGTAGTTCATGCTACTAAGTTTTAAGTCATATGAAAGTTTGAAAATGCCAGTTTCTAAAGCAAAGACCCCAATATCAATCCTTGTGTAATGCCACAAGTGGACTGGAGGGGAAATACTGGTGGGGATGACAGTAGAAAAGAGATGGCTGGAATTTCTGGGGATAGTTCACAAGGCACAGGATAGATAAGTCCCACAGAGAAATTCTCAAATGGCAGGTGTAAGCAGCTGTGGCTGACAAGGGAAGTTAAGGACTGCATAAAATCCTAGGGAAAGGCATATAAGGTAGCAAAAGTGAATGGGAAGTTGGATGATTAGGAAGCTTTTAAAATCCAACAAAGGGCAACTAATAAAAGCTATCAGAAGAGAAAAGGTGAAATATAAAAACAAACCAGCTGATAATATAAAGCAGGAAACTACAATTTTTTCAGTTATATAAAGAATAAAAGAGAGGTGAGTGTTGATATTGGACCATTGGAAAATGATGCTGGTGAGGTAGTAATGGGAGATGAAGAAATGGCAGATGAACTTAATAAGTACTTTGCTTCAGTCTTTACTGTGGAAGACACTAGCAGTGTGCCAGAGGTCTGTGAGTGTCAGAGAGTAGGAGTAAGTGCCATTGCTATTACAAAGGAAAAATTGCTAGGCAAAAACAAAGGTCTTAAGGTGGATAAGTTACCTGGACCAGATGGACTACATCCCAGAGTCCTGAACATAGAACATAGAAATCTACAGCGCATTACAGGCCATTCAGCCCACAATGTTATGCCAACCATGTAACCTACTCTAAAAGCTGCCTAAAATCACCCTACTGCATCACTTTTCAAAAGTTCCAGCACATCCTCTTTCTTAATGTCTATATGCTCAAGCATTTCAGTCCACTGCAAATCATCCCCACAATTGCCAAGGTCCTTTTCCCTGGTGAATACTGAAGCAAAGTATTCATTAAGTACCTCTGCTACCTCCTCTGACTCCATGCATATGTTTCCATTATCGCACCTGATTGGTCCTATTCTCACATGGTTCATCCTCTTGCTTTACACATACTTGTAGAATGCCTTGGGATTTTCCTTAATCCTGTCTGCCAAGGCCTTCTCAAGGCCCCTTCTAGCTCTCCAAATTTCATTCTTCAGCTCTTACCTGACAACCCTGTAATTTTCTAGAACTCTATCAGTACCTAGTTTCTAGAACCTTTCATAAGATTTTTCTTTTACTCTTAACTAGGTTTATCACATCCTTTGTACACCATGGTTCTTTTACTCTACCATCCCTTCCGCGCCTCAATGGAACATACCTATCCAGAATGCCATGCAAATGTTCCCTGAACATTTGCCACATTTTGCTGTGCATTTCCCTGAGAACATCTGCCCCCAGATTCCTACCTAATAGCATCATACTTCCCCTTACACCAATTAAATGTTTTCCCAAATTGTCTCCTCAGATCCTCTCCAGCACTATGGTAAAGGAGATAGAGTTGTGATCACTATCACCAAAATACTCTCCAACCAAGATATCACATCTGACCAGGTTCATTTCCCAAAAACAAATCAAGTACAGCCTCTCCTCTAGTTGACTTATCTACATATTGTGTAAGGAAACTTTACTGAACACACCTAACAAACTCCACCCCATCCAAACCCCTTGTTCTAAGGAGATGCCAGTGAATGTTAAGAAAGTTAAAATCTCCCATCATAACAACCCTAATATTATTGAACCATTCCATAATCTGCCTCCCTATCTGCTTCTTGATGTCCCTGTTACTATTGAGAGCTTTATATAAAAAAAAACACCCAGTAGAGTTATTGCCCCCTTTCTGTTTATGACTTCCACCCACACTGACTCTGTAGATAATCCATGACTTCCTCCTTTTCTGCAGCTGTGACACTATCGCTGATTAGCAATGCCATGCCTCCACCTCTTTTGCCTCCCTCCCTGTTCTTTTTAAAACATCTAAAGCCTGACACACTCAGCAGCCATTCCTGCCCTTGAGACATCCAAGTCTCTGGAATGGCCAAAACATCATAGATCCATGTATTGATCCACGCTCTAAGTTCATCCTCCTTGTTTATGATACTCCTTGCATTAAAATAGACACATCTCAAACTTGAAACAGGTTGCTGAAGTGATAATGGATAATCATGATCTTTCAAGAATCACTTGATGGTGGCATGGTCCCGGAGGACTGGAAGGCAAAAGAGAAGAAATTATAGGCCAGTTAGGCTAAATTCAGTGGATGGGAAAGTGTTGGAGTCCTTTATTAGGGAAGAAGTTTCAGAGTACTTGGAGACTAATGATAAAATAAGTCAAAGTCAGCATGGTGTCTATGAAAAGAAATCTTGCCTGACAAATCTGTTAGAAATCTTCAAAGAAGTAACAAACAGGGTGGACAAAGGAAAAGTAGTGGATGTCATTTACTTAGATTTTCAGAAAGCATTTGATAAGGTGCCTCACAAGAGGTTGCTTAACAAGATAAAATCCCGTGGCATTACAGGAAAGATACTGGCATGGATAGAGGAATAACCGACAGGCAGGAGGCAGCGAGTGGGAATAAAAGGGGCCTTTCCTGGTTGGCTGCTGGTTATGAGTGGTGTCCTCAGGGTCAGTATTGGGACCACTACTTTTCACATTGTTTGTCAATGATTTAGATAATGGAGTTGATGACTTTGTGGCATAGTTTGCAGATGATACAAAGATAGGTGGAGCAGTAGGTAGTGCTGAGGAAGCAATGCGATTGCAGCAGGACTTAGACAAATTGGAAGAATGGGCAAAAAAATGACAGATGGAATAGTGTTGGGAAATGTATGATAATGCATTTTGGTAAAGTAAATAATAGTGCAGACTATTATTTAAATGGGGAGAAAATTCAAACATCAGAGGTGCAAAGGGACTTAGGAGTCTTTGTGGAAGACTCCCAGATGGTTAATTCACAGGTTGAGTCTATGGTAAAGAAGTCAACTGCAATGCTGGCATTTATTTCAAGGAGAATATAATATAAAAACAAGGAGATAATGCTGAAGCTTTATAAGACAGTAGTCAAGCTGCATGGACTATTAACAGTTTTGAGCCCCTTATCTCAGAAAGGATGTATTGAGAAAGTCTAGAGGAAGTTTACAAGGATGATTCTGGGAATAAAGGGGTTAACATATGAGGAGCATTTAGCAGCTTTGAACCTATACACACTGGAATTTAGAAGACTACATGGGAATCTCATTGAAACCTACTGAATGTTTAAAGGATTAGATGCGGTGGATGTGGAGAGGATGTTTCCTATGGTGAGGGTATCCAGAACTAGAGGGCTCAGCCTCAAAATTGAGGGCAACCTTTTAGAACAGAAGTAAGGAGGAATATTTTAGCCGAAGAATGATCTGTGGAATACTCCACTACAGACTGTGGTGGAGGTAAAGTCCATGTGCATCTTTAAAGCAGAAGTTGATAGATTCCTGATTGATCAGGGCGTCGAAGGTATGGGATCTTCTAGGATCTGCCATGATGAAATGGCGGTGAGAATTGATGGGCTGAATGGCGTAATTCTGTTCCTATGTCTTATTGCCACTGTTCATCCAGCTTCAGTCAGAAGCAGTTAATTGCCATGACCCAGACCATGGTGTTCGTCTCTACACTGTGTATTCCTGGTGCATCATTAAAAGTGAGGGGCTGAATGGCCTGATGCACCATCAATAACTCTCGGAGACGGGAGGCGAACGATAGGCTTTATTAGCTGCAAGAGGCCACCACACAACATCCTGGAGACTGAGGGAGGAGCAGTGCCTCCAATCGCCTTTATACAGGGGTCTGTGGGAGGAGCCACAGGCGCAGTCAGCAGAGGGGCGTGTCCAGACAGGTATATGTAGTTCACCACATAGCTTACTACTGAATCCTAAACAAGAGATCTTGATAAAGGGTCTCCTTGCTAGAGATGCTGCCTGACCTGCAAAGATCCTCCAACATCTTGAGTGACTCGAGCCACAGAGCTCGCGCTCGCGCCCGCAACAGCGCACAGCAGCACAGTCGCACGTGGTCTAGAAAGGAGGCGGAGCCTGCGACAAGGTGGAGCTCCTATTGGGCGGAGCCCTTTGCCGACACATCCTCCTGTCATTGTCCGCCTGTTAGCCTATCCCAATCCAACGTGACCAATCGTTATGCATTTTAATTGGTTAGCAGTGGCGTCCCGGACAACGTCCCATGACGTCACTATGCGTCTACGTAAAGCGGCGGTGAGTGAGCGGCCCGGCTTCTGGGTGCAGTGGTGATGGATGCGGATACAGATCGAGCGGCTGCCGCTGCTGCTCCGGCTGCCGAGACGCCAGTACTCTCCGCAGTGTCCCCCGTGCAGTCCCCAGCCCCGGGCAATCAGCGCCTCCTGTTCGTCGATGACTTGGTGTCTGGCACATACAAGGGGGCCTTGCGGCATGGCATCGTCGGCCTGATTCACGGCGAGGTGAGCAGTGGCGAGAGCTCGGACACGGACGAGGAGGGAACTGGCCGCGAGCGGCCTCTCAAGAAGGGCTACGTGCGGGTGCAGTGGTACCCGGAGGGAGGCAAGCAGGACGTGAAGGAAGTCAAGGTGCGTTGATAACGGGTGTGGGCGGGTGGGCCAGAGGGAGGGGCTGGCGCTCGGTGTTGCAGTGCCTAGCCCACGAGGTGTTCCTGCAGACGTTCGGCCGTGAGTATCCTGAAGCCTAGAATCTGAGTGTTGTGGTACAGAAGCAGAATTTCAGCTCATCTAGTTGATGCTGCTTTTAGATTGGGCCGTGATTGAATTTCCTCTTTACGATGAGTGGGCATAATGATGCTAAATATGGGTGAACAAGGTAACCTCAGTAGTGAGCATTGCATATGCCGTTAAAGGTTATGTCATTGCTCAATGAAGGAATATAGCCGTGTACCTTTCAGATCATTTTGTAAATCCGGGGCTGTTAGGGATTAACAGTATCTGCTGGTATTGATAGGGAAGTCCATGTCTTCTGAGTATATAAAGCAAAAACTTGAGTTTTTGAAGGTAGTTTTTTCTTAGAGTAATGGGCATGATGCCACTTGGTATGATGCAGTTTGTGCATCAGCTTGTTTGTGTGTTGGCCCTCATGCTGTTTAAGAGACTTTTGTTAAATTTATGCTTCCCGAAGTGTTTTTTGTGATGTCATTCGGGCTAATACACTCTAGTCTGTGACTGAGATGAATAGATTGGGTTACCTCATTGCAGTGAAATTGAAAGGTGAATGCAGAACTATACAAGAAGTCCAGGTATGACCCATGGAAGGCTATCTTAAGAGCAAAAAAAAATTCCTATAAGATTAGAGACAGAATCAGATGCATGTCAGCTTGGCCATTACTTCCTACAAAGCAAAACCTGACATGATGCTTCACTCCCAGATGAGCTAAACATCTTTTATGTATGCTTTGAAAGGGAGAACAAAACATGTTTGTGAATCCTTACAGCTTCTGGTGACTCTGATTTGTCTTGGAGGCCAACAATATTTTTCCAAGAGTGAACCCTTGCAACAAGCCTTGATGGTGAAGGTGGTAGGCCAACCAGTTGGCTGGAGTGTTCAAGGGCATCGTCAATCTCACTGCTGTAGTCAGTTTCCCACCTGCTTCAAAAGGGTGACAATCATATCAGTGTCCAAGAAGAGCAGGGTGAGCTGCCTCACTGACTGTTTCACCCACTTCTACTATGATGAAGTGCTTTGAGAGGTTGGTCCTGGCTAGAATCAACTCCTACCTGAGCAAGGACCTGAACCTGCTGCAATTTGCCTGTCACCACAATAGGTCTACAGCAAATGCAATCTCATTGACTCTCCACTCGGCCTTGGATTACCTGGACAATACAAATACCTACGTCAGGATGCTGTTTATTATCTACTGCTCAGTGTTCAACTCAATTGTTCCTACAGGTCTGATCGAAAAGCTCTAAAGCCTGGGTCCTTTGTACCTCCCTCTACAACTGGATCCTTGACTTTACCGGAAGATAACAGCCTGTGGATTGGCAGTAACATCTCCACCTAGCTGATAATCAACACTGGCACACCTCAAGGATGTGTGCTTAATCCACTGTTCTACTCTCTCTACACCCATGACTGTGTGACTAGGCACAACTCAAATGCTGTTGATAAATTTGCTGATGACATAATTACTGACAGAATTTAAGATGGTAATGAGAAGGCGTACAGGAGTGAATGCTTTACAGCAACAGCCTTGCATTCATTGTCAGTAAAATTGATTGTGGACTTAAGGAAGGGGAAGTCGAGAGGACTCTCACCAGTCCTCATCAAGGGACCAGCAGTGGAAAGGGTGGGATGTTTCAAGTTCCTAGGTGTCAACCTCTCTGAAGTCAAGTCAAGTTTATTGTCATTTTGACCATAAACTGCTGGTACAGTACACAGTAAAAACAAAACAACGTTCCTCCAGGACCCTGGTGCTACATGAAACAACACAAAACTACAATAGACTATGTGAGACAGCGCAAGGCTACACTAGACTATGTAAAACAACATAAAAACTGCACTAGACTACAGACCTGCACAGGACTACATAATGTGCACAAAACAGTGCAGGGCAGTATAATAATTAATAAACAAGACAATAGGCACAGTAGAGGACAAATTACAATATAATAAATGATGTAGATGTCAGTCTAGACTCTGAGTATTGAGGAGTCTGATGGCTTGAGGGAAGAAACTGTTGCACAGTCTGGTTGTGAGAGCCCAAATGCTTCAATACCTTTTGCTAGATGGCAGGAGGGAGAAGAGTTTGTATGAGGGGTGCGTGGGGTCCTTCACAATACTGTTAGTTTTGCGGGTGCAGTGTGTGGTGTAAATGTCTGTAATGGTGGGAAGAGAAACCCGGATGATCTTCTCAGCTGACCTTGCTATCCGCTGCAGGGTTTTGCAATCCGACACAGTGCAATTCCCAAACCAGGCAGTGATGCAGCTGCTCAGGATGCTCTCGATACATCCTCTGTAGAATGTGGTGAGGATGGGGAGTGGGAGATGGACTTTTCTCAGCCTTCGCAGAATGTAGAGACGCTGCTAAGGTCTATCCTAAGCTCAACATATTGATGCAGTTGCAAAGAAGGCACAACAGCAGCTATATTTCATTTGGAATTTGAGGAGACTTAGTATGTCACCGAAAAGACTCACAAATTTCTACAAATGTACTGCGGAGAGCATTCTAACTGGTTGCATCTCTGTCTGGTATGGAGAGGCCAGTGCACAGGATCAGAAAAAGCTGCAGAAAGTTGTAAACTCAGCCAGTTCCATCATGGGTACTAGCCTCCCCAGCATCCAGGGCACCGTCAAAAGGTGATGCCTCAAAAAGGCGGCATCCATCTTTAAAGACCCCTATCCCCCCCCCCCAACTAGGACATGCCTTCTTCTCATTGCTGCCATCAAAGAAGGATGTACAGGAGGCTGAAGTCACACACTCAATGTTTCAGGAACAGCTTCTTCCCCTGCACCGTCAGATTTCTGAATGGACAATACACCCATGAACACGACCTCACTATTTTCCTTTTCTTTTTTCACTAATTTAATTTATATTTTTGTTTGTGCTTATTGTAATTCATAGTTTTATTGCTATATATTGCAATGTACTGTTGCTGTAAAACAAGTTTCACGACTAATGACAGTGATATTAAACCTGATTCATATTCTGTGAGGATTTTGGACTGGAATTCGCAGTAAATATGCAAGTTGACAGCCCCCATTAAGGCGAATGCTACTGGCAATCCACACTTGGTGCCACATGTACAGTACTTCAACCCTTATTTTACACAAAGATAAGTGCTAATCTTGGCATCAAGTAATTTGCTGACATTGGAAGACTCCTTTCTCTCCACTCCAATTAATAATGAAATATGTGACCTACCTTGTTTTGAGAATTTGATAAAATAGTACAGAAGTCTGACAAAACAAGACTGTTAGCTCTGATTCTGTTTCCCCATCCTTGTTTCCTTTCAATTGTAAGTCCAGACTGGCAAGGTTAGATTCCCTACCAAGACTTTGGATGAACCAGTTGGGATTCTGCAAGGCTTAGTACACTGCTTATTGATTCGATTTCCAGATTTAAATAAAATCTTAATCTCAATTCCTATGGTGGGATTTGGGCATTCAATATCTGGATGTTTAGTCTCGGCCTTTGGATCACCCGTCTCTTTGCATCTCTAGTCTTGAAAGTTGCTGATTAGGTTTTAAATTTGTTTTTAATTTTTAAGAAAGTACTTCACAACCTTTATCTAAATTTAGCTGCAGTGTCTGTCTTATTTTGTTTATTCTGGTTCTAAGTTGGTATCAGTAAAATAACTTCAGTATATAAATGGGCATCAGAGTATCCACATTTGTGGCTTTACGATAATCATAACTGCACATTCTCATTAATGGTGTTAACTTCATTAACAAAATCTGAAGGATATAAATTCTTAAGGGGTATAAGTATTTGTGGTTTATTGAATGCAGATTGACAAAGCAGTTAAAGTTTACATGATGCTGCACTTTGTATACATGTGTGAACAAATGCCTCATAAACTTTGTGTGTTCAGCTGCAACTGGTATGGTGTACATTTGTAACAATGTTACAGTAAAATGGTTTTGGGGTGATGCCCTCAGATGTGTGAATAGACTGGAAAAATGAAGTTATTGAAACAGGCTTGAATTAAAATCATGAGCCATAAAAATTGGATAAAATAAAAATTATTGGAATTATTGGATAAAAATTGTTCCCAACGGACAGATAAGGACTGAGGGCACAAAATGAAAATTCAGAAAATAAGCAAAAGGAAGGATTTATTTTTTCAAAAGATGTTTGGGCTGTGGTATATATTTGCCAGGTGTAGCGGTGGAGACCGATTTAGTTGTTCAGAAGCATACTAGTTAAGTCTCAAAGGATAGTTTGTGCAGAGGCATGGAGAATGAGGGTAGATGGATTGGTCTTGTACAAGAATCAGTTCAGACTCAATGGGCTGAATAGCCTCTTTCTGTGTTGTAGTCATTCTTAGGTCTTTGCACTCTTGATCAGATTCTTGATCACATTGTTACTGATCCATTTGTGCTGCTTAATATTTTTTATCATGAGTACCCTTGTTTCATAGTACTTTTTGAAGGCATCTTGCTAAATGTTTTCTGAAAACTGCAAAATCGAACTCCTTCAAACGGTATATTGGGGTATTTGCTATCCTTGCAGATGGCTGGTGTTTCCCATACCTTATTATTTCTCATAGAATTGCTCTAGGAATTGGTTAGTTTCTTTATTCTTTATATGATGTGTTGTCCTTTTGCATATCTCTCGTACCCTTGGGAAGTCCGAGTATTCTGCAATAGATACCATCTGATTGGGCAGATTTCCCACATAAACATCGGAATCTAGCAGCATAAAAAAATTCAAGACTCCAATAAAATAACAGATGTGTCTCATTGGAAGCTTATAAAACTATTTCCTTTTGTTTTGAATGCCAGTGTAATGTCACATTTAATTTTGATTTCAATTTGATTTTAATTTTCTAATGTTTGATGTGCTACTGGTGTTGTCACCCAGTGATTCTATTTTCTGATGATCAGTGTTGATTACAGCATTTGAAATTAATTTCTGCATGAAAATTGTTTGAAATTCAAGTCAAGTCACTTTTATTGTCATTTGGACCATAACTGCTATGTACAGTACATAGTAAAAATGAGACAACGTTTTTCAGGACTATGGTGTTACATGACACAGTGCAAAAACTAGATTGAACTACGTAAAAAAAAAACAACTACACTAGACTACAGACCTACCCAGAACTGCACAAAGTGCACAAAACAGTGCAGGCATTACAATAAATAATAAACAGGACAATAGGGCAATAAGGTGCCAGTCCAGGCTCTGGGTATTCAGGAGTCTGATAGCTTGGGGGAAGAAACTGTTACATAGTCTGGTCGTGAGAGCTGGAATGCTTTGGTGCCTTTTCCCAGACGGCAGGAGGGAGAAGAGTTTGTATGAGGGGTGTGTGGGGTCCTTCATAATGCTGTTTGCTTTGCGGATGCAGCGTGTAGTGTAAATGTCCGTGATGGCGGGAAGAGAGACCCCGAAGATCTTCTCAGCTGACCTCACTATCCGCTGCGGGGTCTTGCGATCCGAGATGGTGCAATTTCTGAACCAGGTAGTGATGCAGCTGCTCAGGATGCTCTCAATACAACCCCTGTAGAATGTGATGAGGAAGGGGGGGGGGGTGGGAGATGGACTTTCCTCAGCCTTTGCAGAAAGTAGAGACGCTGCTGGGCTTTCTTTGCTATGGAGCTGGTGTTGAGGGATCAGGTGAGATTCTCCGCCAGGTGAACACCAAGTCATTTGGTGCTCTTAACGATCTCTACCAAGGAGCCATTGATGTTCAGTGGGGAGTGGTCACTCCGTGCCCCCCCTGAAGTCAACAACCATCTCTTTTGTTTTGTTCACATTCAGAGACAGGTTTGTTAGCCGCTGCACCTCCTCTCTGTAAGCTGACTTGTCGTTCTTGCTGATGAGACCCACCACGGTCGTGTCATCGGCGAACTTGATTATGTGGTTCGAGCTGTGTGTTGCAGCACAGTCGTAGATCAGCAGAGTGAACAGCAGTGGACTGAGCACACAGCACTGGGGGGGGGGGGGGGGGGCCCGTGCTCAGTGTGATGGTGTTGGAGATGCTGCTCCCGATCCGGAGAAATTGAGAAAGTAAATATAATTCTTTGATATTTTTTAAATACCCCATTACCCTAAGTCTGTTGTGTGGCACTTCAAAATTAAACTTGTGTAAAGCCTACCAGATATTGAGCATAAAGTTGATGTGTTTGTAATGAGGAGTGTAAAGGTGAAATGTGTTCATTCTGAGATAATGCAGGTGGTTCCTTCAGTAATGTAATGTTCAATCTATATTGCAATAGTGCCTTGACTGAGCATTTTGAGTTGGTATGGTTGATATTCCATTATCTAAAGACCATTGACTTCCAAGTTTTTGAAATGAATCTCAAGCTAGTGTATGGTGACGTATAGGCACTTCATTAAATTACTTTGACCATTGAACTTTTTGATTGTTTGATTACACTCTGGTTAAGCACCTTAAATATTCCTGCTGTTTGACAGTGACTGGTATGGTTAGTGGTGTTCACTAAGGTCATGGTGCAACGTTTGCTGGAATTTCAAGCGTGTCTATAGAAGTATAGCTATTCTCAGTTCATTGCCACTAAAATCAGGTTTGATCACCATTTTACAAAATACTCAAGTCCTAAAAATACTAGTCAGTTCAAACAATAGTTCAGGTAATATAATAAAATCTATTGCTGAACCAGTTATGGAGGGCTGTGGTCTAGGTACAAGTGATGGGAGTAAGCAGTTTAAATGGTTTGACACAGACAAGATGGGCTGAAGGGCCTGTTTCTGTTCCTTTTTTATGACTCTCAGCTGTGGCAGAGGCTGAGGGATGATCTGATAAACATTTATACAATTAAGACATAGACTAGACAAACAGGCACTATCTTTTCTCAGGGTTGAATTGTCTAATATCAGAAGGCATGCATTTAAGATGAGGTGAGATCAAAGATGTGCAAGGCAGGTTTTTCTTTAAAGAGTGGTGTGTGCTTGGTCTGTGGTGGAGACATTTAGGAGGCTCTTAGGCACATGAATGTGCAAAAAATAGAAGGGCATGGACACTTGGCAGAAAGGATTAGTTGATTTGGACATTCTCAATTTGTGGACTGAAGGACCTGTTGCTCTGCTGAGTTACTCTACTTGTATATTAATATTTTAATTGTGATGCTAATTTCATTGAGAGCCGCCTTGTGATAGAAACTATTGACCTTGGGTGTGTAACAGTTTCAAAAATCATAGCAAGTTGGGGAAAAAGATTGTATCTAGCTTAGGTGAAATTCCTTATTTACCAATATTGTATGTTAAGATGACGTCAATAAACTAATATCATTGGCCTTGATGTAAAGAAGCACTGTTTTAAAATGTGAACCACAATGTATTATTTACTTCAATGAGTTGGCTTTGGAATAATCTTGTCTGCACAACTGACATTGTGAACAAAATTCCTCTGGAATAACGGACCTGTTTAATGAACCTTGATGGTCATTTCTCAATGTCAACTCTGAGGACCTGTGAGTCAATGCCTGATCAGAAATCCTAACACAAATGCTTTTTAAAAGTAACACATCACACAAATGTCTGTGTAGATTGTAGAGATAAACACATTAAACTGATTCCCAGAGCTGTAAATGACAGTTTTTAAAAGACGTTTTCAATGTGTCGGTAGTTGTTCTAATGATGGACTCCAGTAATTGAATAAAAGTTAAGATAATTTGCGCATAAACTACAGGTTTAATGTGGAATGTAGAGTATGTAGAATAAGAATCCAGAGACTAAAAAGAGAATAAGAGTATTTAGAAGAATAACGTCACAGGTTAAATCTTCCACTTAAGTAGTCTGTGTCATATTATAATTTTTCTTTATAGCTTCCTAACTGCAAAACATTTGGTTTTGCAATCAGTGAAATGATTTTGTTTCTGTGCATATAGTGCATGCCTTGCTGTATGCTGGTGACCCAGCACTGCTGCATTGTGAAGGCAGCTGTGCTGCTATTGTGCAGTACCTTGCAGGGGAGGAACAGTGTTCACACCAGCTGTCTACATTCAGCACTCACAGCGAGCAGAAGCAAAGAGCTCTGACTTCTGTGACTTTTTGATAAATTTATTGAGTTATTGATTGGACAATTATCCTTGATCTTCTGCAGGGGCAATGCCATATATAAATATACAAATGACACATAAATATACGGATGTCTTGTCTAAGTATACAAATTCATCATGTAATAGGATTATTGATGGAATGCAGGTCTCCAGTACTGGGCATGGCTTGGTGATGAGCATTAAATACAGACAAATTAGCTTACCTCCTATATCAGTGATTCCGGTTATTGTAGTCACAGGGAAGACTGTAATAACTAGGTAGTGGAATCTGGATGAAGGAAAGGGAATAGTGGGTAGAAGTTAATATTTATCTCCAGTTTAAGGCTGTTTCTTGCCCTTTTTCTGTTTCATCACGGTAATATTGTGCATTAAAGAAAAGATTCCAGCACAAGATATTTACCCTTGCAAATTGAGCTGAGTGTTCTGTTGAATGCAGTGTTTAGAAGGTATCTGGAATGGGCACACTACAATTTTTCATGTTTTAAATGTGTAGTTTTTCAAACTAAGTGCAAACAATTTTAATTTCACACTGCAGATTGCAATTACTAATTCACATCCCAATCAATTGGCAAAGTGAGCAAATAAATGCATTGTTACTCTTTGGAATTGGAGCTGTGGAGGAAAAGGTCTTCCTAGGAGTCCTTCCTTCTAAACTACCTGCCTCTTAGCCTAAACATCTGCAAAGAGGAAAACTTTTCTGCCATCTGTTTTAGCTATCCCCCTCAATTTTGTACATATCTATCAATTATGCCCTCGGTTTTCTCTGCTCCAAGGAAAACAAAGCTAGGTTATCCAATATCTCATAACCAAACGGGTCCATGCTAGTGATATCTTGGTAAATCTCCTCTGCACTCTGTCCATTGTGGTTATAGCCACCTTCAGGTGGAGTGCCCAGATCAATAAATGGTGCTCCACCTGTGGCCTAACGAAAATTTCATAGAGTTGTGTTTGTTAGTTAGGGCAAAGTACAGTGGATTCCGGTTAATTGGGACACATCGGCACTACTACATTTTGCCCCAGTTAGTTGAAGTTTCATGGAAATGGTTTAAAACTTTTATTTTAAAAAATCATCAAACTGAGTACCAAATTATATATTTAAATGAGATACTGGAGCACTGCTAATACTACTATAGTACTATAAAACTGTATTAGTAGCTAATAGTTATGGACAGGGTAATTCATTCAGTGTATGCTGACATGTTCTTTTGACTGTAAATGAACAAATCAGCACTGACACCTAGTGCAGATAGTGAACTACCTTTAAACGATGCTTCTGATGATTGTATTCTCCAAATATTTATTTTAATTGTAACATTCAAGATGATTGTCTATATCTTCAAATTCTTCAGTCGGTTGAAGTACTGACATCATTTAGTTTTTCACTATCTGCTGTTTCTGGTATCTCCAATCCTGAATATTTGAACCTGCAGTGAGCAAAACAATTTTGAATTGTCTTACTGCTTCTTTGTTGTTACCTACTAGTGACAAAAATCACTGCTTTTTGAACACAATCATGCAAGAGATGCAATTTAAAAACTGGTTGCTCTAAGTGCACTGTAGTGTCTAATGGCCACATGACATGCATGTGCCTGGTGCTAATTAGAAAAAGTTCAATAAGCCTCATGGTCCAATTAAGTCACTGAGTGCCCCAAATAAATGAAGGGAATCTGGGCTATTTTAAACTATAACACAAAGGAGTGGAATTAGGCCATTCCGCCCATCAAGTCTGCTCTGCAATTCCATCATGGCTGAACCTGGATCTCATTCAACCACATGCCTGTATACCTGCCTTCTAGTCATATTGTTTGATGCTCTGACCAATCAGGAAACTGTGAAATTCCTTTAAATATACCCACCGACTTGACCGCCTCCGCAGTCTGTGGCAGAGCATTCCACAGATTCATTATTATTTTAAAAAAATTCCTCCTTACCTCTGTTCTAAAAGGTCGCTCCTCAATTTTGAGGCTGTGCCCTCTGATTCTGGATACCCCCACCAAAGTAATCGTCCTCTCCACATCCACCCCAGCCCTTTCAACATTCGGCAGGATACAATGAGATTCTTCCCCCCCCCCCCCCCCACTGCATTCTTCTAAATTCCAGTGAGTATAGGCATAAAGCCGCCAAACACTCCTCATCTGTTAACCCCTTCGTCCGCAGAATCATCCTCGTGAACCTCATCTAGACCCTCTTCAATAACACCACACCCTTTCTGAGATACGGGCCCAAAACTCTTGACAGTTATCCAAGTGTGGCCTGACTAGTGTCTTATAAAGGCTCAGCATTATCTCCTTGCTTTTATATTCTATTCCCCTTGAAATAAATTCCAACATTGCATTTGCCACCTTTACCACAGACTCAACCTGTAAATTAACCTTCTGGGAGTCTTGCACGAGGACTCCCAAGTCCCTCTGCACCTCTGATGTTTGAACCTTCTCCCCATTTAGATAATTGCCTGCACTGTTTTACCAAAATGAATTATCATACATGTCCCAACACTATTCCATCTGCCACTTCTTTGCCCATTCTTCCAATTTGCCTAAGTCTTGCTGCAATTGCATTAGTTCCTCAGCACAACCTACCCTTCGCAACCCTTCGTATCATCCACAAACTTTGCAACAAAGCCATCAATTCCATTATCTAAATCATTGACAAAGAATGTGAAAAACAATGGTCCCAATATTGTCTCCTGAGGAACATCTCTAGCCACCAACAGCCAACCAGAAAAGGCCCCTTTTATTCCCACTTGCTGTCTTCTGCCTGTCAACAATTCTGCTATCCCTGTCAGTATCTTTCCTGTAATGCCATAGGATTTTGTCTTGTTAAGCAGCCTTGTGTGGCAACTTATCAAACATCTTCTGAAAATTCAAGTAAATAACTTCCACTGCCTCTCCTTTGTCCACCCTGCTTGTTACTTTACAGATGTGTCAGGAAAAATTTCCCTTTACAGAAACCATGCTGACGTTGAAATAATCAGTAGTCTCCAAGTACCTTGAAACCTATTCATTAATAATAGACTCCAACACTTTCCTAGCCACTGAGATTAGGCTAAATGGCCTGTAATTTCCTTTCTTTTGCATTCTTCCCTTCCTAAAGAGTGGAGTGACATTTGCAGTCTTCCAGTGCTTTGGGACCTTGGCAGAATCAAGTGATTATTGAAAGATCATGGTCATTGCATCGGTTATCTTTTCAGCAGTCTCTCTCAAAACCCTAACCCCACCCCCATTTTCAGGACCTTGAATGTCATTCCTATTGTACCCAAATATATATTTTAATTCACTTTTTCTAAGCTGTTACACCATATTATAATTTCTCCATTCAACCAGGGAGTTGATGGGATGTGTGAGAACCAGGATCTGGTGAGTTGAAAGAAAATGCTGCAAACGTCAATTGTTGAGCCAGATGCTGAGCAATTGGTATTGCTGAATACGCAGATAGCAGAATTTTAGTGTTACTGTATCCTTGCCTTCATTGTATGTCATTGCAAGTCCTCCAAAATGCACTTATCAGGATTAAATTTCTTCTGCTCTTTCTCTGTTCATCTTACTGATCAATATCATCCTGGTGTACTTGATAAGGCTATGATTATCAAGTACCCCAAAAGTTTTGTCATCTGGAAGCTTATTAAACAAATACTGGACTGAAAGTGTTACATTTGAATGCACGCAGCGTGAGGAATAAAATGGACGATCTTGAAATTCAGCTGCAGAGTGGCAAATATGATTTTGTGGCCATCTCTGAAACTTGGCTAAAGGAGTTGGGATTTGAATGTTCAAGGATATGCCATGTATAGGAAAGATAGGTTAGTAGGCAGAGGGGGTGGTGTGACTCTGTGTATAAGAAATAATATTAAATCATTAGAAAGAGATGACATAGGATTGAAAGGTGTAGTCTCTATGGGCTGAGATAAGAAATGGCAAGGATTAAAAGTACCCTAATGGCAGTTGTAAACAAGCCTCCAAACAGCAGCCAGGATGTGAATTACAAATTACAGCAGGAGATAGAAAAAGGTGTGTCAGAAAGGCAATGTCATGATAATCGTTGGGGATTTTAACATAAAAGTAGATTGGGAAAACCAGTAGGTAAAACTACAATAACTACATTACATTAAAGTGCAGCATACAGTCAGAATCTACCTGCTCCATTGACTGCTTTAAATACACTTCAACACAAACTATCCTGACTCTTTAACTAACGAAAACATAAACCTTATCGACTGTCGTTACTTTTAACAGAATCAGCGTTAACATTTTAATTCAACATATCGATTATCTCATGACTTACAGCGTTGCTTTCACTGTGTCTTTGGTGCGTAGAGAACAACCTTAACTCGCGCTGTGGCGCCACATGTGAGCGCCCCCCACCCTTGCGTTTATCTCAAACCGGTATTTCCCCACAAGATGCGGCGAAACTGGATGTGACGTCATCGCAGCCGCGATATATTACAGACAAATGAATTTACTTAAACAATCCTAACTTTAACTAAAAAATGCTAACAAACGAATTACTAAGCGAAAATATTATAAACTAAATAACTGCCATAAAGGCAGCACAATTGAGAAGCTTTTAAAAATTTGTGGAAGGAAACTAAGAAGGTCCTTAGGAAGGAAAAGATGAATTATGAAAAGAAGCTGGCAACTAATATCAAAGATTCTAAAAGCTTTTTTAAGTATATTAAAGGGTAAAACAGAGTCGTGGGTAGATACAGGACCAATACAAAATGACGCTGGAGAATATCTGATGAGATGCAGAGATGGCAGAGGAACTGAATGTGTATTTTGCATTAGTCTTCAAGTGGAAGATGTCTGCAGTGTACTGGACATTCAGGAGTGTCAGGGAAGTGAATATTATGACTGAGAAGGTGCTCAGGAAGCTTAATGGTCTGAGGGTAGATAAATCTCTTGGACCTGATGGAATGCACCCGGGTTCTGAAGGAAGTAGCTGGAGAGATTGCAGAAGCATTAATGATGACCTTTCAAGAATCGATAGATTCTGATATTGTACTAGATGACTGGAAAATTGCTAATGTTACTCCATTATTGAAGAAGAGTGGGAGGCAACAGAAAGAAGGAAACTATGGACCTGTTAGCCTGACATCAGTGGTTGGGAAGTTGTTGGAATTGATTGTTAAGGATGAAATTACGAAGTACCTGGAGACACATGACAAGATAGGCCAAAGCCAGCATAGTTTCCTCAAACCTACTCTTTGAGGAAATTTCAAACAGATGGACAAAGGAGATTAAGTGGATATGGTGTACTTAGATTTACAGAAGGCCTTTGACAAGGTGCCACACATGAGGCTGCCTAGCAAGATAAGATCTATGGAATTACAGGGAAGTTACTAGCATGGGTGGAGCATTGGCTGGTCGGTAGAAAACAGATTGGGAATAAAGGGAGCCTATTCTGGCTGGCTGCTGGTTACCAGTGGAGTTCCAGGGGGGTTGTAGTTGGGACCGCTGCTTTTTATGATGTATATCAATGATTTGGACTACGGTATTAATGGATTTGTGGCTAAGTTTGCAGATGATACAAAGATAGGTGGAGGAGTGGGTAGTGTTGAGGAAACAGCCTGCAGAGAGACTTAGATAGTTAGGGGAATGGGCAAAGAAGTGGCAAATTAAATATAATATTGGAAAGTGTTTGGCAGAAGAAATAAACAAACAAACTATTATTTAGATGGGGAGAAAATTCAAAATGCAGAGATGCAAAGGCACTTGGGAGTCCTTGTGCAAGATGCCCGAAAGGTTAACTCCAGGTTGAGTCATTTGTGAAGAAGGTGAATGCAATGTTGGCATTCAGTTCTAGAGGTATAGAATATTAGAGTAGGGATGTGATGTTGAGGCTCTATAAGGCACTCGTGAGACCACACTTGGAGTATTGTGTGAAGCTTTGGGCTCCTTATTTTAGAAAGGATATACTGACATTGGAGTATCGTGTGCAGATTTGGGCTCCTTGGTTCAGAAGGGATATACTGACTTTGGAGAAGGTTCAGAGAAGATTCACAAGAATGATTCCAGGAATGAAAGGGTTACCATGAGGAATGTCTGGCAGTTCTTGGGCTCTATTCCCTGGAGTTCAGGAGAATGGGGGGGGGGGGGGGGGGGAATCTCATAGTAACATTCCAAATGTTAAAAGGCCTGAGCAGATTAGATATGTCAAAGTTATTTCCCATGGTAGGGGATTCTAGGACAAGAGGGCACAACTTCAGGGTTGAAGAACGTCCATTCAGAGCAGAGATGCAGAAAAATTACTTTAGTCAGAGGGTGGTAAATTTGTGGAATTTGTTGGCACGAGCGGCTGTGGAGGCCAATTCATTGGCTGTATTTAAGGCAGAGATAGATAGGTTCTTGATTAGCCAGTGCATCAAAGGGTGTGGGGTGAAGGCAGGGGAGTGGGGATGACTGGAAGAATTGGATCAGCCCATGATTGAATGGCAGAGCAGACTTAATGGGCCGAATGGCCTACTTCTGCTCCTATATCTTTTGATTTAAACATCCCTCCTACGTTTGTATGCAAATTGGTTGTGTAGAATAAACATGTCTCGAAACTGATCCATGCTTACTTACACTGCCAATCTTCCAACCTCAGATGCAATTTTCCGTCGTGTTTGCTTCTTATTACCAGCCATTTTTGGAATACAATTTGCCCATTTTCCCTGCATCCCAAAGGCTCTAACGTTTTCGAGCAGTTACTAAAGTAAGACCTCTTCAAAAGCCTTCTGAAGTCCGTGTACTTCAGCACAATTTGTTATCTGAAAAATCCAATTTTATGACATGTTACTGTTACTGGAGAATTTGGGTTGTAAGGAGAAGGTGAATAGCCTAGATATTTTCTCATTGGAGCATAGGAAATTGATGGGTGATGTTATGGATGTTTATAAATGTACACGGGGAATAGATAAGGTGAATAGTCAGTCTATTCCCCAGGATAGGGCAGTCCAATACTAGAGGGCCCAGGTTTAAAGTGAGAGGGAAAATGGCCCTGAGGGATATCTTTTTCTGCCCAGGGTGATGTTTTCAATAGAACTGCCAGAGGAAGTGGCACAGAGATGGGGTATAAATACAATGCCTAAAAGACTTTGGACAGGTACATGGATGGGAAAGTTTGAGATTAACAAGACTAGCTTAGTCAAGTTGGTCAGCATGGATAAGTTGTGCCAGAAGGCCTTTTTCTGTGATGCATGGATCTAACATGACTGAGAAAAGTCCACCTCCTCCTATTCCTGCCGCCCTATCAACCTAATATCTATAAAAAGCACTGGAATTCTTTAACTTTGTTATCTTTGAAGGATATGCTGTTTCTATTAACATTGAAGAAGCTTGGGTACCCTTGCTCAGATGAAATTCAAACAGTAAATTGTGTGAATAAATATCAATGCAGCATGGAAGCTGCTACAGAAGTGTTGAATGTTCAGCAAAATGCAGAGTTGACAAATGTTAGTTAACTGTATATAATTAAAGGGGTGTTAATGAAGTAAAATCTAGAATTCTGTTCATTGGCTATTCCAGTAGGTGGGGAAAAATGCCTATCAGCAGATCAGTACATTTGGTTGAACTTGGAGTACTGTCTAAGCTGAAGCACTGGCTATTCATACTGATATGGGAATACCTAAACCCTCCGGTGCTTCATTTTATACAGTACTATAGTTAGTTTGACTTGGTTGGGTATTTCCTTTTGGAATTCAGGGGAAAGTTGTAAGTCCCCAGTAAGATGAATAAAATCTGCCCACTTCATTTGGCAGACTGGTCAGTAGCAACCTTCTCCCATTACCCGTTGCTTCCTGCTACCAAGCCAATTATGTATTCAAAGCACAGCGTTTTCCAATCTTGAGCACTGTACCAGATTGCTATTTCATTGCTATTGTTTTGTTGTGGGTTGTGTTGTGTGGGCATGATGTGTTGCTGCCAGAATGTGTGGGCAGCCCCCAGCACAACTTTAAGTAGTGTTGGTTGTTAACACGAATGATAGATTTCACTATTTTGATGTACATGTGATAAATAACATTGAATCTTGAACTCTGGCAATTCTCCTATCTATATGTGGTTGTAACCTATGATAACTTCCAACATCAGCAACCTTCATATCACCTGCTGACTTACAAACCCACTCTCCTACTTCAGAATACCACTGGTCACCAACCTCCAAATGTATGTACAGTATATATTATTCTAAGGAATAACATCCATATATTTAGTGAATATGTTGATTCTGCATCATCAGCATGGAAGATTGTCTCTCAAACAAACTTTTCGAAGAAGAAACCAACTGGATTGATTTGGCAAGTCTGTAGATGTGGACTTCATTATTTGCATGTGGTAGGCTGCTGTGAAATAGAATCCAGGGAGAACTAGCTACTTTGAATAATTGGATACACAATTGTCTTAATGGTAGGAAACGAGGAATATGTCAGCTTGTTTTTCTAACTGAGCAGCCTGTGACTAGTGTTCCCCAGGAATTGGTGTTAGGCTTATTGCTTTTTGCCATCTAGATCAGTGATTTGGACAAGACTTCAGTAAATTTGCAGATGATGTTAATATATGTGGCGTGTGGTTATCTGCATTTGATGATCTTGATCGACTGGGTAAGTATGCTAAAGATTGGCAAATTGAGTTTAATTTGGATAACTAGGAGGTATTACATTTTGGGAAGTCAAATGACAGTAGGACTTTGACAGTGAATGGTAGAGAACTGGAGTGTTGTAGAATATAAGGACTGAGGAGTAAAAGTATATAGTTTCCTGAAAGTAGCATCACATGTATACAGTGTGGTGAAGGCTTTTGGCCTCTGGCCTTCATCAGTAAGGGCATTGAGTATAGAGGCTGAAGATTATTTTGAAGTTGTAACAGATACTGGTGAGGCTGCATTTGGAATTTTGTTCAATTTTGGTCATCCTAGGAAAGGTGTCCTTGAGCAGGAGAGAGTGCAGCAGAGCTTTGAGGGTTTTGTCAGGTTTTAGGACTGGGTTCTGAAGATGTCGAGCAGGTTGGGACTTTATAAGATCACCCCTCATTCTCCTGTGCTCCAATGAATAGAGGTACATAAAGTCAGATCGTGTAGGTAGATGCAAGCTGCAAAGTTATAATAAGGCGGATTGTAAGGTCAAGAGGCCATTTAATCTTATGAGGAAATTATTCAATAGTTTATATAGCAGCTTGGTAGTATGTGCTTTCAGGATTTTGTATCTTCTGCCTTTTGGGGGAGGGAGAGAAGAGAATGTCTGGGGTGGGAGGGGTCTTTGATTATGTTTGCTGCTTTACTGAGTCAGTGAGGTGTAGACAGTCTGGAGGGAGCCTGGTATCTGATATGCATTTGCAGCCAGGTTCAGCTATAAGTGCAGTATGGATTGTACAGTGCTGGAGAAGACGAAATGGCTCATCCAATTTTCAGTCTATTCCTTTCACTGAACCTGAGAGAAACAGCTGAGACCTCTGGATACAGCAGAGATGGAGACCAGCCAGCATTATTGCATTATAATGAATTGCAGCAGCTAGTTCTGGAGTGCACTACTATCCAAGCAGTTTCAATACAGTTGCAGTAATGACATCTATTTGATAATGTGGAGAATTAACTAGATTCACTGAAAGGTAGGACATCCAGTCTGGCTTATTGCTGTCCATTAATCTGTGGGACTTCAAACTAACAAGATCCAACTACCTTAAGTGAATATTTGATGCTTCTTGCTTTGCCAGACATCCATTCTGACAGCAGAAACATTGTTCATGCAACTCAGTGATTTATACAAATGCTGAATTTCATTGCAATGAAATAGCCCATGATGGCATGTTCAGGCCTTTTAACATTCCAAATGTTAAAAGGCCTGAACAGGTTAGATATGGCAAAGTTATTTTCTGTGGTGTGGGAGTCAAGGACAATAGGGTGTGACTGTAGGATTGAAAGACATCCATTTAGAACAGAGATGCTGAGAAATTACTTTAGTCAGAGGGTGGTAAATCTGTGGAATTTGTTGCCATGAGTGGCTGTGGAGGCCAAGTCATTGGGTGCATTTAAGGCAGAGATAGGTTTTTGATTAGCCAGGGTATGGGGACTATAGACAATAGGTGTAGGAGTAGGACATTAAGCCCTTCAAGCCAGCACCACCATTCAATGTGATCATGGCTGATCATCCACAATCGCACAAATCACTCTCACCTAGAGGGGGTCAGTTGTGCTGTGAGGATTACATTCCTTGACTTCTCTAGTGCCTTTAACACCATCCAGCCCAAGATCTTAAGGCACAAACTAACGGAGATGGGAGTAGACTCTCACATGGTGGATTGGATAGTGGACTACTTGACAGATAGACCTCAGTATGTGCGGTTGGGAGACTGTAGGTGGTCAGCAGCACAGGAGCGCCGCAGGGAACCGTACTCTCTCCGGTCCTGTTCACCCTGTACACATCAGACTTCCAATATAACTCGGAGTGCTGCCATGTGCAGAAGTTCGCTGATGACACGGCCATAGTGGGGTGTGTCAGGAATGGACAGGAGGAGGAGTATAGGAAACTGATACAGGACTTTGTGATATGGTGCAACTCAAACTACCTGCGTCTCAATATCACCAAGACCAAGGAGATGGTGGTGGACTTTAGGAGATCTAGGCCTCATATGGAGCCAGTGATCATTAATGGAGAATGTGTGGAGCAGGTTAAGACCTACAAGTATCTGGGAGTACAGTTAGACGAGAAGCTAGACTGGACTGCCAACACAGATGCCTTGTGCAGGAAGGCACAGAGTCGACTGTACTTCCTAAGAAGGTTGGCGTCATTCAATGTCTGTAGTGAGATGCTGAAGATGTTCTATAGGTCAGTTGTGGAGTGCGCCCTCTTTGTGGTGGCGTGTTGGGGAGGAAGCATTAAGAAGAGGGACGCCTCACGTCTTAATAAGCTGGTAAGGAAGGCGGGCTCTGTCGTGGGCAAAGTACTGGAGAGTTTAACATCGGTAGCTGAGCGAAGGGCGCTGAGTAGGCTACGGTCAATTATGGATAACTCTGAACATCCTCTACATAGCACCATCCAGAGACAGAGAAGCAGTTTCAGCGACAGGTTACTATCGATGCAATGCTCCTCAGACAGGATGAAGAGGTCAATACTCCCCAATGCCATTAGGCTTTACAATTCAACCGCCAGGACTTAAGAACTTTTTAAAAGCTATTATTAATGCTTTTTGAGATAGTGATTTAGATGCATATCATATTTTTTACTGAGTTAAGTATTGTATGTAATTAGTTTTGCTACAACAAGTGTATGGGACATTGGAAAAAAAGTTGAATTTCCCCATGGGGATGAATAAAGTATCTATCTATCTATCTATCTATCTATCAGTAACCCGTTCCTGCCTTCTCCCTATATCCTTTGACTCTGCTATCTTTAAGAGCTCTATATAACTTTCTTGAAAGCATCCAGATAATTGGCCTCTACTGCCTTCTGAGGCAGAGCATTCCATAGATCCACAACTCTTTGGGTGAAAAAGTTTTTCCTCAACTCTCTTCTAAATGACCTACCCCTTATCCTTAAACTGTGGCCTCTGGTTCTGGACTCCCCCAACATCGGGAACATGTTTCCTGCCTCTAATATGTCCAATCCCTTAGTAATCATGTTTCAATCAGATCCCCTCTCATCCTTCTAAATTCCAGTGTATACAAGCCCAGTCGCTCCAATCTTTCAACATATGACAGTCCCACCATCCCAGGAATCAACCTCGTGAACCTACGCTGCACTCTCTTTATAGCAAGAATGTCCTTCCTCAAATTTGGAGACCAAAACTGAACACAATACTCCAGGTGTGGTCTCACCATGGCCTTGTATAACTGCAGAAGGACCTCTTTGCTCCAAAACTCAACTCCCCTTGTTATGAAGGCTAACATGCCATTAGCTTTCTTCACTGCCTGCTGTACCTGCATGCTTACTTTCAGTGACTGATGAACAAGGACACCTAGATCTTATTGTACTTCCCCTTTTCCTAACTTGACACCATTCAGATAGTAATCTGCCTTCCTGTTCTTGCCACCAAAGTGGATAACCTCACATTTATCCACATTAAACCACATCTGCCATGCATCTGCCCACTCACCCAACCTGTCCAAGTCGCCCTGCATTCTCCTAACATCCTCCTCATATTTCACACTGCCACCCAGCTTTGTGTCATCTACAAATTTGCTGATGTTACTTTTAATCCCTTCATCTAAATCATTAATGTATATTGTAAATAGCTGTGGTCCCAGCACCAAGCCTTGCGGTACCCCACTAGTCATTGCCTGCCATTCTGAAAAGGACCCGTTAATCCCTACTCTGTTTCCTGTCTGCCAACCAATTTTCTATCCATGTTAGTACCCTACCCCAATACCATGTTCTCTAATTTTGCCCACTAATCTCCTATGTAGGACCTTATCAAAGGCTTTCTGAAAGTCCAGGTGCACTATTGGCTCTCCCTTGCCCATTTTCATGGTTACATCCTCAAAAAATTCCAGAAGATTAGTCAAGCATGATTTCCCCTTCGTAAATCCATGCTGACTCAGACCGATCCAGTTACTGCTATCCAAATGTGCTGTTATTTCATCTTTTAAAATTGACTCTAGCATCTTCCCCACCACTGATGTCAGGCTAACTGGTCTATAGTTCCCTGCTTTCTCTCTCCCTCCGTTCTTAAAAAGTGGGATAACATTAGCTATCCTCCAATCCTCAGGGACTGATCTTGAATCTATAGAACATTGGAAAATGATTACCAATACGTCCAAGATTTATAGATCCACCTCCTTAAGTACCCTGGGATGCAGACCATCAGGCCCTGGGGACTTATAAGCCTTCAGTCCCATCAGTCTACCGAACACTATTTTCTGCCTAATGTGAATATCCTTCACTTCCTCCGTTACCCTAAGTCCTCTGGCCACTATTACATCTGGGAGATTGTCTGTGTCTTCCCTGGTGAAGACAGATCCAAAGTACCTGTTCAACTCATCTGCCATTTCCTTGTTCCCCATAATAAATTCGCCCATTTCTGCCTTCAAGGGCCCAACTTTGGTCTTAACTAATTTTTTCCTCTTCACATACCTAAAGAAGCTTTTACTATCCTCCTTTATATTCTTGGCTAGCTTACATTCATACCTCATCTTTTCTCCCCATATTGCCTTTTTAGTAATCTTCTGTTGCTCTTTAAAAGTTTCTCAATCCTCTGGCTTCCCACTCATCTTTGCTATGTTATAATTCTTCTCCTTTATTTTTGTACTGTCCTTGACTTCACTTGTCAGCCACGGTTGCCTCCTACTCCCCTTAGAATCTTTCTTCCTCTTTGGAATGAACTGATCCTGCACCTTCTGTATTATTTCCAGAAACACCTGCCATTGTTCCACTGTCATCCCTGCTAGGGTATCCTTCCAGTCAACTTTGGCAAGTTCCTCCCTCATGGCTCCATAGTCCCCTTTGTTCACCTGTAATACTGACACTTCTGATTTTCCCTTCTCCCTCTCAAATTGTAGATTAAAACTTATCATATTATGGTCACTACCTCCTAATGGTTCCTTTACCTCGAGTTCCCTTATCAAATCTGGTTCATTACACAACACTAGATCCAGAATTGCCTTCTCCCTGGTAGGCTCCAGTACAAGCTGCTCTAAGAATCCATCTCGGAGGCACTCCACAAACTCCCTTTCTTGGGGTCCAGTACCAACCTGATTTTCCCAGTCTACCTGCATGTTGAAATCCTCTATTACAACTGTAGCATTACCTTTGCAACATGCTAATTTTAGCTCTTGATTCAACTTGCACCCTATATCCAGGCTACTATTTGGGGGCCTGTAGATAACTCCCATTAGGGTCTTTTTGCCCTTACAATTTCTCAGTTCTATCCATACTGACTCTACATTTCCTGATTCTATATCACTCCTCGCAAGGGACTGAATTTCATTCCTCATCAGCAGAGCCACCCCACCCCCTCTGCCCACCTGTCTGTCCTTTTGATAGGATGTATACCTTTGGATATTCATTTCCCAACCCTGGTCCTCTTGCAGCCATGTCTCTGTTATTCCTACAACATCATACTTGCCAATTTCCAACTGAGCCTCAAGCTCATCCACTTTAATTCTTATACTTCATGCATTCATATATAATACTTTTAATCCATTATTCCCCTCGCTTCTCACATCAATCCCTATTGCACTTGGCCAAACTGGCCAATTCCTTCCTGAGCTTTCTGCCCCATCAATTCTGTTTCCTTTCTTAACTTTTCTTATTCTCTCTTTCCCTTTGACTCCATCCTTATATTTCCAGTTCATCTCCTTCCCCTCACTTATTAGTTTAAACACACCTGTGTAGCAGTGGCAAACCTGCCTGCCAGAATGCTGGTCCCCCACCTATTAAGGTGCAACCCATCCCTTTTGTACAATTCATCCTTACCCCAAAACAGATCCCAGTGGTCTAAGAATCTAAAACCCTGCTTGCCGCACCAGCTCCTCAGCCACGCATTGAGATCCCATATCTCTCTGTTCCTGCCCCCACCAGCATGAGAAGGCAGAAAGAGAGGGCAGGGGAGTGGGGATGACTAGAAGAATTGGATCAACCATGATTGAATGGCAGAGCAGACTTGATGGGCCAAATGGGCTACTTCTCTTATATTTTATGGTAAGACTTAAACAACTTTGGGGCATGAATTGTTAAGTGGCCAATAAACATCAGTTCCATGAAAGTACCAGCAGTGACCATCCAGAAACTCACCACGTGGGCCAACTGCAGAAATACAGCAAGAGCATTTAGCTCACAACACTGGTAGTATTTTCAAAGAAAGATTGTGGGTTCAGGAAAGCATCTCCTACTACTTTTTGATGGCATCTTGGGATGAGCAGTATTTGCTGTTGTCCTTAACAGTGAAATACGGATCCCCAGAGTGAATTTAAAATAACAGGGATTGTAGCTGACTTTGGACTCATCACTGATTCCTGTCACATCCAATTAAATGCCGGTTGCCATACTACTGATCTGTCTATCCCTACCATCAGTTTGCCAAACCTTTATCCCTATTGCCTAAGTGCTTCCATCTTTTGCAATACATCTGTGGTCAAACCATCGTTGTTGTCTTCTAGTCAAGGTGCCACCAGTGGACAATGGCAACATCTTCCAGATAATCCACAAAGCTGTCTATTTCACTTTTATCTTAAATGTGTTTCTGGAACTGTTAAAGCCTGCAATTTGCAGTTTGGAGATTGAGTGATTTAGCACTTTGCTGTCTCCAAGAAAATTCCAGGAGCTGAGTGGAAGCAATCTTGAGGCGAAGAAGCTTAGAGACAGCACGAGTCCATGATTAACTCCATTTCTTGCCGATTAAAGCGTAGAGGAAGATTGAAACATTGAGGCAAATGCTGTAGGTGAGTGTTCAGCACCAATTATCTGCCTCTTGCTGCTGCAAGGGCCTCTTACTGCTGCTGAATAAGGTGTCTGTGTGACAGCCTGTCATTCATTGCTCCCAAATGCAGAGCAGAGGGTGCAGAAGGAAGGTCTTTGTGCCCAGCTGTTGTATCTTTCCCTTGATGCTGTTGGAAGATGTTACTGAAGTTCTTTGATTTATGGATTGGACTGTGGACTCTTTCAGTTTTGCTTTTTATATTGTGTATTTGGCTGTTCTTTCTTGTTGCTATTTGGCACGGTTTGATAGGTTTTTTTGTGCGGGTGTAGTTTTGGGATTGATGTTCTTGCCATTTGCACGATTTAATTTTTTTGTACAGGAAGCGGTTAATGGTTTTCTTTGCACCGTGGCTATCTGGAGAAGACTAATCTCCAATTGCATACATAATTTGATAATCAACCTTTGAGCCATTACTAACTACTTTTTCAAATAGGCTCTGCGCAATCAGTTCAGAGCACCTCCACTCCATCTTCCAAAAGCAAAACTTCCCAGTGGCCAAACATTTGAATTCCCGTTCCCATTCCGACATGTCCATGACTTCCTCTTGTGCCACAATGAGGCCGTCCTCAAGGTGGAAGAGCAATACTTTATATTCCGTCTGGGTAGCCTCCAACCTGATGGCATGAATATCATTTTCTCTTGTTTTAAACCACCCCACTTTCTTTTCACCACTCTGACCTTTTACCTTTTCTCACTTGTCTATCACTTCTCCCAGGAACCCCTTATCCTTGCCTTTCTCCTATGGTCCATTCTCCTCTCCTATCAGATTACTTCCTCTCCAGTCCTTTTTCTACCCACCTGGCTTCACCTATCACCTAGCTATCTTCCTTCCCCTACCCCCACCTTTTTATTCTGGTGTCTTTTCCCCTTTCCAGTTGTGGTGAAGGGTTTTGGACTGAAACATGACTGTTTATTCATTTCCATAGTGTTCTGTTGATGCCCTGGATTTCCTGTCCTAATGCTGCTTCACCTGCTGAATTCCTCCAACATTGTGTTGCTCTGGCTTTCCTGAGCCAGCATTTCTCAACACAACCACAATTGTTGACTGTTTATTCATTTCCATAGATGCTGCCTGACCTACTGAGTTCTTCCAGCATTTTGTATTTTTGTTGTTTCATTTGACTTTACCTTGCTATTTGTCCTTCAACTTAAATCTTGTTAAACTATTTCACTTACAATAAACTATATTGACTCTGATATTTTGTTATCATTTCCAAAAGGATTTCCTTAAAAAGGGCGCAATGCTACCAACTCTGTGGAGTGTTTACCGTTCACTCAATCTTGAATACTGGTGAATTTTGGAATATCATGGCCGCTGTATCATAATGTCTTTTGTTATATTTTCATTCTATTGTGATTATATTGGAATACTTGTTTTTGATACACTGATGTGATATTGATTGCATCCCTTTTGATAACATTGATATGCTAAGTTTAATTAGTTTTGGCTTGATTCTTATGATGCAATTTTAATTTTTGCAAGTTGGTGTTACAAGTAATTTATGACTTTCTTTTATAGCTAAAACTGGAAGACAGGTCACTAATGCCTCGTGATCTGGTGCGTCGTATGGGGCCAAATACTGTAAGTTTCTTCACGAGTGTATGATTGTATTTTCTGATGCTGTATACAGTTTGTCTTCTACTTCCTCTCCTATGTAGTTTCTTGTTTGAATCCTGCACTCGTGCATACCACAGCAATGATAGCTACCTATGTTACTGCAAGAGATAGTTACATTGTAAATCTAATAGAAACTAGTTTTGAAATGATCTGTGAATAGTAATTACATATTCGCTAAGTTGATGGGGGGGGGGGGGGTAGAAGGAGAAGACCAGACCTAGCTTTACGTATTTTCTTTGAAATTAATGTAATTGTGATCACTAGATGTTAAATGTTCCCCTACACAAACTTGTGTCACTTGACCTGACTCATTCCCTAATAGATCAAGTATTGCACACTGTCATTAGATAGATAGATAGATAGATAGATACTTTATTCATCCCCATGGGGAAATTCAACTTTTTTTCCAATGTCCCATACACTTGTTGTAGCAAAACTAATTACATACAATACTTAACTCAGTAAAAAATATGATATGCATCTAAATCACTATCTCAAAAAGCATTAATAATAGCTTTTAAAAAGTTCTTAAGTCCTGGCGGTTGAATTGTAAAGCCTAATGGCATTGGGGAGTATTGACCTCTTCATCCTGTCTGAGGAGCATTGCATCGATAGTAACCTGTCGCTGAAACTGCTTCTCTGTCTCTGGATGGTGCTATGTAGAGGATGTTCAGAGTTATCCATAATTGACCGTAACCTGCTCAGCTACCGATGTTAAACTCTCCAGTACTTTGCCCACGACAGAGCCCGCCTTCCTTACCAGCTTATTAAGACGTGAGGCGTCCCTCTTCTTAATGCTTCCTCCCCAACACGCCACCACAAAGAAGAGGGCGCTCTCCACAACTGACCTATAGAACATATTCAGCATCTCACTACAGACATTGAATGACGCCAACCTTCTTAGGAAGTACAGTCGACTCTGTGCCTTCCTGCACAAGGCATCTGTGTTGGCAGTCCAGTCTAGTTTCTCGTCTAACTGTACTCCCAGATACTTGTAGGTCTTAACCTGCTCCACACATTCTCCATTAATGATCACTGGCTCCATATGAGGCCTAGATCTCCTAAAGTCCACCACCATCTCCTTGGTCTTGGTGATATTGAGACGCAGGTAGTTTGAGTTGCACCATATCACAAAGTCCTGTATCAGTTTCCTATACTCCTCCTCCTGTCCATTCCTGACACACCCCACTATGGCCGTGTCATCAGCGAACTTCTGCACATGGCAGCACTCCGAGTTATATTGGAAGTCTGATGTGTACAGGGTGAACAGGACCGGAGAGAGTACGGTTCCCTGCGGCGCTCCTGTGCTGCTGACCACCTACAGTCTCCCAACCGCACATACTGAGGTCTATCTGTCAAGTAGTCCACTATCCAATCCACCATGTGAGAGTCTACTCCCATCTCCGTTAGTTTGTGCCTTAAGATCTTGGGCTGGATGGTGTTAAAGGCACTAGAGAAGTCAAGGAATGTAATCCTCACAGCACAACTGGCCCCATCTAGGTGAGAGAGTGATTTGTGCAGCAAATACATGATAGCATCCTCCACTCCCACCTTCTCCTTCTACGCAAACTGAAGAGGATCCTGGGCGTGCCTGGTTTGTGGCCTCAGATTCTGTATTATCAGCCGCTTCATGGTCTTCATCACGTGCGACGTCAAGGCAACAGGTCTGAAGTCATTCAACTCCTTTGGTTGTGGTTTCTTCTATGTGTTGATGAAGGAAAATTTCCTGAACACATTTAACAACCACTATACCATTTAGTCTTTTAACAGTATGGGAGTCCTAATCAATGTGTGGAAAGTTAAAATCACCGACCATAACAACCTTGTTTCTTACAGCAGTCTGTAATCTCCGTGCAAATTTGTTCCACTAAATAACTCAGACTGTTCAGTGGCCTGTAATACAGGAGGCCCCCACTTTTCGAACGTTCGATTTATAGCAACTCGCTGTTACGAAATACTTGCGTTAGTACCTGTTTTCGCTAACCAAAGAGGATTTTCGCTTTTACAAAAAAAAGACGCCTGCTTTATACGTGTGTTTACCCCAAGAAAGACTACAATGACTGTGAAGCCTTGTGCGGGCAGTCGTTTGCGTATGCGTGTACGTGCCAATTTTTTTTCTCTCCAAATTGATTTTGGCTTGCTGCCTTCCCAAGTTTGATAAGTGAAACTACACCGTACCTACAATATTTCTACTTTATATAGGGTGTAAATTTATCATATCATTCCTGCTTTTACTATATGTTAGTGTTATTTTAGGTTTTATATGTTATTTGCTTTGCTTTGGTAGGTTATTTTTTTGGGTCTGGGAACACTCAAAAATTTTTCCCATATAAATTAATGGTAATTGCTTCTTTGCTTTACGACATTTCGGATTACAAACAGTTTCATAGGAACGCTCTACCTTCGGATTGCGGGGGAAACCTGTATAGCCTCATTAACATGGTCATACAGTTCTTAGTTCTCAGTTCCATCCATAACACCTAATTAGTTGATTTCTTCAGTCTGTCTTGACTGAGTACTGCTGTGACATTTTCCCTGACTAGTAACACCTCCACTCTCCTTTAATTCCTCCACTCTGTCGTGTCTTAAAAAAAACACGAAACTTTGGAATATTGACCTGCCCCTCCTGCAACTAAGTAATGGCTACAATATCATAATTCCAGGTGTTGATTAATGCCCTGAGCTCATCTGTTTCAGAAGCTTTTTAAAAAAAACATTTTCTTAGAAGTGACATCATCAGGCTCAAATACAGGCCTAGCATGTGAAACCTGTGCTTGTGTTTTGCTGCACAAATACTCAATTCTGGGTCGAACTTGAGATGAGGACACAGGGATTTCACCTTCAACTGAGATGAGACAATCTCTATCCTTGTTCTTGATGTTTGTTAAAAAAGAAAGTGCTTGCTTGCACATTAAAAAGTTGAAAGCCACATTGCTTTCCTAAATAGGATAGGATACTCTTCTTTCACAGAAATCCAGAATGTCCATCTTGAGTGTACAATCAGTGCATCTCACGAAATTCTTCCTCTTCTCTCAAAGTCAAGTTCTCAAGCTGAGCAGAAAATTCAGAGAGAGGGTTCCTCACACAGTCTTACACTTGTGTTGGAAGGGAGGAAAATACTCCAATTTTGTTCTGCAACTCTTTCAGGTGGTTTTCAATAAGACTCGAGATTTTCTGATCCTTCCTCGCTCTACAGCCCAAGCAGCAGTGAAACAATTCAAGATTTCCTTTTGCAACATGATTTTTCCAAAGATTCAGTTTCCTTTTAAATCCAAGAATTTTGCCACATGAAGTTAAAACATTTTCTCCAGAGACTTGATCATCTGGTTCATATGATGAAAAATGTATGCTAAGTAGGCTAGTTTCTGAAGATTCTTCATCTTCAAAGCACTCAGCAAAATATGGCCTACTATTTTCTTGAAGTACTCTGTTGAGAACTCTTCTGCTAAGCCACCGAATTTCTGTGTGTAGCAGAAGATTGTGCTCTTGGTCCAAGTTTTTAGATTTTTAAACATTCACGTGTGAACAGGTCTTTTTGTTTAATAAAATTAACCATTTTGTGTAACATCATACAGAAAATTTTCCATTTCATCTCCAAGAGTTTTTGATATCAGCATCTCTCTGAATAAAGCAGTGTGTTGTGACAACATCAGGATTTTCTACAAGAAAAACAAAACCTCTTGTGGAGCATTGATATGGCACCATCAGTACAGATGACGACACAGTTCTTCCAAGACAGACCTTTTCTTTCCAAATATGAAGACAAAACATTAACTATATCCTGGCCTTGTTTCAGGCAGCTCGTTGCAACAGAAAAAGTTTTCTTGAATTTCACCATTTAAGAATCTTACAAACACTACAGCATGACATTGGTGAGATCTGTTGACTCATTAACCTGGAAGAGAAGCTGTTGTTTTTTAGTTTATCTCGCAAAGCCTCTTCAGCATCCTGTGACATGTCATCAATGCATCAACTTGTACTGTATGAGTATGGCCGCCTTCTTACCTGAACAAAAACCATGCAAGAGCCTATTCTTGAGCTACCATATGCAGACGACTGTGCTGTTCTCACACAGAGGATGCTCTACAGGCTACAGTCACAGTTCGCCAAGGCTACAAGGGCTTTTGGTTAACGGTCAGTCTGAAGAAAACAATGGTCCATCATCAGAAGCCCCCTTATGGCACTTACTACCCACCTTGGATCATCATTGACGACCACCCTCTCACCGTGATTGAGCAGTTCACCCACCTGGGCAGCATCATTAACGTCATCTCCAACAACGCTACAGTAGTAAGGGACGCTGACAATTGACTCGCCAGAGCTAGCAGTGCCTTTGGGCGCCTCCAGAAACGTATGTGGAAGAACCACCATAAGATATAGGAGCAGAAGTGGGCCATTCGGCCCATTGAGTCTGCTCCGCCATTTAATCATGGGCTGATCCATTTCTTCCAGTCGTCCTCACTCCCCTGCCTTCTCCCTGTAACCTTTGATGCCCTGGCTAATCAAGAACCTATATAACTCTGCTTTAAATGTACCCAATAATTTGGCCTCCACAGCCGCTTGTGGCAACATATTCCACAGATTTACCATCCTCTGACTAAAGTAATTTCTCTGCATCTTTGTTTTAAATGGACGTCCTCCAATCCTGAAGTTGTGTCCTCTTGTCCTAGACTCCCCTAGCATGGGAAATAACTTTGCCATATCTAATCTGTTCAGGCCTTTTAACATTTGGAATGTTTCTATGAGATCCCCCCCCCCCCCCCCACATTCTCCTGAACTCCGGGGAATATAGCTACAAGAGTGTAAGTTCCTCATACTGTAACCCTTTCATTCCTGAAATCACTCATGTGAATCTGGTCTTGTGAATGACCATATACTTTCCAACCTTGTATTTCATTTGCCACTTTGCCCTTTCCCCTAAGCTAAGTCTCTCTGCAGGCTCTCAGTTTCCTCAATGCTACCTGTTCCACCTCCTATCTTTGTATCATCAGCAAATTGCACAAAATTCCAGGGGTACAGGGCTGCTGTCATCACAACACTGCTATACGGCTCCGAAGCCCGGGTCTTGTACTGCAAACAAATCTGATTGCTCGAGCTCTTCCATCAGCTGGCTGGATCATGTCTCCAACAACAAGGTCCTAGAGATGGCTCAACTTCCAACCATTGAAGCCACTTTACTGGTCAGGCAGCTCTGCTGGCCAGGCCATATGTCTCATATAGACAACTCCAGGTTTCCAAATGCAGTACTCTACAGAGAACTCTCTCAGGACAAGAGAGATCATGGTGCCCCGCATAAGAGGTACAAAGACCAACTTAAGCAATAGTTCTCTCAGGTAAATATTGAGGTCAACAAGTGGCAACAGCAGTGTTGTCACAGAGACTGTTGACCCACAGCACAGCCAAGAATTTTGAGGAATCCAGAAGAGGAATTGCAGGAAGGATCCTACTACCTAAGCGCCCGCATCCTGGCTGCTCCCACGTCCCTACTGCTCCAGCGTCTTCAGATGCAGAATTGCCCTCTACAGTCACCAACAATCATGCCATCGCTCCTGAGTACTCTTCTTCCCTCCTGATCTTTGCAAGTGAAGAACCAGTCATTATCATCGTGTGTGAAACCTTTTCAATTTCTCATACTGCATCTTGACCTAGCAGTTTATGCACTATAATTTTACATGCTGACATTACTGAGTTCTCACCAACTGTGTGATTTTTCTGTTTCTGCGTAATAATTTCTGCTACTAAATAACTTGCTTCCCTGGCGTTTTTACTGACTGTGACTATATTAACAAAAGCTTCACTGTTTTGTTTTTCCAATGGCTGTTTAAAATAATCAGCACTTTTAAGAGTCATATGGCTGTGATTTGTAGTTGTCTTTTCAATTTTGCTGGAACCATTGCTGCATTTGTAAATAGTTTGCCACAGTCTAGGCACAATGAATTGGGACAACTTGGATCACCATTCCATATAAAACCCATTAATAAGTAGCATACGTTGTAAAAACAGACTTTTTTGTGTTTTTATAGCACTAGTGCAGTGAAATTACTCAGAAGATTGTAATTCAAAAATCGCCACATGGATCAACAAACATGTCTGTAAGACACGGGTTAATAAAATATAAAAATGTTTGAGTCCATTCAAGGCTTGGGAAATGCTTTTATTGTTCCATCAGCCCACTGACCTCCCTTCCATGCAATACAGTACTAACCAATTATCAACAGCTTGCCCTATCTTGTGTTTAAAAACTGAGAATGGACTCAACCAAATAAACAAATCGTATTGCGTACTGCCATACTGGGCTGACAGAGATTACTAATGGGTCTGCTTGGTCACTGCCCACTACTGTGAGTGCTAGCATTGTGTGTTCAAAGGAACAATGTTTTTTTTTAAATCACGATCTCTCATGGAATCCTGAACAACCTCTTGTGGACTACTTTGCCATCTATCCTTCACCTTCCTCAATTTTTCCCAGAAACTCAAGCCATCGCTGCTCTGCTGTCATCTCTGCCAGCATCTCCTTCCAACTTACTTTGGCAAGCTCTCTCATACCAGTAATTTCCTTTACTCCACTGAGATATTTCTACGTCAGACATTATGTTCTCTCTATCAAATTTCAAGTTAAGCTCAATCATACTGTGATTACTGTTCCCTCAGGATTCTTTTACCTTAAGCTCCCTAATCACCTCCGGTTCATACATAATGCCCAACCCACTATATCCGATCCCCTAGTAGGCTCACCAGCAAACTGCCCTTAAAAAGTCATCTTGCGGGCATTCAACAAACTCTCTTGAGATCCATTACCAACTTGATTTTCCCAATCGACCCACATGTTAAAATCTCTCATGACTATTATAACACTGATCTTTTAACACTCCTTTTCTATTTCCCATTGTAATCTGTCGTCCACATCCCAGCCTGTTGGGATGCCTGTATATAAATGCCATTCAGGTCATTTTACACTTGCAGTTTCTTAACTCATCCCATGAGGATACAACATTTTCCAATCCTCTGTCACATCTTTCTACTGATTTGATGCCATTCTTTACCAGTAGAGCCATGCTATCACCTCTGCTTACCTTCCTATCCCTCTGATACAATGTGTAACCTTGGACATTCAGCTCCCAACTACAGCCATCCGTCAGCCACGATTCAATGATGGCCACAACATCATACCTGACAATCTGTAATAATACAACAGGATCATCCTCCTTATTTCTTATACTCCGTGCATTGAGATATAACACTTTAAGTACTGTATTTGTTACCCTTTTTGGTTCTGCATCCCTAATGCACTGATATTCACCATGAGGAACATAAATCATGTGGTCCTCATCAAGCGTCTGATATTTTGTCTAAAGTATTCAGTTAGATTAGATATAATTTGTCATTAACCTCTGCTGTCACTTAATGTATGCTCATTCAAATGACCCTTACTTTTGTCTTTGTTTATTGCTGACTGAATCTGTTTCATCTGAGCTTAAACTGGCTGTAACTGCTGGGTTTATCTTTTTGTATTAATAAAAATGTGATTATTGGATTTCAATCTATGTAGGATAATCAGTGTGGAACAGTGATTGATGTGAATATGGAGTGCACTTTGAAGATTCTGGGTACAAATTACATTCTTCACCCTGTCAACAGCAGAGACTTGCAGCATATTTGGGTATGTGATTGAAATTACTGTTACCCTGCTAATGTATTATTTTATACAGTACATAATACGGTAATTCATCATACAATGTGATACTTTTCGAATGGATTTTTATTCCCACTGCTTTTTAGAAGCTCCTTTTCTGGATTTTTGACCTTTCTGATATGTGGAACAGCCTTTCACTATAAATAAGTGTGTGCAAAAAGGTATTTGTCAATGTGTAATAATACAGAACCTATAAAAAGTATTCACCACCCCTTGGAAGTTTCATGTTTTGTTTTACGACATCGATTCACAGTGGATTTAATGTGGCTTTTTTCGACTGACAACAGAAAAATACAGGTAGTCCCGGAGTTACGAACGTCCGACTTACAGACAACTTGTACTTATGAACCGAGGAAGGAGAACGCCCCCTGCCATTTTAAGTCGAATCGCAACGCCATCCGCCATTTTAAGTCCTTGCCGTTAACACTGTGTTGAGTGTGTAACTTTCTATTTGGCTTAAATTTTTCTTAGCAAGATTCACCCTGACCCCGCACTCCCACCCCTCCCGTTCCGGTCGCCTGGTGGCGCAGTGAGATCAGCGCCGGGATCGAAAACGGAGGTTCCCGAGTTCGACCCAGTGACAGACTGCTCCCTTGCCAGGTTGATGTCAATCCAGTGACTCCCATACTATCTGTGCCGGGTTGATGTCGAGCTCACAACTCGACCTCGTAAAAAAAGACACTGCCACCTCCAGTTTAAATTCCTACATGGAATATTGTGGAGGATCAAATACCCAAACCCAGCACAGCCCCCACTTGTCCCATTTAACCTGTCTCAGTGCGGTGGCGCTTAGGACCCAGCGGAGCTCAGGACCCACTGCCCACAGTGTTTTTTGTTCCGTTGATGCGAAGTGATTGCGATTGAAAATAAAGTGGAGATAATAAAGTGTTTGAAAAGAGGTGAAACGCCATCGGTCATTGGAAAAGTGTTTAGGCTACAGTCGGTCAACGATTGGAACAATTTTAAAGCATAACGGATAAAGTGAGAATAATGGAGCATGTGAAAGCTGCCCCGATGAAAGCTACAATTATTACTAAGCAACGCAGTGGTTTAATTATTGGAATACATACATTTCTTAAGTGTTTTATATGCATAGAAAGGTAAAATATATACTATACAGGCAGTCCCCGGGTTACGTACGAGTTCTGTTCCTGAGTCTGAGTCGGAACAAGTACATCCAGTATTATTTAGAGTCAGTTAGTCAAACGTTTGTCTTAGTATATATTTTACCTTTCTATGCATATAAAACATTTAAGAAACGTATGTATTCCAATAATTAAACCACTGCGTTGCTTAATAATAATTGTAGCTTTCATCGGGGCAGGGCAGTCAGGGCAGCTTTCACATGCTCCATTATTCTCACTTTATCCGTTATCCTTTAAAATTGTTCTGATCGTTGACTGACTGTAGCCTAATGCTTTTCCAATGACCGATGGCATTTCACCTCTTTCCAAACGCTTTATTATTTCCACTTTATTTTCAATTGCGATCGCTTCTCGTCAATGGAACAGAAACACTGCGGGCGGCGGATCCTGAGCTCCGCTGGCTCCGCTAAATATGATAGAAGTGCCTGTCATCTTTTGAAATTTTTCCCATTTCTCATTCAATTGAACATGCCTAACCTCCTTTCTTTGCTCTTAATTTCCATGTTAGTGTAAATGTCACTTCAGATTGTTTGGAGTTTGCCACTTTCTGCTTTCAGAACTTTGGAGAACTAAAATTTGTTATATGATCAAGTGGAGTTTACAGCTTGCTGTAGGTTTGCTGCTTCACTCCGACCACAGTATGACAAGATGTTGAGCAGAAAAGACCCAGTCCCAAGATCAGTGCTCTTTCACCAGTTCATGCAAATTTCAGTCCCCTCAGCAAAAGCTATGCTGCAGAGCTAACTGTTTCTAGACACGTACTTCTGTGTGACAATGACTCTAAATTATTTCTGTAAATGGGTGCTTAGCTATTGCTTTATTTATACTTCGGCATTAATGCCACAGTATAGCAATTATTTAAAAGTAACTGTCATATTTGAATTTTTTTTAGCCATTTGTCTATGGAGACTATATTGCCTTTGATTGTTGGCTAGGGAAGGTTGACAACATGGTTGCCCAGCTGATCCTGAAGCTATCAAATGGAGCCAGGTATTGTTTTAATTCTAAATGTGTGTATCAAATGGGACTATACAAGATCTACATTGTATTTTGGCCCTGCTTAAGTAGCAAATATTGGTCAGTTCTAAGCTCTGGTACCTCAATCATAAGAGAAATCAAGTATAATATATTTTGTCTGCTGAGTCAAAGCAAAGTGGTATTTTGGACTTGGAAGTTGCAGAGGTACTTCAGAAGGGATTTTTTTTTACATGGGGAAAGGTATGGCAGATGAAATGTAACCTATGTACTGTGGGGGAGTGGGGGAAGAGAAAAGCCCAACTGAAAGTTGGTATTCATGGGAAACTGGATGTGCTTATGCAGGAATCCTTGACAAAGGATCTTCTGCTTTCCTGGTGTGTATGACAAATAAACACTTCTCAGGCTTCCAGCCGGGTATGGGTATCATTTGTAACCAAGTTTTCGATAACAAGCTGCCAGCTTCTTCAGGGATAATGCTTGGGCATGTCTATTCTGGTGGTATTTATATCCCCATAGAGACATAGAAAACCTACAGCACAATACAGGCCCTTCAGCCCACAGAGTTGTGCCGAACACATCCCTACCTTAGAAACTACTAGGCTTACCTATAGCCCTCTATTTTACTAAGCTCCATGTGCCTATCTAAAAGCCCCTTAAAAGACCCTATCATATCCGCCTCCACC